>NC_034203.2:10162866-10489741 GCF_002021735.2 Oncorhynchus kisutch
CCGTGATAGTTTGCAAGCCCTGCCACATACGACGAGCGTCAGAGCCGACATAGTAGGATTCAATCTTATTCCTCTATTGACGCTTTGCCTGTTTGATGACTCGTTGTAGGTCGATGCAAGATTTCTTATAAGCATCCGGATTAGTGTCCCGCTCCTTGAAGGAGGCAGCTCTAGCCTTTAGCTCAGTGCGGATGTTGCCTGGCTTCTGGTTGGGATATATACGTATGGTTACTGTGGGGATGACTTTGTCGATGCACTTATTAATGACGGCGGTGACTGATACTCTTTGAAGTAGAAATGGTCATCCAAATCGAGGTTAGTGATCACTTTTCTGAAGACCAGAAGCTGTTTTCAGTCATAGGAAAGGATGGCAGAGATTATGTAAAATACAAAGGAAAACGCTGCACACTGCTTCTCATGATCCCAGGTGATTTTATTATAACAAGTGTGCAGAGGTTTCCTTTTTATTTTTCAGTTTCTCTTAAGTCCTGTTAGTTTGGCTACTCAGCCTACCTAAGTTAACCCTAACCCATCATAGACCTGCCATTCCCAACCAATCAGAGCGCTTGGAAATGTGCATCTGGACACTGCACCCTCCCACTCAGGTCCGAGTGTTATCGTCATCATTCGAAGGGAGAAGACACAAGTTTCTGAGGACATTTTATTGTCGGCAGTAGCATGAATGTCTGAATGTTGCGCGTGCAACATTGGGTTTTTTGCATGCTGTGTAATAATAGGCAGTTACCACCAATGACATCCTGTTACTTTGATAGCTTTCAGACATATGTTCTACTGTATGGCTGTTACTATTCTTCAATGTTAGAGTTGCCAATACTGATTTGCCTATTGTTTTTTGCATGTAGTATTATTCCGTACTGCCATAAGTGTTATTGCTGGTTGCACAAGGAGTTTTGCCGAAAGGGTTTAATTCTTGTATTGGTAAACATAGTATTTTGCATGCACACGCTAACACAGTGGCCTTTAGTAAGGTGCTTTATTGCGCTGTCATGGGGAGCTTCAGAGTCATCCCAGACAGTTCTTGGAGCATGCTCATGCGCAGGGTAATTTCCAAGGCAGATGTGATAAGGTCTCAGCCTGGCAGATTCTCACACAAAGCTGAAGAGAAAGGTTGACAAAGGGTCAGGATTTATGGCACCCTAAGTAATTGTCTGTCTTCTCTTTCTCTCTAAGAGGTGACTGCTTCAGTTTATATTGGTGCTGTGTTTACAGCCCTTTATAGACATGTTATATATGTTTATTCATGTACATATATGTATATTGCGTAGTTACAACCCTTAACTAATACTGTTTTACATGTGTTCATATCGTTGTCTTATAGAGCCACAACAAAAAGATTCCAAGTCATTCGGATGACCAAAATCATATAAACAATCTTCAAATGGAAACTGCAGACAAAATCATATAAACATCTTCAAATGGGAAACAGCTGTGTCTGCGAGTGTGCGGTGGTGACTACTAAGAGTACAGTGATGGGCGTCAACATCATGTACTAACAGGACAGCACTATAGAGGACAGAACCAAACCAATCAGTTATAAGTATAGAGCGGGTGAGGGCGTACCAGACAACCGTTTTTACACGGTCCTTCTAGACGGATTTAGAGACAACAGTTTTTCACATGGTCCTTCCTTTCTCCGGGTTTAGAGACCAACAGTTTTTCACATGGTCCTTCCTTTCTCCGGGTTTAGAGACCAACAGTTTTTCACATGGTCTGTCCTTTCTCAGGGTTTAGAGACCAACAGTTTTTCACATGGTCTGTCCTTTCTCCGGGTTTAGAGACCAACAGTTTTTCACATGGTCTGTCCTTTCTCCGGGTTTAGAGACCAACAGTTTTTCACATGGTCTGTCCTTTCTCCGGGTTTAGAGACCAACAGTTTTTCACATGGTCTGTCCTTTCTCCGGGTTTAGAGACCAACAGTTTTTACAACTCCAACCCCTGTATGTTCTTCAGCTTTAATTTTTTATTTTTGACTAGCCAAACCAGTTAAGAACACAATCTTATTTAC
Organism: Oncorhynchus kisutch; assembly: GCF_002021735.2. Lineage (NCBI taxonomy): Eukaryota > Metazoa > Chordata > Actinopteri > Salmoniformes > Salmonidae > Oncorhynchus > Oncorhynchus kisutch. The sequence continues at coordinate 10,164,893 of NC_034203.2, forward strand.
AATGACACAATGGAGACATTATGTAAAAAAAAAAAAAATTACTATCAGCATAAAAAAAAAGCACAAAATAGCAGAACTGGTCAGGAGCCCGTAAAATGGCTGCTATCCACTGCAGCACCATCTGGTGCGAGGGTACACAAATAAAGAGCTGGTTTCACCAGACACTGTTTGAAATGTTCATGTAGAAGTACAAGGATGCTTTGCTTACTGTGAATTTGCTTTGACTGTAGTTTAAAAGGGTGGTCGTTTTATTTCCTGTGTTGTGTGTATTGTGGCTTTGCCTTCATTATGGTAGAGTTAATAATTGAGAGACCAAAATAGGTTATTCTTGCAAAAGACTCACTTTTTGCAACCTTGCTTGCAGAGGTAGGAGAGACATCAGAGACTGTAATATTCTACCCTCTGCCCAGGCTTTTATCTGGGGGCCGAGGCTAGTAGTCTCCCTAGTCCCCAGGCAGACAGGTTGCTTCCCACATGAACAATGTTCTGTTGCCCTATACAAGCTGCGTTTAGACAAAGAATATATATTATATTGACAAGATAGCCAAGTGACTGCTCTAATGGAAATGCATGGAAATACATGTTCTCAATGATTGAAGGCAGGAGAGAGCAGGTGGGACCACTCTAGCCAATGAGAGGGCAAATAAACGTGTGAACAATAGGCACAATTAAGTTGTTTTTCTAAAAGTAGCAGGAATGCCCTATAGGAATCCACCTATATAAGTACACTTGTAACAGCCTAAGCATGACAAAACGTGTATTCGATCAAATAAGCCTCACGTAATTCGACACTCTCATAGACAAAATGGGTTTATCTCCCGCGGACAGATTTGTGGGCGAAGTAAATCCCCTCCGATTGAGACAGGTTGAATCGGGTTGATTTTGATATTGGTGGGATTCGTTTTGCATGACCCGGTACCCCGGTTGAGCTGAGTTTGCCAATTTTAGACCGTTCCCTTGGCCCTTAAGTGAAGGTTTTACTCACCTGGTGCACTGGGAAATGCAAAAATAAACTCCACCATTTCTACTATTATCACATCAGGGCGGGATGATCATGTGACGAATTTTCGGGCAAGGGCGGTCCATTTAAAACCCATTCCTTCCTCCCTCGCCCTGCATACACGTCAGACGCCATGTAAACCTCATCAGATGTGTCCACTTAATTTGAGGATTGAGGGAATATGGTGTTTGGAATGCACTAAAGTCTGGGATTTCCCGAGACTACGACCAATAAAATAATATTCATACAATTTTCCTCCCATCCAGTAGGTGGCGTGCTTTACCGTTTCTATTCATAGAAAGCGGTATCCTGTCTGCGACCTCAGCATTTTTGACCAACTCTGCAGCTACTTGGGAAGACTTTCAACTGTGAAGTTGGAAATTTTTCAAAAATGGTCAGTATTTTGTCATCATATGTTGACAATCCTAAACATGTTCCGCGTATACATGTAATCTGCATTGTCATTTCGGATAGACGTTTCTTTGGAAATGGATGAGGGTGGATTTGTGCAGCATACTTTCGCCGGTCCGCTGTATGTTAGCTGCAGGCTAGGTTCCAGCGTGGCGATATGGCGCTCAAAGGCCTACCTCAACATTTCCAATTGCACAAAAACCTGTTTGTTGTCGATGTCAGCCTAAATGCTGTGTTTATATGGTACGAGGTAGTCGGCAAACCAGATGTCATTGTTTTCAACAAGAACACGATGGTAATGCCATTAAGCCTGGCGGTGAATTCCGTCAGCCTCCAGGGTAAACGGGACTCAAATATTTCAACTTTTGCCTTCGCGTTTTCTGCCTGATTTGTTCTGTGTACTGAAATCACTATAGTAATGCATACAGTTGTGCTAGTTTACTTTTGCCCTCAACCAAAAAAGAAATGGAACAAGAAAAAAGTTTCTGCCGAGGTGCACTTTAAAGATGCTACAACAGTCCACGTGTAGTTTTCCTCTGCAAGGAAAACTTGTTATAATGAATAGAAAGCCAGACTACCCCATAGTAGAATAGTCTATTTTTACCTAGTGGGCATGTTGTGTTCTCAGAAATATTAATCTAGAGACTCATTCAAGTTATGAGTGCCACAGGGAGGGAAACGTGTATTCATACAAGCAGTCAATGCACACCTATTCGTTGTTATCGTAGTTTTAATGACATGTGTTAAGGTGGGGATCCCCGTTTTCCGTTTCTAATATCCACGCGAGCTGTACCATTTTTCAACCCGGAAGTCTTAGCGGCAGCATGTTAAGTACATTATGCGTTGCAATTTGCGGTGACTTCATACCGGCGAGTGGCGCTAAATATATAACGGGTCAATTGTAGACCAACTTGGGGTAAAACGCCACCCTACCTCAGTCATTTTGGAGTGACATAAATTATGATGAGACGGATTAATTTTTTTTGTTGAGCAAGAGTAGTGGCAACCAGGAAAGTGTTGGGGGGTGACATTAAGTGGTTTCTGTGAGAAGCTCAGGCATATTATCCTTGGTGGCGTTTGGCCTACATTATATTCATTGTGCTTATGCACTTTATTTGGGGCCCAGACTGCAAAAATGTGTATTACATTTTAGCTAACACGCCAGAACCATTCGCCAGAAGTCTGCAATGGCAGCTGTCTCACCTCTTTCTCTCTACAGGGCTTTGTGAAAGTCGTTAAAAGTAAGGCCTACTTCAAGAGATACCAGGTGAAATTCAGGAGAAGGCGAGGTACATTTTTCTTGATATGTAATGCACATTCACGCACCCTTTTATATATCATATTCTCGCCAACTTCTGGCTGCGATTCAAACTCATAAAAGACACACCCTATTTGTCTTTGGTACAAAGTATTAGCCACGCAAGGGAAGTTTGCAATGTAAGCCCCTCAGTCCTAGTTTTTAATGGAGTTTGCAAGTGTACAATTATGTACACTTCGGGCCTGAAACACCCCATAATTCAATTTGCGATTGTACATCCGCTAATAAAAGTCCGGTAAAACCACGACACGGAGTCAACATACAAGTGTAAGTAAAAACGAGAGTAAATTAGTTAGAAATTGGGCTACTCATGCACAAACATGTTTCGTAAATGTTTTTGTTGGGTTAGTTTTTGGAAATTGTAGAAATGAAACATTTTCCTTCAGAAGTTTCAGCTAGGCATGCTAACGCTAGTTAGCTAATTAATTTGCTAGCTGTCATACAGTAGGTGTATATTAATAATTATACAGTTAATTAAATTGTCTGTAGTGCATATAAGGCACCCATAAGCTAACGGTAGCTCAAAACGCAATCGGCTGGCGACTCATTTCCGGGCAAGGGTGGTCCATTTAAAATTCACTTGCCCCGAGGGGAGAGGGTGTGTCAAGTGTTTGGAATGCAGCCACTGACTGAATAGAATGGAGAATAAAAAAATATTTTTATGACAAATGCTGGCGTACTAACCAGTTGTGTGAATGTGATAAATTTGCAGCTTCTTGATGATGATTCCAAGATCTCTGAGCAAATTGTAGTTGGTCCTTCATTTGCGACGGCTGATGTTTTTTTGTTCTTTCAAGACGGGGCTGAGAGAAGCGAGATTAATTAACTACTAGAAGCGCTGAAGATAAACACTCAAGTGATTGGCTAATTCTGGCATACTAGCCAGTTGTGTGTTTGGTGTGATTGTCTTTGACAGAGGGGAAGACAGACTACTTTGCCCGTAAGCGCCTGGTCATACAAGACAAGAACAAGTACAACACTCCAAAGTACAGGATGATCGTGAGGTTCTCCAACAGAGATATCTGCTGTCAGGTGAGTGCAGTGTGCAAGCTTTTGTCCCTGCCCAGCTCTAAGAATCTTGATAAAGAATTTTTACCACATCAGACCCTCACCACTTCTATCTCTGTTTCAGATTGCTTATGCCAAGATTGAGGGTGACCACATTGTCAGTGCCGCCTACTCACATGAACTGCCAAAGTACGGCATCACAGTGGGACTGACAAACTATGCTGCAGCCTACTGCACAGGCCTACTGCTGGCTCGCAGGGTAAGGGACACGCATACTGTATGCATACACACGCCTCACGCTCATACACATAGAGGAATGCATAGCTGCATGCACACACCCGCGGCAATCCCATAGAGATACACATACGTAAGCGTGCACACTCGCACAAAAATGTTCTCGTGTTTTCATGGGGAGGCTGTAATAAAACTGGAATGACTTTATCCTGAGTAAAGTTGTTTGTCAGGGTGTTGTTGGCACCTGTGTAGCCATTCATCTGCGCTGGCAAATTAATTGTTGATTTAAAACAAAAAATACACCTACCACTATATCCTGTACCAGTATCATTATGCTGAAAGGGGAAGACAGATCTGTGTACAGTTTTCTGGAGCTTATAATTTTCTCAAATACTTTTTTTCACGGTAACCTGTGACGCTGGTATGGGGATATTCTTTACCTGCTTTTACAGTCGTGTGGCCTCCCGTCTATCATTGAATGCAATTAATTTCAGTATAGCAAGCTACTATTCATTTGAGGATATACATTTGCATTTCTCTAATGAAACAACGTTCTCTCTCGCTCCTCAGCTGCTGAACAAGTTTGGTCTGGACCAGGTGTACGAAGGCCAGGTGGAGGTGACGGGAGATGAGTTCAATGTGGAGAGTATAGACGGCCAGCCGGGGGCCTTCACGTGTTTTCTAGACGCCGGGCTCGCCAGGACGTCGACGGGCAACAAAGTGTTCGGAGCACTAAAGGGCGCCGTCGACGGTGGCCTCTCAATTCCTCACAGGTTAGTTGAGTGCAGGTTGAAGCTGAATATGGATACCCCTTTTTTGCCCATTTAGGACTTGAAATGTTCTATATGACCAACACAGAGGGGTAAAGTATTATAGTTCTCTCATAAACCTGTAGTGAAGGCTGAACACCTCACTGCGGATCCTGTCGGGAGATACAAAATGTGTCCACGTCTCTTCTCTTGCACTTCATCAGGAAAATGTTTGCCCAAAACTAGACTATCAATTCTGCAATAAGACTTTGTCATTTTAAAATGTGATTATAGAAAACGTTTTTTTATGACTATTCAAAGTCGCTGTACACTAAAACGACCAAAGTAATCGGTGTGGTACCTCTCGCCCCTCAGCACAAAACGTTTCCCAGGCTATGACATGGAGAGCAAAGAGTTCAACGCAGAGATGCATCGCAAACACATCATGGGCATGAACGTGTCGGACTACATGAGCTACCTGATGGAGGAGGACGAAGACACCTACAAGAAACAGTTCTCCCGCTTCATAAAGAACGGCGTCACGCCAGACACAGTAAGGCCGTTTTACACAGCCCACTGAATCAGACTTTAGTGATGGAAAAGCCTGTACTCCAGATCCTGTAATGGGAGAGTATCAGTTGGTTTGGCTACTCCTATTTAAATTCGCTGCTTCTTGATGATGATTCCAAGATCTCTGAGCAAATTGTAGTTGGTCCTTCGTTTGCGACGGCTGATGTTTTTTTGTTCTTTCAAGACGGGGCTGAGAGAAGCGAGATGAATGACCAGATAATGCTGAAGGGCTGTTTGTTGGTTTTCTGTGGACACTGGTACTGAATTGTTTACCTCCGCCTGAACAACGTGTTCTTTCAGGTAGAGCAGATGTACAAGAAAGCACACGTCGCCATTAGAGAGAACCCAGTCCACGAAAAGAAACCCCAAAAAGACGTCAAGAAGAAGAGGTGGGTTTGGTACAGTTGCTGGCTTTACACTTGGGAACATTTGCATATTGTGCATTGGGGTAGTGCTTCTTTATGATGATACGAAGTATGCTGAGCAAAATGTAGTTGGTCCTTCATTTGCAACAGCTGATGTCCATTGTCCTTTCAAGACGGGGCTGAGAGAAGCAACTGTATATTGTAGTTCCACTGGTAGCGTCAACATTGCGCTATCAGCCTTTAATCTCATTCGCTGTGCTGATGGTTAATGGGGGTATTGTTTTTTTTGTCGCAGGTGGAACCGCGCCAAACTCTCGTTGGCACAGAGAAAGGACCGCGTTGCCCAGAAAAAGGCCAGCTTTCTACGAGCACAGGAAGCAGAGGCGGCGGATGGTTAGACGGACCACTGGCTTAATAAATGTATTGCAAATGACTTTGTTTCACCGTCACTTTGCTCCTGCGGAAGCACCGTCCTGGCAGTTTGCGAGAATGGCTTCCTGTATACTGCAGTTTTTATATTTGAGGGAAATTCTGGTGTGATTGAGTTGATTTAGCAGGTTCTCCCACACATTCCGTTTTTAACATCCTTTATGAACCTTTTAGTCTGCATATTTCTTTTCATACTCACTGCACAGACAGTCAGGATAATCCACTTTCAACTCGACTGAGACCACAATGGTGAGTGGTATGTGGTTTTTATTGTGCAAAATCATGCTGGTTCAAACTTCAAGGTAAACATACATCTACATTGCAATTCATCCCTCAAAACTGAAGGTCACAGCTGCATTTTAACTCCTTCAGAATCCACATCAGACTGGGTTTCCATTTTAAAAGATGTACAGTGTGACCTTGTTAAGTTTGAAAGAACGTAGAAACAGCAAGTCAAATGTAGTTCATGTACACTACCTCCTTAAGTGGAAGATAAGTCTGGTGTTTTCAGCATGATCTCTAGCTTGTACAGAATATGGCACTAGTATGCTACATAGTGGAAAACGACAAATGTTTGAGAAATGTACATGGTATGCAAACTGGCATTTATCAGAGGGTGTAGAAGAGACATTATTAGTCCAGTTTTGATGCAGCACTGCTATATGCCAATACAAATCAAGTGAGGAAGGGTGGTGAAACATCCAGCAAAGTGGATGACTCCATGGGATGCGTCCCGGTATCTTACCTCCTGAAGTATACACTCGTTTCACTACTTCCCATGAATCAGTCAAGGTATGAACTGGTAATACTGGTCATTTCAAATCATGGCAGGAAAGATTATTGGGACAAAGCCATAGGCTTATATACGCTTTCCTCAGATATATTGGTCACATTGTCTTCATGTAATGTGCAAGTGTAGTTCATACTATCGCTTCAAAATGTTTCATAAACAGCAAATATCTCTAGTTTCCCAGCATCCTGAATATGAATTGTGGTAGTCCATTCTTCCAACGACTCGTGCCTAGATTAAATCGGATCAAGCTTTAACCGGCGATAACAGACACCTGCATAGCTAATGTTTTGATGGTGTCTGAGGTGGAGCTGTCAAATCAGTGAGCGGCTGCTTTCGATTGTCATGAAGTTTAGAAAGTGTAGGCTTTATAGAAAATCATTCGTCCGTCTAATTGAGGTGTAGACTACATCTGAAAGTGTTAAGTTGTACGTTTTAATTTATAAGGAAAAAATATTTATCACCACGCCAACATCAAAGTGTGAAAATGGCACATTTGTTACTTAGTAATTAAAAAAAGGAAGCTTTCCAATGACAACCAATTAGTAGGCAATGTCTACTTATATTGGTTAAAATTGCATGATGCACACCGATGTTACTGGAAACACTTTTCTTCCTCTGTTTTACTACAAAACAAAGTTGTGAAAAAAGCTTTCTAAAAGGTAGTTCCACCGCAATTTCCTTTCAAATAGGTATGCCAGGAGCCGCTTGTGGATTTGACAGCTCTAATGCAGTTACACCGCCAAAACAACTGCTATGCAGCATAAAAACGGGTGGTAGATAAAACAATATAGTACATCTTGAATGAACAATCCACCAAAGTGGTGGAGTTTTTAGAAATAATTTCCCCAAAGGCTCCTCTAACCAAGCCACTGTGCCAGTGGCAGACTTGTCAATTACGTCTTAATTCTTTGAGCATCATGAGTCTTTAGTATGAGAGATCTGTCTCCACAGCAGAGCTTTGAGGTTGTTCAGGATGAGTGAGTGTTCCATGTCCATCTGGCCCGCTGAGCCCCTGAGGGCCATGCAGGCATACAGCTGCCTCTCTAGCTCCTCCCTCAGCTCCGACGGTGTTCCCCTCAGGAGGTAGTCCCTCAGAGCCCTGCACGCCTTGGCCAGGTTGGGCTGGGTCACCTCCTCCCTGCATCGTTTCTGAGCCACATCGCACGACGTCCGGCAGTCCGCCCCAAACAAGCAGTCTTCGTCCTTCTCGCAGTGCAGCGCGCGCATGGTTCGCCTGAACGCGTCCTCGGAGACGATGGCCCGCGGGTCGGTGAGGCGGAGGTCGTGGCGGTCCGTGTAGCCGAAGTGGCCGGCGCTCAGGTCGCACATGAGGAAGCTGCCGTAGTTGCCATGGAAGATGTCCTCCACCAGCTCTAGGAGACCCATGGAGATCTTGGCTTTGCGGGGCCACGAGGGGGTGAACCACTGGTCCATGCTGCGTCGGGCCCCACTGGGGACCCAAGCCTCCAGGGGCCAGGGGAGGCTGACACCGTAAAGGGGGCCATAGGGTACCCTCTCGGTCACGTACAGGTCTCCACAGAAGCCCATCAGACGAGGGGTGTGGCCCCGTTCCTGGAGGAGCAGGCCCAGCAGCACCTCGTCCAATTGGAGAAGAGCCCAGGCCGAACGGGCCTCTGGGAGCGAGACGTGGCCGTCCTTGTTGCCGTCGGCGACGCTGAGTATTTGGGTCACCAGGCTGGCCAGATTAGCTTGCTCGCCCAGTTTTGACTGGAGATGGGAGAGAAAGTGGGAGGAAGGACATAGAGGTTTAGCTGGTATCCTCTATAAACTATGCAGATTTCTGGTAAAAATGTTGGTGCAATAAATAATCAAAGCATCAAAGGACTTCGATGGAGACAAAAACTCATGTCAAAACGGTATGCTGATTATTTGCGACAGCATCTGCTGAAGTCAAAAGCGGCAATAGTTCCAAGACCTTGAGGTGATTGAAGACCATCTCGCGGAACTTCTCCACGGACGTTCCGCGGGTGGGTTTGTCGAAGACTGCAGCCTCTCTCCGGGGCTCCGGCTCCTCTCCCAGCTCATAGTGCAGCACCTCCCCCACCTGGCAGCGGATCACCCCGTCCACGTCACCCCAGCCACCTGTGTACACCTGAGAGCCCCAGGCAAGAGGGACAACCAGAGAGTGGCATTACATTATTTATACACCTACAGTCGATAAGAAGAACTGATGGTACTGGATTATTATCCTGAACTGACGGTGCATGGAAATACTGTAGTGAACTTCTACTGAAGACACCACGCCCTTCAATAAAACCATTGGCCACATACAGAAACTTGCTGAAGCGCCTTCTTGAGTCAACATTAGGGCTGTAGGTCCGGGTCCTAGGAGGATGCACTGATCTAAGGTTGGTTTTTACTGATCCTGGACCTGTACTTGGTACAGACCAAGACAACAGCTCAGAGGAAGGGTGCACGGTCTGTTACCACACCTGGTTGTTGGGGCTGGTGGAGAGGCACCTGCCCAGGTAGAGGGTGTCTTTGTCACAAAGGCTGCTGCAGGCCGAGCCGTCAATGATGCCTCTCCTGTATTTGTCACACTGGGGGAGCAGTGGACATGGGTCGGTGTTAGTCTCTCTCTCCATTGCCTTTACTCTACAACAGTACACCAGATTTTACAAAGTGAGATCTATAGAGGGCGGACCACTTGTGACAATGGGTGAGATGCTATGAGATTGCTGCCCCCCCCACACACACAGTGTTGTCATACCAGTCTGGCTCCACTGCCTGTTCAAAACACTCCTCCTGTCTATCAATAAATACAGCAAAATATGTAAAAGACAACAACAAAAACGAAGTGGATCATGGATATGACCGATGTGTCCGTACTCACTATGGCGTTCTTGCACTCATGTCCTCTGCACAGCTCGGTGTAGTTGGAATACTGGACATAGATCACCCAGCCCCCGACAAACACCGTCAGCCAGGTGAGGAACAGGTATTTCACCCGCACAAAGGAGATGCGAGCCTACAGGGGTCAAACAGCAAACCGGGTTAGTTGGTTACTTTATTCTTCGCCTTCCCTTTAAAAATGCATAAGCATGCACCAATGCATCAATGAGTAGAGCATTAAGTGCACAATGTTTAACCACCATGTTTAATCTACCACATCGTGTTGTAAAATAGTGTGCAGAGTCCCCCCCCCCCCCCGCCCTACACAGTAAAACATCACTCAATCTAATTCTAAAGTGCAGTTGTCAGTAAGCGTTCGATTTTCACTGTATCTGAAACGGCTGCATTTTCATTAATGGCATGAGGTGAGGTATTCAGTTAGGATTCTGGACTTTTAACGGTACACATTCACATGCATCTACAAACAAATGGAGAGAGAGAGAGAGAGAACAAACCCCTATTGTGCCGTGAGAGTCATAAATGAGGCCAGCCTGGTCAATGGCGGTATACTAATTAGCGCTTCCTAATCAACACCGTCATGTGACCATCAACAGACAACCAGCAGTACTGTAGTTTCCACGGTGACAGTGGGGTTCACATAATCACGCTATTGATCGCAACCACTGTGGTCCAACAATGACCCGTTGAGACTAAACAAGAGTTCTGGGGTTAAGTGTTGGTTTGGTCTTAATGTAACAAGACTCCAGACATGGTTCTATATCAATTGAGTTACAGACGTAGGCTATAGGCTGTGTCACAGGCCTCATATCACATGACAAGATAACGAACGGCCCGTGTGCAGTCAGATGCTTACGTTCCAATGTCCACACTAGCATACTACCTAAAATAGAATGCATGCCTAATCAGAGATAGATGCCAGGGATCAGAGATTGACTTCCCTGCCAATAAATTGCATCATACTATGTGTGGATATTAAATCAGAATCAGAGTGTGTCTGGGAGGTAAACTGTGACCAATAAGATACTTGTGAGGGGAAAGGGACAAATCACCTTTGATTTTCTCTAAGTGTTTCTAATCAGGACTCTATAATCAAGCCTGGAGCTTAGAGCGGTGTTGTTTTGGGATGAGAAGAATAAGCTTGAACCATGAGGGAGTTATGGCTTAAAGGGGTTAGAGAGAGAGGGGCCTCCAGAGGTAGGACCCAAGTCACTGTTGGTTGAGTCACAAGCCAGGCCTCATTCTACAGTGAGCAGTAAAGTATTGTTCTAACAGCAACATCTCTTCAGGAGGATGTAGTTAGAGAACTATCGGATTGAAATGTTGTGTAAAACAGATAGGATTGCCTGTCAGAAAGAACAAACAAAATCATATGGAGCATTTAATCATATCTGCTCTACTTGTTCTATTTCTATCTGCAAATGTGATCATGTCTGCTCTACTTGTTCTAGTTCTATCTGCAATGTTCATAGCATTTCACATCACTGAATACAGCAAAACATGGGAACAGAATACAGTTAGAGATGGGGGGGGGGGATCGAAACAGTTACATATTGGGATATTATTTTTGCACTAGTTGCCTGTATGTTTGCACCAAATGCCAGTATTTTCCCTTCTTAGCTAGTTCTCCATTTTCTTTTTTAAAAAAGGGAGCCAATTTGTTTTCAGAACTTTTATTTCCATGACTAATCAAAACTTGTTTTCTCAGGCTCTCTTGTTTCTTTGTAGTAGTCATATGGTGAGCAATATGTTTGGAACATTGAATCGCAATAAAATCACAGTACTGAATCGCAACACATATAGAATCGTGAGAATTGCAATACATATCCTATCAGCACCTAAGTATGGTTATAATATCGTATCATGAGGTCCCTGGCAATTCCAAGCCCTAAATGCTGTGCTATTGAATGCCCTCAACATACTGCAAAAGAAAGTCCTCTAAAATGTATTCTGTGGTTTGAATAAGTTACATATTATAGAAGTCTTACATATTTAACAAAAACTTTGGGCTCCCATGTGGCGCAGCAGCCTGGGTTTGGCGGGTAGTCATTGTAAATAAGAATTTGTTCTTAACCGACTTGCCTAGTTAAATAGAGGTTAAATTAAAACAAATTAGAATAATAAGCAAAGCAGACATTGAGAGCAATGTAAACATTACCATAGTGATGGATTGGGAACCATCGTAATAGGCTGTGCATCACTGGCCAGAGTGAACAAGCAACTCTCACATCCAAGCTAAATATTATTTTTTACATTCTATCCAACCCAAAACAGACAGACACACTCACAGCGCGTGTTCTGCATATTAGTGCATATGGTCCGTCTCACCCTCTTCCCTCACAACCGCAGACCACGTGTATGGCGTTGTGAGGGTCAGCGGTTTGCCCCAAGGTGACGCTGGGGTTATGGTATTGGCAGGCATAAGCTACGGACAACGAACACAATTGAATTGTATCGATGGCAATTTCGATGCACAGAGATACCGTGAAGAGATCCTGAGGTCCATTACCATGCCATTCATCCAACGCCATCACCTCATGTTTTAGCATGATAATGCCCCATGTCGCAAGGATCTGTACACAATTCCTGGAAGCTGAAAATGTCCCAGTTCTTCCATGGCCTACATACTCACCAGACATGACACCCATTGAGGATGTTTGGGATGCTATGGATCGACGTGTACGACAGCGTGTTCCAGTTCACGCCAATATCCAGCAACTTCGCACAGCCATTCAAGAGTGGGACAACATTCCCCAGGCCACAATCAACAGCCTAATCAACTCTATGCGAAGGAGATGTGTCGCGCTGCATGAGGCAAATGGTCACACCAGATACGGACTAGTTTTCTGATTCACGCCCCTACCTATTTTCTAAGGCATCCGTGACCAACAGATGCATTACTTTATTCCCATTCATGTGAAATCGGTAGATTAGGGCCTAATGAATGTATTTCAATTGACTGATTTCCTTCTATGAACTGTAACTCAGCAAAATATTTTTAACTGTTGCATGTTGCGTTTGTATTTTTGTTCCCCCCCCCCCAATACTCTTGGTTCAGCCTTATTATCCAGCACAGCAGATCATTCCTGCCGCGGCACTGGATAAACAAACTGTTGCAGCTGCAGAATCACATATTCCACTGGTGGCCTCAGGCAAGGACAAAGGTGGTAGCCCAAATGAATTTGAGTACATTCAATAAGAGAGTGTATTAAGCTATATGTAATAAAGTGTAGCCTAGTCCCATAACATAATAATAGGCCTAATTTATTTATGTCAGTTCTTAAGGGTAGGCAGACTATTTCTCCAAACCAAATTGACGCACCTCATGGTAGCGTCAACAATTTCAGCATGCAAGAATATGCATCGCAGCCAAATGTTTTCTACCTCCATGAACTGCTGGTGTAGGCTACTGTTAAATGAAAATTTTAGTCCCGTCAGAATTGTAAGAGTCTGCACGACAAAATGCATACACTAGTTACAACAATCAATGACAGGAACCACACGGTGAATATTATTGACTGAAAGCTCTGTCAATATAAAATGTGTAAAACGCGTTAGAATAGCACTGTTTACCTGGAAAAAGAATGATTTCTTTATCCAGGCCCGTGGAAACAGACCTCTCGCCATCACAAAAATAGACCATCTCAATACGTGGAACTGCGAAAGAGAATCCAAATAAATGGAGTGAAGCTGGAGCTCATGAAGAGACTGTCCGTGTTCGTAGGCTACACAATTTTCAGTTTCCAATGCGTTCGAAGCGCATTCTAGATTTCACAAAATATATTCTAACACCGAACATCTCCCGGTACCCAATTATTCTTAGTTCTCCATTTGTGTAGAACCAAAGACCGGCTCCTTTACGCAGTTCACGGGTCTGGCAGCGCTGCTATCTAGCTCGTGCAGCTGACCAGTATTCTGCCAGCAGCACAACGGATGACGTCACGCTCATATGATCATGAGAAAACCTTCAAAATAAAACTACACATTTCAAAATATTGCAATGTGGATAACTCATTCAAAAGATATTGCATTTTAATCAATGGCCAGCAAGGAAAGGTAATTAGTCATTTATGAAAACAAATACAAAATATGGTTTAATTTTTTTTTTTTTACCAACAATGAAAAAACACTATCGTTGACACTGGTATGTTGAAAATATTGGGCTGCAGAGAGAACTTTTCTACCGTTCTCAGCTAAGGGGTGGAAAATACTCAGTAGGGTCTCAAATATGTGTAGTTTTGGAGGGAGGACTGTGCCATACATATCCTGTAATAGCCTGTACATGGGATACATATTGGCTTGTAGAGAGAACTTTTCTAAGTTTTGCAGACTCAACCGAGTAATTCCAATAACATGCATTTGTGTATTTCTTTAAATACAGTCTACACAACAGCTTTCAACATATGAGTATGTGTGTGTGTGTAAACTTTCAAAAATAAATTATGGTGTGAATAAAACAATAAACAACAAAAATAAAATGTCATTATTCACAGGCCTTCCTCTGACACCGCCTGGTATTGAGGTCCTGGATGGCAGGGAGCTCAGCCCCCAGTGATGCACTGGGCTGTACGCGCTATCCTCTGTAGCGCAGCTAGCGCCTTGTGATCAGATGCCAAGCAGTTGCCATAACAAGATGCTCTCAATGGTGCAACTGTAGAACTTTTTGAGGATCTGAGGGCCCATGCCAAATCTTTTCAGCCTCCTGAGGGGAGAAGATGTGTTGTTTGTGCTCTCTTCATGACTGTGTCGGTGTGTGTGTGGTCCACCATCGTCGTCTGTAATCAGGCCCACCACTGTCATGTCGTCGGCAAACTTAATAATGGTTTTGGAGTTGTGCACGGCCACGCAGTTGTGGGTGAACAGCCAGTACAGGGGACTAAGCGTGCTGTTGCCTACCCTGGCCACCTGGGGGCGGCCAATCAGGAAGACATTTCACTGTACTTGTGCACGACATTAAAACTTGAAACAATTTCTGAGGGAGGTGTTCAGTTTCCATGTTTTGAGGATTAGGCCCTGGTCCAGGGTGAGCAGTATGTCCTGCACCTCCGACTCGATTAAGTATGAATGTTCATCCTAATCGAGGTTAGTGATCGCTGTCCTGATGTCCAGAAGCTCCTTTCGGTCATAGGAAAAGATGACGGAAACATTATATACAAAAATTGTTTAGATTATCCATTTATTTTTTCAAAGTTGGTAGCAATGGTTTGAAAAACAGTTTTACTGCACCAGAGTGCAAAAATAAAATATTGATATTCACAAAAGTTTAGCAATGTCTTTGCAAGGGGACTCTTATTTTGAGAAAAACATTTATCCGCAATCGTGCTGCCAGCATAATATCCTGGTGCAAGGAGAAAGGATTTTACACTAGCAGCCAGCCACATACTGTATCTCACAAGGACTGCAGAAAATAAAGGCTGAGGGACGATTTTTTTGCCGACGCAAAAGCTTTGATCCCCTCTGTTTATAGCAATGGATAGCCATCATTTCCTGTATGAAATCTATCATATTACATCATTATAATTATTAGGAAATAATCATACATTAATAAATTATAACTATTTTTCTCTGTCACTAATTCAGAATTTCATGAATGCTGGAATTTGCCATAAAATGTAAATGTTTGAAAAGGGATAGCCTACAGCAGCTCGCAGTTAAAAAAGCAACAATGTAGCAGCTATTAATTTTAACAAATAAGGAACTGTTACAATATATGAATGTTACTACTTTGTTACATTGTAACGCCGCGGTGAAAATGGTCCAGTTTATGGTTCTCAAGCGCCGACAAGTGGACGGTTGATGCATCCATATCTTTGATGGGAAGTAATATTATTTAAAAAAAATCCCATCAAAGATATGGATGTATCAACCGTATTATTAATAATACTAATGATAGGCCATTCAACTACAGCTCTACATTTCCTAGAACTTTCCCCCCAAATTCCAGAAAAGTAGGTTAGAATGAAGTTGTGGGCTCACGACCTAGATATACAGTCAAGGTGAGACTATAAAATGAATGTAGATCATCAACGTTGGATCGGTCCTTCGACTCTAGTCTAAATCATAAAAAAAGGTTCAAGTGGGTCGTGGAGGAAAAAGTCCTGCCTACATTTTCAAATGTATGAAAAAAAAAGTGGTTAGTGGCTGGTCGAGCGAACGACTCCCACAATGCACTCCCAGATCAGCGGGAAACCAAAATGGCGAATGTATTAGGGGAAAATGACCCGTTTGTTATTTTCTAAAAATCATTGGTAGTGTGTCATATTAAGAGAGGTGCATTTCAAAGAGATTTAACGCTACTCGGACACGAGGCCAAGCACCGATTACGACCGAGTATTTCAATATATGTGGCATTTTGACCCTCCGAACTGACCGAATGAGGTACCTTATCAACATTACGATGTTTTTATATTGGGGGTGTGGGTGCGCTCCAGAATCATTCCGTCTGTGATAACTCGAGAACTGTCTGTCACTTGTTTTTAGCCTAGACAACCGCTAAGACTAATTGCATGCATGCTGCATCGAACTTACTCGTTGAACTGAGAACGTATGTGCAGGTAAATGTATCCATTCATTAATTCATCCTGGATGCAATGTCCTGACAGCCCACGAACAAAAGGAAACGGTGACGGTGCACAGTGGGATAGGGTTCGAATCGAACACCCCCATTTTAAAACCAATTAATGCTTTTTATTGAAGGACATCATGCACCAAGACTCGGTAAAATTTTCTCACAACTTGTTAGTCTGATTAATCAGGCTGTTATAAACAAGTAATTGGTATATACAGCCTGAAACTAATACCTGCAAAATCGTGTCAATGTTCTTTACAAGCCAGAATATTGAATACAAAATCAAAACTTAAAAAATATATTTTAAATGTAAATCTTGTCATGCTTGGGTCAATATCTAAGTGACGAAAGAACCGAATATCCAGTATAAAACGAGTTTTACCTCGGGGTGCCAAACTGAACCACATACTACCGACTGGCTGGCTAAAAACTAGGGCGTACAATACTTTCCAGTGGATATTTGTCTCAAATTTAGAGCAGCTGAAGGACAAACTGCACAGACAACCGGTAGAGTAAGTTTAAAGGTGCCATATGCAGGAATCGCTTTGCCATTTCCTGGTCGCAAAAATTCTAATAGTTCGCCTAATTTCAGTATATGACACACAAAAAAAGCAATGTATAGAAAACCATTGTACCATCTAAACCCCTGTGCGAAAAAATATATATTTTCAATACACAAAAAATATAGTGTATTTTCAGCTTGTTTGAAGTTGATGTACACGAACTAAAGTAAAAGACTAAAAATAAACGTAAGAAGGAAATGCATAGCAGTAGAACTTATTACAAAGACCCTGGGTTTATTAGCGCGGATATCGACTCTGCCGCATGAGCATGCTTTTGCGGCACAGTCGATAGCGCGCTGGACTTGGGCTAGAAGGTCGAGATTTCGATACCTGCTCCCTGCCTGTTTCATTACAATATCAACCGCTTCCTAGACAATATCAACCGCTTCCTAAAAGTTACATACTGCAGCTTTTAAATGTAATTTATTCAACCATCTAGCCTGTAAGGAACATTCATGATTTTGCAGGTATTAGTTTCAGGCTGTAAATAGCGATCAATTGTGTATTACAGCCTTGTTAATTGGAACTAACAGTTCGTATGATGAGTTACTTGGCAGCTGAGTTGACAGCCTGTCAAATTCTATGCAACTATTCTAATCTGCAACAGTTTCTCAAAAATATGTGATTTAGGCTTTCCAGTGTTTCTGTTGAAATAATCCTCCTTTATTCTGTGTCTCCCTTGAATATTTTGGCAATGTCAGAGATGCTCTCATGGTGAGACTCCACTCGCCTGTAGCTTTAATACAATGACAATGCTTGACAGTGACACCTATTGTTTTTGGGGGGTACAATGTAGGAATTAGGCTAATTCACCTCTCTCTTCCAATATGACAGAGACTCAACAGAATTAGAGCATTTGCCGGTCCACCAGCGGAAAGCAAATTCCCATCGGCAGCACAAGACGCCAGTGTCCCTGACCAGCGTCGAACCTGCCGAGGATGGACATGGAGGGAACATGGACACCAACCTCAGCGACAAGTTTAAAGAGGGGCAAGAGGTCCTAGCCCGATGGTCGGATGGCCTGTTTTATTTGGGGATTATCACTAAAGTAAGCAGCTGTTGCTAATAGGTGGAAAGTTTCCATTTGATGTTATTGTTCACATGTTCTATAAAATGCCATTTCAGCCGTATCTTATGTCATTTTGCAGAAAAGGATCATGTACTAAAAAATGATCCCTCCCTCAGATAAATAAGGGGAAGCAGCGCTGTTTTGTTGTTTTTGAAGATCGTTCGAAGTCCTGGGTCCTGTGGAAGGACATTCAGACAGGCAAGTAGTTCTCCTGCCCAAGACACGGTGCCATGTCAAGTTCTAGCCATTTTCTTTCGATAGTCAACGGGATGAACAGTTTTACGCTTGCTTGATATGTTGACCGTGCAACTTGTTGCATATTTGCCATCTGTGTAATATGCTTGTATTACACTCTAAATAATCATTTAAAAAAGCCATCTGCTAAGAAAAATACATTCCTTTCTATTTTCTCCACAGATATTACCAATACACGATGGGCAGAATCCTTTGAATTTTGCCTTTAGAACGTGTAATTATTCTCCGGGCTGTACAGTTTTCAGTTAAACATGTGTTCATTAATGCCGTTTGGCTTGCCCTCATTCATTCTATCTCCGGTTGGGTTGATATCCTTGGTTGAGTTTTCTTCTATCTCCTCCGTTCAGGCCGGGTTTATCTTTTGTAATCTTGTCCCTGACAGTCAACTGACCACAAAGATTCTGGGCTCATGCCAAACGTTAAGTTCCCCACGGAGCCGCGAGACAAGCATAGGGATGGTACTCCTCAGCTTGTATTACTACTGTGTTCATTGTTCAGTTCACATGCTAATTGGTTACACTTCAGGGAGGGGCCTAGACATTAGATGGGCATGCCTATTTCAGTTAGATGACTAATGTTTGACATACTGGAATTGGGCAATCTTTTTTTTGGTCTAAGTGGCAGGAAATGGGATCTCGTGACTGTGTTATGTTGAACCTCAAATGGCACCCCCAGTGGTATTTGAGTATGAATTCTTATGATGGTAGGCCCCTCAACTGAAGTCCCTCTAAGTAGTAAAGGTTAGGGCCCTATAGAATCCAGACATTAAAACGGAATTCAATTATATTCAAAAAATGTAGGGAATCAACCAAATGTATTGATTTGCCCAAGTGTATCATAAGACATGAACAGAATGCATCCGTGATTCATATATCTTGCAAATGTCTGTAGAGGCAACGAGAATTCCCTGTCTTTGTATGGCGCACGCTTCTACTGCTTTGTGTGTAGCCATATGCGATGATGCTAATGAAAAGTCTTCTGGTAGATGGAAAGGCTTTCCCAAAAACCTTCTAAATTAAATGTTGATAACAAAAAATAAAAATGAGTTTATAGGGCCCTAGAAAGTTATTTTCACTGGTGTTTATCTTGTCATTTTACTCTGCAAGGTTGCAGTTGTTGCCCCCAAAAAAATGCCCCTTCTCTGTTTGGGCTGGATATGAATGACATATTTTAATTGATCAACTTTGGGTGAAAGCGACAGCTTATTAGATTTACGTTGGATTGGAAGCAAATGGGGATGTGTTTGTGGAGATATGACCCCATATATCCTGTGTGCACATCACATTAGTAAAATGGGGATTTCCCACCTCGGTCTCTCACACTTTTTTTTTTGTCAGTTACAAAGCACAAGTGTGAACTGTTCTGTGTTATTGAGCTCTCGTTATCGTTCGTTCTATCTCTTCAATCTCCTCCCTGAAGCTCTCTCTTTCTTGAAATGTTCTCTCTTTTCTTTGCTGTGTGATGCTGGTTGCCCGGCTGTTCCCTTTTATGAATTAAAGGGCGGTGTGCGGTTATCTAGAGGAGTGACCCGTCCTGTCTGTTTTCAGGGGACGAGGGAGGGGAGGACATGGTCTGCACAATATGCCAGGACGAGTGCTCCGAGGAGCCAAACGAGATTGTCATCTGCGACAAGTGTGGACAAGGTTAGGGCACAATCACCATCCTGAAAGGAGTCCTTGTTTATCTGGTCATTAGAGGTCCCACCTCTGGAAACACATCATTACAATAGTAATTCTCTCTTAACTGTGATCCAATCTTTCCCTTTTCAGGATATCACCAGCTCTGCCACTCCCCCGTCATCGACTCCAGTCTGATCGACACCGACGAGAAGTGGCTCTGTGGGGAGTGTGTGTTGGCCACAACAGTAAATGTACGATAACTATACAATAACTTATATTTCCATGGAAATTAATTTTGTGAGTTCAGCATGCAAGGTACACAAACCAACACACTATAATACAATACAACATAATGCAATATGACAACACCGGAAAGTGAGCACACGCGTTCACATGTCTTGACCTTACAGACTCAGAACCGCTGTGTGAAAAGGTCGGAATAAATGTTAAAGGGGGGACACTCCAACCAATTGAGCTCACAGTCGGGGGTGTGTGTGTGTGTGTGTGTGTGTGTGTTCTCTGACAGAAGGGCGCGCTGAAGGGTCCCAGAGCCCAGCAGGAGATGAACCACTCTTTGCCTTATGCCCTGGAGTACCTGGTGTGGGACCAGGGCCACAAAACCAACAGCCAGCAATGCTACTGCTACTGTGGAGGACCTGGAGAGTGAGTCTCACTCTCTCTCACTCACACACACACACACACACACACATCCTCTGTTTTAACCCTTCTCCCCTCTCTCGCTTTAGCTGGTACCTGAAGATGCTGCAGTGCAACAGGTGTAAGCAGTGGTTCCACGAGGCATGTATCCAGTGTTTTAAGACGCCCATGCTCTATGGAGACAGGTACGAAACAGCCCACCCCCCTTTTTAAAGCCTCACGATACGTAATCTTTCAGGAAGCATGTGCTGGCTACCAATGCGGTGCCAGAAAATAAACACGCGCTTGTGCTTCTTTCTCACCAGGTTCTATCTATTTATTTGTTCAGTTTGCAATAGTGGACCCGAGTACCTCAAACGACTGCCTCTTAGATGGTGAGTGGAACTCGTGTAGAAGAGATTTGTGTACGCAATGGATTGATGTTCTTCAATTGATCTATTATTTCCTGTATTGGAACAAGCAAGATCAGTGTATGGATTGTTTGATGAAACAGAAGTTCCCTCTAGGAAAAATTGAGCAATTCAATTCTATTACACACGAATCGTTTAAAAAATCATGTTGAATTTTGACCGTTTTGAGCTTCCATCTTTGTTTCTCTCCAACAGGGTGGACGTTGCACACCTGAGCCTCTACAATCTGAGTGTGATTCACAAGAAGAAGTACTTTGATTCCGAGCTGGAGCTGATGACTTACATCAACGACAACTGGGATCAACTACAGCTCCGGGAGGTAGCACAAACCTTGACGTAGTTGGAGAAACATTCATTTATAGAAGTTCTCAAATATCGTAAAAAAATAAATAAATCTACACTGAACAAAAATATAAACGCAACATGTAAAGTGCTGGTCCCATGTTTCATGAGCTGAAATAAAAGATCACAGAAATGTTCCATATGCACAAAAGCTTATTTCTCTTTTAATTGAGGAGTATTTCTGTCTGTAATAAAGCCTTTTTGTGTGGGAAAATCTCATTCTGATTGGCTGGGCTTTGTCTGGGCCTTGCTATGCCTATGCCCACCCATGGCTGCGCCCCTGTAAAGTAATGTGAAATCCATAGATTAGGGCCTAATGAATTTTTCAATTGACTTGATTTCTTTATATGAACTGTAACTCAGTAAAATCTTTGAAATTGTTGCGTGTTGCGTTTATATTTTTGTTCAGTATATTTTATTTGACACAGCAATATATGAAATTCCATCCTCTCGAATGAATCTTACTATTGCCTTTTTCCAGCTTTCAGCTACTCCTCAGTCGGACCGATATGAAAGTATTCTGGAAGCACTGAATAGCAACCACAGCATGTGAGTTACACATTCTCCCTATGATTTCATGATTGTTCCAATCATGTCAGCATAACTATTCTCATGTACAGTCCATCCCCTCTCCCTTTCTCTCTCATTCATGTCCTCCACTTCTCCATCCTGCTCTCTCTCTCCCAGGTTCATGTCGGGGAAGGAGATTAAGAAGAAGAAGCACCTCTTTGGGCTGAGGATCCGTTTTCCTCCGGGTCCCCAGAGCTCTGAGGTGCTGGCCGACAGAGGGGAGCCAGAGAGGGCCTCCAATGAGATCAAAATCAAAGGCAGGAAGGCTATCCAACCGCTGACCAACACCAGGTGAGACCCAACTTTCTATGAGAAACTCATTAGAAAAATTGACACTTTTGCCTGCTATATACCCTGGTAAGGCCTTTTTTTTTGTTTTAGTTTTTGTTTGGGTGGCCACAGGTTTTAAAGTAGCAGAAGGGAAACTGATGACAATTTTAAAATCTAGTTCCAGTGAATTAACCAATGGCGTGGTGAAGAAAGCCAAGAAGAGGAAGAAGCAGGGAGGTCACTCGCTGGAGACTCTGGCCAAGTTAAGGCGCTCCAGTGAACTTTTGGCGCAGGTAACACCTTTACCCAAACTTAAAACATTTGAGGCATGTTGTTTATAAATTGAGATGTCATTGTCTTTTTATTCCCCCTGAAGGATGTGACGCCACCACAATTGCTTGATTCCCACTCGTTGGATCTCTTAGCCTCTAGGTCAGTTATTCCCCCCCCCCCCCCCCCCCAATTAATTTGTGAGAACAGTTGCTCAATTTGTGAAAACTGTTGAATGGTGTTGTTAACAGTGTCCCCTTTACTCCCAGCAGCAGGACCGACAGATCTCTGCCATCCTCCAGTACCTCGGACGTGGACTCCGTCGGTGCCGTCAGCACCACTGAAACTACCTCAACTAACCTCTCCAGGCAGTCCAGGTACATTCTACATGATCAGATTCACACTCAGGCTCTCACAAATTCACATGGAAAGTCATTGTACCGTTGGTTTGTAGTCATTGTATGGTAGGTAATTGGGAGTCCCTCCTAAGTGTTTTTCTAATCTCTCTCCCCTGTTTCTCCCTCCCCTATTCCACCCCAGCCTGTGCATCTCCAGTAAGACGCGCACGGGCCGCCACTGGCCCATTGCCAAGCCCCCCCTGAAAAGAAGACGGGGCCGGCCACGACGGGTCCCCCTGCAGCCCCCCAACCATGCGATTCCCCCTCAATACCCAGGCCCCCATGCCCCAGAGCCCCAAAACACCTTGCCGGGGCTCCACTCCACGGATATAGTGCACGGCCTGGGCCCAGGCGGCCAGTTGTCCCACCTCAAGAGCTCAATCAGCAGCTACTTTGGGGCGGCAGGCCGCCTGGAGTGCGGGGAGAAGTACCGCGTCCTGGCCCGCCGGGTCACCCTGGATGGCAAGGTCCAGTACCTGGTAGAATGGGAGGGCGTCACTGCCTCCTGAACGTCTCGCAGCGCTTACGTAGTTTATTACGTGTTTACACAGCGCTTATAAAGCATTATACAACGAGCGGGTCTAATCCTGAATGTTGATTGTTTAAAACCGCATTCCTGCCAGTGTCTATTCCGCAAGTTACCACCGGCTAAATCTACGACATTAAAATGCCTATTTACTCAGTTCCATCTGACTGCGCAATCCACTGTCTCTTCAGCCCAGCCAAGCGATTTATAAACAAGGTCTTCACTATAAAAAGCATCTAGATATTATCTAACTTTTCTTTTAGACTAACGTTTAGTTTTCAACAGTGGAGATTTGTATTAACCTTGCTGTCTGTCTCCGACATTTGCAACATTGTTTCAATATTCAAATTCGATCACCAGCTGTCGCATAGTAATGAACGTGTCAAGAATCAGGATGAGACCGGCAGGCAGCTTTTCTCAGTCGGTCGAAATCATGAATCCGCATCATTTTTATCGATATATACAAAGAGATATCAATAGAAAACAGGTCAAATGAAACTAGGTGCAGCTAGTTTGCAGTCAGTTTGAAGTTATTGTGTTCGCTGTGTTGTTGGCTAGCTCCTCTGAACAACAGTGTCCTGACAAGAGAGCACATTTTCAACGCCAGGGGAAATCGCACATCCTTAGCTGATTGTTATGGATGTATCCAAATAAATGTCACTAGAAAGCTGCTTAAACAAATGCCAATGCAGCTACTTTGTTATTCTGGCTGCACTGTTTGGCGTGACTGTAAGTTAGCCATAGATGGCTAGCAATCAAGCAAGGGATAAGAATGTTACCAGCCAGTCTGGTAATAAAACATTTAGAACGAACGACTCGGTCGTGTCCATAGATTCAGAACAAAATGTAATGACTGCCAACCAAACCGATAGAACGGATGACCAGCCGGCTTGAGTAGCAACCCTAGATTTGTGTCGGGACTATATCTTGTGGAGGGATGAAATGGTATGAATAAATTCATAAAAGTAACGTTAATGAAAATATGTAAATCATCATTTTTAATATGTTAACCCGTTGTATAAAAGTGATAATGCCCTCGAAGCCAGAGTTAGGAGGATGTATTGGCACCGTTTGCCAGCCCTTGACTTTGTCTCGGGCCTAACACTCGTGCCAATATATCCTCCAAAAAAACTGGCTTCACGGCCATTATCACTTTTAACCCTCGCCTTCTGAGAACGGGCCTCCGTGTTGCCCGGTCAGGGAGGGAGCTTGAGTTTCCCTATTTTAGTTTTTCCTTTTCGTCCAGTGATATGCTCTTTTCTGTGACTCGTTGACTTCAGTGTTTCAGATCTGTTTAGATTTTGTGAACTGAAGGGGGTGAGAGACCAGTTTAGGCAGAATGTAAAAGGGTTAGATAGGGGGGGGGGGGTTTGAATGGTGTTTGGGTGCCTTGGCGCCTGACCTGGTGTGTCGAAAGTGTGCCTGTTTGCAAGTAGTTGATGTTCGAGAGGGACTCAACGACAGAGATTTGTGCTGCTGCAAACCAGTTTTATTATGTCTTATTTACTTTTCTACTTGTATTTACTCATGTCAGTGTCCAGTGAGGCGCAGTACATTTCTTTTTTTCCCTTTATTTTTAAACAATTTGGATTTGATTGCACATGAAGTTCATCCTGTTGTACCGTACAACCATTCTCCTAAACACGTGATAGTCGAGCTTATTAATCCACAGAGGCGGAGATGCGCGTTGTCTCCTTTCCCCTCTCTCAGCTGAAAGCGTGTAACCTCTAGCTCGAACCTCTGCAAATCATCTCACTATGAACAGTGTTATTTTCACTGTGTTATAGTTCAAGTGTCCAGATTTACTTACAGGGGTCAAATGCTTTTTTTTCTTCTAACACACGATTCATGATTAAAACGAGGTGAATTTGCTTTGAGGGCTGAGCTTGTGAGAAGGAATGTTAAGAGTGAGTTCAAGTGTAAAGCGGTAACTTAGTTGGACTTAAGGTCTTCGTGTTATTACATTTGAAAGGTTGTGTAATGTACCTACATGTGTTCTATATGTTCGGAAGATCTAAATCGTTGCTGTATTTTGCATACGCAATCTACATTTTTAGAAACGCCTCAACTAGGACTTTGTTCCTTCATTTCTGTCGGGCTGCTGTTGTATTTTATGACATTGATAAGTTCGTTAGAACACTGACTACAAAAAGCTCTTGGACCTTGTACTTTTTAAAACTGAATTCAGTTCTCATAGCCGCCTATGCAACTCGACCCTAAAAAATGGTTGCTTTTGTATTTCAATCACTTAACGGCAACAACAATATTTTTTTTGCTTAAGTCAGGCTTTGATTTTATTTCAGGTGCTATTTATTTCACTTTCTCCTCAACTGTGCACTTAGACTTCTGCTGGTACAGCCAAGCTCACCTAGAACCCACTCAGGACATGCGCAGTAACTTTACTGTATGTACAACGTGCTCATAGAACTCCAGCAAAGATGTGGAATGTAAAATTGAGGTATTAATGGGATGGAACATTTTGTGGTGTAAGTATTTCATTGATATGTTCATAAAAAAAAAAATTGTAGCATTAATTTAGACATTCCTATGTGACTGGTTGTTTTGAAAAATACTGAAATTCAGTCCATTATGCTACAGGGTCAAAAATGATTTGTTTATCCAATAACATTTCTTCCACTTATCTCTGGAAAATAAAGTTTCTTCTGAGTTCCTTGTTTCATTTTAAGAGTTCAAGCAGTTAATGCCTCTTGGTGTTGGATGTGCTACGTTATTCTCAGAAAAAGCCATTTTCCCCTTCATGCAGTGGGAGTTGGATCTTGATGTTCTTTTGAAAAAATAAAATTTAAAAAATGAGTTTTTATTTGAAGCTTTTCTCCTGTATGTCATTGTGCCAGTGTTAGACCTTATATCTTTTTTTCTACTGGCTTTGAGCAGGCTTCTTCAGCCACATAATAAATATTTAAAAGCCCTAGTTCTGAATTCATTGTTTATTTTTTCAGAAAGACTTGCAGTCTGTTAAATTGGCAATTTTGGTAGAAATAACATGGTTTCCACTGCATGTTTATGCCAGTTAGATGTATTATTTTATGAATCAGTAGGTCATCTTGACAGAAAGAAATGAATGGCATGTAACATTTACTTGAAGACGATGTAGATTAGTCATTCCGGTGATGCTTTATTACCAGCTAGCTCATTAACATTACACCAGAAATACATTCTTAAAGGTCCAGTGCATTCAAACATGATTTTCAATTTCCACACAGGTTGGAATTTAGTATAAGAGCTGTTTGAAAACACCACCTGAAATTTCAGCCTGTTTTTGGTTGGATGGAGTTTTGGCCTCCCTGGTGACATCACCAGGCAGTTAATTAGGTAATAGTCCAATAGGAAAGAGTTCCAAACCCCTCTGCCAATAACAGCTTGTTTTCATTTCTCAACACCGAACACTCACAGACAGTGCTGATAAATTGCTCTTTCGTAGAAGCTGATTCTTTTTGCCGATTAAAAACAACAACAAAAAATTACAGTAAAGTACTTACAGTGCATTCAGCAAGTGTTCAGACCCCTTCACTTTTTCAAATCAAACATTGTCATATGCGCCGAATACAAGTGTAGAGCTTTTTGTTACGTTACACCCTTATTCTAAAATGGATAAAAGTACCCCCCCTCCCATCAATATACACAATGTCCCATAATGACAAAGTGAAAACAGGCTTAGAAAATGTTGCTAATTTATATTTAAAAATGTTTTTTACTTACATAAGAATTCAGACCCTTTGCTATGAGACTTGAAATTGAGCTCAGGTGCATCCTGTTTCCATTGATCATCCTTGACATGTTTCTGCAACTTGATTGGACAGGATTTGGAAAGGCACACACCTGTCTATATAAGGTCTCACAGTTGACAGTGTATGTCAGACTACCTTTATAAAGCAAGGACTTCCCTACAGGATGCTAGGCTGAGGTATTGAACAGGAATATGTGGTTAGAGGAGGGGAGATAGTGGTATTGAACTACAATAATCTGTGTCAGATATTGGACTTGAAGTACTGGAGAGGGTGGAGGGCCATGATAAAATGCCCCCAACACGCTCTGGGGGGGAAACGGATGGATGGAAATGCCATGTCATGGAAAATCTAATAGAAATAAACAAATCTGGTGTGCCTGAATGATGGCTGAGGGACCAGGATTGATGTAACCACAGGGAAAGAGTGCCTTGGACCTCACTGGTATCTAGTGCAATGGCAGGAATCTGTGAGTGGGAAAAATGGGAGGAGTCGACAGTAGGGAGTGATCATTACCTCATAGTATGCACAGTAGGCCGGAAGGAGGAGGAAGTGTCAGTGGATGGAGTAGGCAGGTGGGTGTTTGGAAGGGCAAAGTGGGATCAGTTTCAGGAGCTGAGTGAGCAGGTGATGGCTCGGGTGGATATGAGGGGGGGATGTGGATAGTATGAATAGCTGGGTGGGGGCAGCTACTGAGGCTATACTTTAGAGTTCAGGGAGGAGGATGAAAGCAGTCCCAAGTTGGACGGAGGAGTTTGGGGAAATGGTGAGGTGTAGGAACAGGGCATTTAGTATACTGAAAAGGATGCATAACTTCCAACATCAGATTCAGTATAAGCAGGCCCTGGTGAAGAGAACTATTAGTCAGGCAAAGAGGTCATGTTGGCGTCGGTTCTGTGACACCATTGGAAGGGTGACACCAGTGGGGGATGATTAAGAGGATGAGTGGGGTCAGAAGGGAGTGGGATTATCCAGTGTTGACTAGTGGGAAGGATGTGGCAGTAACCGATGAGAAGGAAGAGATGATGGCCAAAGCGTTTGTCGAAGTGCATAGCTCTGCCAATTTGTCAGAGTAGGGGCAGAGTGGGAGAGAGATAATGAGAGAGGAGCATCCTGAAGTGCTGGGTTGGAGGGAGGATGTAAATGATGCATTGAATGCACTATTTACCATGGCAGAGGTAAAAGGGGCAATAGGTAAGGCTGGGTTAATTTCACCTGGGAAAGAGGAGGTGGGCTATGTTATGTTGTCCCATCTTAGTGATGAGGCACTGGATAAGGTTTTGGTGTTGCACAACACAGTGTGGGAGGAGGGGAAACTACCAGGCAGTTGGAAGGAGGCAGTAGTGGTACCAATCCGGAAGCCAGGGAAGGAACCAACGAGGCCAACAAGGTATTGGCCAATAGCTTTAACATCACATGTATGTAAGATTATGAAACGTATGATTACAGAGAGGCTAACTTACTTCCTGGAGAGCAGGGGGCTAGTATCGCTACATCAGAGTGGGTTCAGGAAGGGAAGGGGAACTTTGGACCCAGTGTTCTGCTTAGAAGCAGAGGTCAGGAAGGCTCAGGTGAACAAGGAGACTGTTGTAGCTGTCTTTTTTGATGTGGAGAAGGAGGGATTGTTATTCAAGCTTGATATTATGGGGGTAGGAGGAAGAAGGTACAACTAGATAAAGGATTTCATGTTTGGAAGGTCGATCCAGGTGAGGCTGGGAAAGTCGCTATCCGGCAACTACCTGTGGATAACGGTACACCACAGGGGAGTGTGATTAGTCCTCTGCTGTTCTCAATCATGATCAATGGCGTTTGCTCTCAGGTACAGCGGGATATTCGGAGGTCGTTATTTGCAGATGATGGGGCCTTATGGAAGAGGGAAAGAAATGTGCCATACATAGTCAGGAAGGTACAGGACGCAATTGATGTGGTAGAGCGGCGGGCATTAATGTGGGGATTCAGGTTCTATGTAGAGAAAACACAACTCTTTACCAGGAGGAAGGTGGGAGATGAGGTATGCTTGAGGTTATTTGGGAGAAACTTGGAGAGGGTTGGGGCCTTCAGGTTTCTTGGTGTATACTTTGACACTAGACTGACCTGGGCAGAACACATTGAGAGAGTGGTGGGAAAGTGTAAGAAGGTGCTAAATGTGATGGCCTGTCTGATGTGGAAGGAGTGGGGGGGCTGGGCGTTCCTCATTAAGGACCATGTATGTTGCATTGATCCGATCTGTAATCGACTATGGCAGTATAGCGTATGGTTCGGCAGCCCGGACATCCTTGGAAAGGCTAGATGTCACACAGGGGCAAGGACTCGGAATATGTAGTGGGGTGTTTCGTACGTCCCCAGTGGCTGCACTACAGGTGGAGATGGGGGATATGCCATTGCAGATTAGGAGACAGCAGCTGGCAATTAATTATTGGGTCAATCTACAGGGACATGGGTGTCTCATTCTGCAAAAGGGATTTTACAGGCATGCTGGGGACATGAGCGAAGACAGAACACAAGCTTTTGGTGGGTGGGTGATACCCAGGGGAAGAAGATGGAACTGTATGGAAGGGAGTTTTGCCCAACTGTAGCTATTCCTGTTAATCCACCATGGCTCCTCCCACCTCCAGTAGTTGATCTAGAAGCGTTGGAGAGACTACAGAAAGATAGGGAGGGGGTTGATCCATCTGATTTGTTTAAGAGACATCTGGATTCTGTGTATCAGGATTTTGTGGCCATTTACACAGATGGTTCAAAAGATCCAAGGACAGGATGTACTGGGTCAGCATTTGTGGTGCAGGAATATGGGGTGGAAGTCAGGAAACGTATTACAGATCATCTGGCTGTATATATGGTGGAGCTGATGGCCATACTGTTGGCCTTGCAGTGGGTGGAGGAAGTCAAGACAGACAGAGTAGTTATTTGCTCTAATTCATGTGCAGTGTTAATGAGTCTCCAGTCCTTTAGGTCACGTAGCAGACGACCTGCTTTATGAGGTGCTACAAACCCATGGTAGGATTAGGCAGATGGGTATACAGATAAGATTTACTTGGGTCCCAGCCCATGTGGGGGTGAAGGGGAACGAGGCAGTTGACGTACTGGCTAAACAAGCACTTAGAAGTGGGAATGTTGATGTCATAGTTTCAATGAGCAAGGCAGAGGGAAAAGCCTGATATGGACAGTGACGGTGCAGAGATGGCAGGAGCAGTGGAATAGAGATACTCAGAGCAGGCATTTATTTCAAGTACAGAGGAAGGTCAGGGAGGGGAGGATGGCAGGAAGGGACAGAAGAGAGGAGGCTATTTTACAAGACTAAGGGTGCGACACAGCCGGTTGAATACGACGTTAAATGTGATAGGAAAGCATCCAACGGGAAAGTGTGATTATTTCCAGGAAACCGAGACCGTGGAGCATGTATTGATACAGTGTGGACAGTATCAGAGGGAAAGAGAGAGGCTGAGATCTAGTATGAGGGAGAAGGGAATACGGTAAATTAGTTTAAATAGTATATTGAGTAGAACGTCATTAGATAGAGTCTCAAATATGTTATCTTTTTTTAAGAGCAACGGGGCTGGCAGGTAGGATTTAGTTTCTCCCTGTCTCTGGCTCACACTCCAGTAGGTGGCGGTAATGCACCATAATGTTGGATGCCAACCGCCGATAAACCCCACCGAAGAAGAAGTGCATGTCAGAGCAAAAACAAAGCCATGAGGTCGAAGGAATCGTCTGCAGAGCGCCGAGACAGGATTGTTTTGAGGCACAGATCTGGGCAAGGGTACCAACATATTTCTGCAGCATTGAAGGTCCCCAAGAACACAGTAGCCTCCACCATTCTTTAATGGAAGAAGTTTGGAACCACCAAGACTCTTCCTAGAGTTGGCCTCACTACCAAACTGAGCAATCGGTAGAGAAGTGCCTTGGTCAGGGAGGTGACAAAGAACCCAATGGTCAATCTGACAGCGCTTCAAAGTTCTTCTGTGGAGATGGGAGAACCTTCCAGAAGGACAACCATCTCTGAAGCACTCCACCAATCAGGCCTTTATGGTAGAGTGGCCAGACGGAAGCCACTCCTCAGTAAAAGGCACATGACAGCCCGCTTGGAGTTTGCCAAAAGGCACCTAAAGGACGCAAACCATGAGAAACAAAATTATCTGGTCTGATGAAACCAAGATTGAACTATTTTGCCTGAATGCGAAGCGTCACGTCTGGAGGAAACCTGCACCATCTCTACGGTTAAGCATGGTGGTGGCAGCATCATGCTGTGGGGATGTTTTTCAGGGGCAGGGACTGGGAGACTAGTCAGGACTGAACATCTCTGGAGAGACCTGAAAATAACTGTTCAGCGATACTCCCCATCCAACTGGACAAGGCTTGAGGATCTGCTGAGAGGAATGGGAGAAACTCCCCAAATACAGGTGTGCCAAGCTTGTAGCGTCATACCTAAGGCTGTAGTCGCTGCCAAAGGTGCTTCAACAAAGTACTGAGTAAAGGGTCTGAATAGTTGAGAGTAGTCTGCATAGCAATGACAGGAGCGACCATGTGAGGATAGGACTGAGCCGAGTGACTTGGTGTATAGAGAAAAGAGGAGAGTCTTGGGGGACCTCAATAGTGAGAGCATGTGGTGCAGACAGATTCTCTCCACATCACCTGGTAGGAGCGACCTGCCAGGTAGAATGCAATCCAGGAGTGTGCAGAGCCTGACACGCCAGGTCTTGAGAGGGTGGAGAGGAGGATCTGATGGTTCACGGTGTCGAGGCAGTGGATAGATCTAGGAGGATGAGAACAGAGAGAGAGAATCAGCTTTGGCAGAGCGGAGAACCTCTGTCACAAAGCAGAGCTGTCTCAGTTGAGTGAGCCATCTTGAAGCCTGACTGGTTAGAGTCAAGAAGATCAATTCTGAGCAAGATAACAACAGTTTATTATAGACAGTTCCCTCAAGTGTTTTGGGAAGCAGGGACACTAATCTGTTTTTCAATATTTTTTGCAGTGTTTCTTTAGTGCCTTGCCGCAAACAGGATGCATGTTTTGGAATATTTGTATTCTGTACAGGCTTGCTTCTTTTCACTCTGTCAAGTAGGTTAGTATTGTAGAGAAACTAGAATGTTGTTGAGCCATCCTCAGTTCTCTTATCACAGACATTAAACTCTGTAACTGTTTTAAAGTCACCATTGTCCTCATGGTGAAATCCCTGAGCAGTTTCCTTCCTCTCCGGCAACTGAGTTAGGAAGGACGCCTATCTTTGTAGTGACTGGGTGTATTGATTCAATACAATTACAGATAATTGTATGCATGGTGTACAGAGATGAGGTAATCATAAAAAAAATCATGTTAAACATTATTACTGCACACAGAGTGAGCCTATGCAACTTATTATGTGACTTGTTAAGCACACTTTCACTACTGAATGTAGGCTTGCCATAACAAAGAAGTTGAATACTTATTGACTCAAGACATTTCAGCTTTTAATTTTTAATTAATTTGTATAAATATCGAAAAACATAATTCCACTTTGATATTATGGGATATTTTGTATAGGCTAGTAACAAACTCAATATAATCCATTTAAATTCAGGTTGTAACACCACAAAATGTGGAAAAGGTCAAGGTATATAAATACTTTCTGAAGGTACTGTAGGTGGTCGATTCCTGGAATCAAGCTGTATATTGCATGTCTAACAAATGAAGCCACACGTGATAGAAACATATGTATGTGAAATGGCACTCATACATACATCGTGGCATATTGGCGCATTCAATTGAATATTGTATTAAACTGTATATATGGCGTTTCTTTCCTTCCTCTTAAATTATTTTCAAAGTAAATGCAATTTTTATGATTGGGCTATCAATGATGACTTGTGTCAAAAGGTTCCTGTGAGAAACGTTTTCTCTATTTATTAAGATGTCTGAGGGTCAGTCTCACATTTTGAAGGGAATTTATTCAGCTATGACTCATGATATGATATGTTGTTGTCAACTACATGAATCAAAAGTAAACATATCTATGCATAATTTTTTTCTTTCTTATTATCCACTATATTTCGTCATTCTGCATATTTCTGCTCCACAAATTGAGATGAATAAGAATTTGCCAGGTGTAACAGAAACCAACACAGACAGAAAGGAAAATTCTAGGAGGCCGGGATGCATATGCTTTTGAATTGGTCAGCCAAAACGCGCCACCATTCGCGGCCTTTGCAGTTCACGACCTCTTCGTGAAACCAATCACTTTTCACACAGTTCCCTCTCGTCCAATCGAATGACGCGATGCTGAGCGATGTTTACATTTTTGGCAGTGAGCGATTGAACTGCCAAGCAGTAAACGATGTTTAAACTTTATGAACCTTTTCAAAGATTACCGCGTATGTTCCTATTCCACTAGCGAAGTAACTTTATCCAGAGTACAACAGCACATAGATGCTATACATCTTCAGTTAGCTAACTAGCTAGCTAACAAATAACCCTGGCAACCTGTTGATTGATAAACTGGCTACGCGAGTTGTTGATGTTAGCTAGCTAGCTAACGTTAGCGTGTGCAAATGACAGCCACCAATGTTTAACAACAACGACGAGGATCTTGTCGAAGATGTGGCCAGTTTAAGGAATCAATTGCGATTGACGGAGATTAGTTTGCAAAGTTTGGGAGAACAATTAAGGTAAGCGACGCTAACTTGCTGCTAGGTGTCAATATAACGTTACATGGCTAACTTGATTTCCCCAATTTAGTCACAGGTAGGTGCAAGTCAATCCAACTTCCTCACGCACATAGCCCAATTGACTAACAGACTGTTAGGTCCTCTGAAAGTCCAACAGGTGTAACACTTACTTTGACATGCCTTTTTGCCATCCTCCAAGTCACTCAGGACATGAGAGTCACAGTGAGCGGTCTGAGAGGAGTTTAGTACATGGGTTGCCAGGTCTTCTGTCCCTAGAGGACCTACAGCGGCCTGATGTCCCACATCCTCCACCTGACAACCCAAGTCTTGAGAGACCCCTCCACAGAAGTAGGACAGCTGAGAGACAGGCCTGTGAAAGCCTACCCAGTACTGACTCTAGGGTGAGAGAGAGAGACAGCCACTTTATTTACAGATGGACTGGTCTATGTTACTGTATGTGTGTGGTCATTTGTACACTAACTCTGTAGCTATAATGTCACAGACTTTGTCTGTTTGCTTGACAATCTGAGTTGAGTGTGTTTCTTGTCTTTGATGTTTGTGTGTGTGTTGGGTTTGTGGTTCATGTCTTAACCTGTCTATACCTCTGTATCCATCAGTGCTCCTCGTCTAGGGCAGTGGAGATGGAGGTTGCCCCCCTCAGGAAGAAGCTAGGCTGCCTGCGTCAGGAGAACGCCTCCCTGGCTCTGGAGAACAGACAGCTCATCAGTGACCTGGAGGCGACCCAGATTGAACTGGCCAGCTCTAAAACCAAGGTACTAAGTGAGAACAACCATGCATGTAAAGATCATTGACATTCACTAGGAGAGATGCTAAATGGTCGGTGTATCTGCTCTTTCTTCAGGCCCGTCTCCTGGGCTCCACAGTAGGGGCTAAGACCTCCAGTGTGACCGTCATGAGGGAGCAGATCCTGGGCTTGGAGGCTGAGGTGGAGGCCCAGGCCAAAGAACTCCGGTCAGTAGGCATATTTTTTTATTGCTGTGTCTTTAAATGTAAGATTGTGATTAAGTCTCACAGAATTTGTATTTTCCAATATCTTTTTCAGAATGAAAATAGAACTGAATTGTATGTTGTTGACTTGTTGTTGATTTAGGACTGCAGAGTTGAAGGCAGAGCAGAGCCAGCAGGCAGCAACTCAAAGTGACAGACAGGTAGCCGAACTCAGAGACGAACTGAGCATGCTCAGAACAGAGCTTACCGACACAACCAGACAAGGAAAACGGTAACACATGGCACTTGTTTCCCCTTGCATTAATTTGTTTTAGCTTTGATTCTCCCCATCTAAAATAATTTGTCCCCTATTGTTCTCAATTGATTTTGTTGCTGGCATCCTAGGATGTTCCTTCAGGTCCTTTGTGCCCGGACATAGGCAACAATCCAACTAAGGAAAACACTGACACTTGTTGCTCATTCACAGGCATAACAATGTCTTTTAGTGTGAAATAACGACAATGTACTGAGCTGTCTCGTTTCTTACAGAGCGGAGCAACAAAGGAACCAAGCCCTTCGCAATGCCGAGAAACTCACAGACGCTTTCAAAGACTACAAGACAAATATTTCCATTAAGCTGAAAAAGGTAACTCATTGAACCCTTACTTAGTTCAGCCTAGGAAATAGTGAGTAGTGACCGACCCTTTGACCTTATGGCTCGACTGTGTTTCCAAGGTCATGGAGAGCGAGAGCAAACTGAAGGAGAGTCTCATCGTGTGTGACCGAGAGAGAGAGGAGCTGGAGAGCAAGTGCACCGTGTTGGAGAGAGCGCGAGAGGATCAGGGCCAAACCATCAGGTGGGTGTGGGCATTATCATCAACAGGGCCTAAAATTACCACCTGCCAAATGCGGGTAGAGTTGGACATTGGTGG
Organism: Oncorhynchus kisutch; assembly: GCF_002021735.2. Classification (NCBI taxonomy): domain Eukaryota; kingdom Metazoa; phylum Chordata; class Actinopteri; order Salmoniformes; family Salmonidae; genus Oncorhynchus; species Oncorhynchus kisutch. The sequence goes on from NC_034203.2 coordinate 10,200,425, forward strand.
GTAATATGTCTACTTCACCAGCCACGTTGGTGGGTGGCCAGGGCTCCACAGTGCACACAGTTCACTCGCATTTGTGAATAAAAATAATTACGTATGATCGTATTTAGAGCAAAATAAATACTGCAGTAGCTGTTTTCAAAGTATTTCTGCCTTTTTGTTTCAATTTACCACTACTTACTAGTTATACATTAGTTTTAGAAACATTACAAAGCATGCGCATCTGTTTTGTTGGTGTAATTAAACCGAACAAAAATCTTTTGATTGGTAAAAAAATCTGAGTGGGTGATAGATGTTAGTATCTACCTGACGTAAGTGGCTGGTGAACACAAGTTAATTTAAAGCCCTGATCATCACGGAGTTGAGTAGCTAGCGATATGGTTCGTGGTGTTAAATTGAGATTTTGGCCTACACACAATACCCCTTTATGCTTTCAGATATTTTTTTTTTACCAATTAATTAAAAATGAAAAGCTGAAATGTCTTGAGTCAATGAGTATTCAACTTCTTTGTTATGGCAAGCCTAAGTAAGTTTAGTAGTAAAAATGTGCGTAACAAGACCCATAATAAGTTGCATACACTCACTCTGTGTGCAGTAATAGTGTTTAACATGATTTTTGAATGACTACCTCATCTCTGTACCCCACACATACAATTATCTGTAAGATCCCTCAGTCAAGCAGTCAATTCCAAACACAGATTCAACCACAAAGACCAGGGAGGTTTTCCAATGCATCACAAAGAAGGGCACCTATTGGTAGATGGGTAAAAAAATAAAAAAATGACAATGAATATCCCTTTGAGCATGGTGAAGTTATTAATTACGCTTTGGATGGTGTATCAATATACCCAGTCCAGGATTTCCATTAGCCAACCTTTGTCCAATATTGTTTTTTGGAAAACCCCATAAATAATAATAATACCCCCCAAAAAATCCTATTTCCCTAAATAATGCTTTTTAGCCTATTCATTGGTGGAAATACCAGTCGATGGAAATATTTTTGTTTTTTGAATGGGCATGCTTATCAGTCTTTAAGGGAATTTCAATACGTTTTGTGGAATTAAATTAGGTTGTGTGTACGGTATTCGTTATGCATCTTGTTTATCACACGCGTACAGCATCTTGTTGTTCTTCCAAGACAACTGGGAACTCTGAAATATACAAATTCCGATTTGGATGACCGTTCAAATCAAATCTTATTTGTCACATACACATGGTTATCAGATGTTAATGCGAGTGTAGCAAAATGCTTGTGCTTCTAGTTCCGACAACGCAGTAATAACCAACGAGTAATCTAACTTAACAATTTTTCACAACAGCTACCTTATACACACAAGTGTAAAGGGATGAAGAATATGTACATAAAGATATATGAATGGGTGATGGTACAGAACGGCATGGGCAAGATGCAGTAGATGGTATCGAGTACAGTATATACATATGAGATGAGTAATGTAGGGTATGTAAACATATAAAAGTGGCATTGTTTAAAGTAGCTAGTGATACATATATTACATAAAGATGGCAAGATGCAGTAGGTGGTATAGAGTACAGTATATACATATGAGATGAGTAATGTAGGGTATGTAAACATTATATGAAGTGGCATTGTTTAAAGTGGCTAGTGATATACATTTTTTACATTATTAAAGTGGCTAGAGTCGAGTCAGTATGTTGGCAGCAGCCACTCAATGTTAGTGGTGGCTGTCTAACAGTCTGATTGCCTTGAGATTGAAAAACAGCTTCTGTCTCTCAGTCCCTGCTTTGATGCACCTGCACTGACCTCGCTTTCTGGATGATAGCGGGGTGAACAGGCAGTGGCTCGTGACATCGGGTGGTGTAGGTGTCCTGGAGAGCAGGTAGTTTGCTCCCGGTGGTGCGTTGTGTAGACCTCACTACCCTCTGGAGAGCCTTACGGATGTGGGTGGAGCAGTTGCCGTACCAGGCGGTGATACAGCCCGACAGGATACTCTCGATTGTGCATCTGTAAACGTTTGTGAGTGCTTTTGGTGACAAACCAAATTTCTTCAGCCTCCTGAGGTTGAAGAGGTGCTGCTGCGCCTTCTTCACCACACTGTCTGTGTGGGTGGACCAATTGTTTGTCCGTGATGTGTACGCCGAGGAACTTAAAACTTTCTACCCTCTCCACTACTGTTCCGTCAATGTGGATAGGGGGGTGCTCCCTCTGCTGTTTCCTTAAGTCCATGATCATCTCCTTTGTTTTGTTGACGTTGAGCGTGAGGTTATTTTCTTGACACCACACTCCGAGAGCCCTCACCTCCTCCCTGTAGGCCATCTCGTCGTTGTTGGTAATCAAGCCTACAACTGTAGTGTCATCTGCAAACTTGATGATTGAGTTGGAGGTGTGCATGGTCAAGCAGTTGTGGGTGAACAGGGAGTACAGGCGAGGGCTCAGAACGCACCCTTGTGGGGCCCCAGTGTTGAGGATCAGTGGGGTGGAGATGTTGTTACCTACCCTTACCTACCCTCACCACCTGGGGGCGGCCCGTCAGGAAGTCCAGTACCCAGTTGCACAGAGCGGGGTCAAGACCCAGGGTCTCGAGCTTGATGACGAGTTTGGAGGGTACTATGGTGTTAAATGCTGAGCTGTAGTCGATGAACAGCATTCTCACATAGGTATTCCTCTTGTCCAGATCGATTAGGGCAGTGTGCAGTGTGGTTGAGATTGCGTCGTCTGGGGACCTATTGGGACGGTAAGCAAATTGGAGTGGGTCTAGGGTGTCAGGTAGGGTGGAGGTGATATGTCCTTGACTAGTCTCTCAAAGCACTTCATGATGACGGAAGTGAGTGCTACGGGGTGGTAGTCGTTTAGCTCAGTTACCTTAGCTTTCTTGGGAACAGGAACAATGGTGGCCCTCTTGAAGCATGTGGGGACAGCAGACTGGAATAAGGATTGATTATGTCCGTAAACACACCAGCCAGCTGGTCTGCGCATGCTCTGAGGACTCGGCTGGGGATGCCGTCTGGGCCTGCAGCCTTGCGAGCGAGGGTTAACACGTTTAAATGTTTTACTCACGTCGGAAGGAGAGCCCGCAGGTTTTGGTAACAGACCGTGTCAGTGGCACTGTATTGTCATCAAAGCGAGCAAAGAAGTTGTTTAGTCTGTCTGGGAGCAAGACATCGTAGTCCGCGACAGGGCTGGTTTTCATTTTGTAATCCGTGATTGACTGTAGACCCTGCCACATACCTCTTGTGTGAGCCATTGAATTGCGACTCTACTTTGTCTCTATACTGACGCTTAGCTTGTTTGATTGCATTGCGGAGGGAATAGCTTCACTGTTTTTATTCGGTCATATTTCCGGTCACCTTGCCCTGGTTAAAAGCAGTGGTTTGCGCTTTCAGTTTTGCGATAATGCTGCCATCGATCCACGGTTTCTGGTTTGGGAATGTTTTAATAGTTGCTGTGGGTACGACGTCGCCTATGCACTTGCTAATGAACTCGCTCACCGAATCAGCGTATTCGTCAATGTTGTTGTGGGTACGACATCGCCTATGCACTTGCTAATGAACTCGCTCACCGAATCAGCGTATTCGTCAATGCTGTTGTTTGACGCAATGCGGAACATATCCCAATCCACGTGATTGAAGCAATCTTGACACGTGGAATCAGATTGGTTGGACTAGCGTTGTTGAGACCTGAGCGCGGGAGCTTCTTGTTTTAGTTTCTGTCTGTAGGCTGGAAGCAACAAAATGGAGTCGTGGTCAGCTTTTCCGAAAGGAGAGCGGGGGAGGGCCTTATATGTGTCGCAGAAGTTAGAATAACAATGATCCAGGGTTTTACCAGCCCTGGTAGCACAATCGATGTGCTGATAGAATTTAGGGAGTCTTGTTTTCAGATTAGCCTTGTTAAAATCACCAGCTACAATGAATGCAGCCTCAGGATATGTGGTTTCCAGTTTACATAGAGTCAAATAAAGTTTGTTCAGGGCCATCGATGTGTCTGCTTGGGGGTTGGATATATGCGGCTGTGATTATAATCGAAGAGAATTCTCTTGGTAGATAATGCGGTCGACATTTGATTGTGAGGAGTTCTAAGTCAGGTGAACAGAAGGACTTGAGTTCCTGTATGTTGTTATCATCACACCACGTCTCGTTAATCATAAGGCATACCCCCCCACCCCTCTTCTTACCAGAAAGATGTTTGTTTCTGTTGGTGCGATGCGTGAAGAAACCAACTGGCTGTACCGACTCCGATAGCGTGTCTCGAGTGAGCCATGTTTCCGTGAAGCAAAGAATGTTACAGTCTCTGATGTCTCTCTGGAATGCTACTCTTGCTCGGATTTCATCAATCTTGTTGTCAAGAGACTGGACATTGGCGAGTAGTATGCTTGGGAGCGGTGCGCGATATGCCCATCTCCGGAGCCCGACCAGAAGACCGCTTCGTCTGCCCCTTTTACGGGGTCGTTGTTTTGGTTCTCCGGCTGCGATCTGATCCATTGTCCCGGGTGGTGGGCAAAACACAGGACCCGCTTCGGGGAAAGTCGTATTCCTGGTCGTAATGATGGTGAGTTGACGTTGCTCTTATATCCAGTAGTTCCTCCCGACTGTATGTAATAAAACCTAAGATTACCTTGGGTACCACCTTGGATACCACATTTATTTATGTAATAAATAACACGTAAAAAAAAACAAAATACTGCATAGTTTCCTAGGAACGCGAAGCGAGGCGTCCAATATTTTCCCAATCAGAGCACGTCCCCCCCAGTTCCCAGTTGCCTTGAACGCACTGAAGTCGGAAGTCTGAGAATTCCGAGTTCCCAGTTGTTTTGAACGCACCATTGAACGGCTGCGTTAAGGCAGGCTGTCACACACCACTGCAATGAGCTGGAGGCAGTATGCATTTTGAAAACATACACCTAATTTGGGTCCCGAGTGGCACAGTGGTCTAAGGCATTGCATCTCAGTGCTAGAAGCTTCACTACAGACCCTGGTTTGATTCCAGGCTGTATCACAACCGGGTTGTGATTGGGAGTCCCATAGGGCAGCTCACAATTGGCCCAGCATCGTCCAGGTTAGGGTTTGACCGGGTTAGGCCGTCATTGTAAATAAGAATTTGCCTAGTTAAATAAAGGTTAAAGAAATATTAAAAAAATGGTTTGAAACCTGAACGTTTTAATGCATGTTATGAGGCATTTTTTGCCTCGCTTCAAAGTAGCCTATTAGATATCCTCTCTTTCTAAATTTCATCTCTTGTCACATGAAACCGCTCGCGTGCAATGCCCTTTTGACAACTGTGTTCCCTCTAAATCATTATGGAACGAAGATTTGTGTGTATTCTACTGCCTTGTGAGCTTTGCTGCGCATACAATGTGAAGAAATAATAGTTTCTCAACATTTTAAGCTAAACTTTCTGATCTGTTGGATCAGACTCATTGCTTTTTTTCATTGTATTTTTTCAAAATGTAGCCTTGGTTGTTTGAATTTGGGATCTATCGTCCCACGACTGTCCCAGAGTCTATTTAGAATAGACTATTTCTTTCTTGACAAGCTGACCAATATAATAGGTAGCCTAAACTTTTCTACTAAAGTAGATTGACATAGGTGAGTGATTTTGCTGTTTGTTACTCGTCTTGTTGGCTCAGAATTTCGGTAAGAAAGCCTGCATATCGTTGTATCCTCGATTTACATGTTCTGTTAAAACCTCTAAAGGAACTTCCCCTTTTTTCAGTTTTCGCCTAAAATGACATACCCAAATCTAACTGCCGGTAGCTCAGGACCTGAAGCAAGGATATGCATATTCTTGATATCATTTGAAAGGAAACATTTTGATGTTTGTGGAAATGTTAAATTAATGTTGGAGAATATAACACATTATATATGTTAAAAGATAATACAAAGAAAAAAAACGAAAGGCCATAATGACTTATGCCAGCAATTTAGATTTTGGCCACTAGATGGCAGCAGTGTACACTACCATTCAAAAGTTTGGGCCACTTAGAAATGTCCTTGTTTTCCATGAAAACAGACATGAAATGAGTTGCAACATGAATAGGAAATATTGTCAAGATGTTGACAAGGTTATAAATAATGATTTTTACTTGAAATAATAATTGTGTCCTTCAAATTTTGCTTTTGCTGCAAATTGAGGATTCTTTGACAATTACAGATGGGGACTTCTTACATACCATACGGTCAAGCTGTTCCCACAACAGATCAATAGGGTTGCGATCCAGTGACTGTGCTGGCCACTCAATTATAGATAGAATACCAGCTGACTGCTTCTTCCCTAAATAGTTATTGCATGGTTTGGAGCTGTGCTTTGGGTCATTGTCCTGTTGTTGGAGGAAATTGGCTCCAATTAAGCGCCGTCCACAGGGTATGGCATGGTGTTGCAAAATGGAGTGATAGCCTTCCTACTTCCAAGATCCCTTTTACCCTGTACAAATCTCCCACTTTACCTCCACCAAAGCATCCCCAGACCATCACATTGCCTCCACCATGCTTGACAGATGGCATCAAGCAGTCCTCTAGCATCTTTTCATTTTTTCTGCATCTCACGAATGTTCTTCTTTGAGATCCGAACATCACAAACTTAGATTAATCTGTCCATAACACTTTTTTCCAATCTTCCAGTGTCTGTTCTTTTCCCATCTTAATCTTTTTGTCTTATTGGCCAGTATGAGATATGGCTTTTTCTTTGCAACTCTGCCTAGAAGGCCAGCATCCCGGAGTCGCCTCTTCACTGTTGACGTTGAGACGGGTGTTCTGCGGGTACTATTTAATGAAGATGCCAGTTGAGGACTTGTGAGGCGTCTATTTCTCAAACTAGACACTCTAATGTACTTATCCTCTTGCTCAGTTGTGCACCGAGGCCTCCCACTCTTTCTATTCTGGTTAGGGCCAGTTTGCGCTGTTCTGTGATAAATGTGGCTAATTGGTTTATTAATTCATTTTCAAGTTCATAACTGTGCACTCTCAAACAATAGCATGGTATTCTTTCACTGTAATAGTGACTGTTATTTGGGCAGTGCAGTTAGATTAACAAGAATGTCAGCTTTCTGTCAATATCAGATATGTCTATGTCCTGGGAGATGTAAGTAACAAGAACATCTTCAGGCTAATGTGATATGTTAGCTCAACCGTCCCGCAGGGGACCCACCGATCCTGTAGAGGTTTTAATTAATATGAATTACCATATTCTAAGCGTCATTTCTGTCATTCTGAGCAATGTAGGTGGATGCCCTAATCAGGTTACGAACCCAATGCATTTGGGTCTGCTACATTTCTCAAATGTCAGGCATATTTAAAATGTCAAGCGCCACATTTTCCTAACGGAAACCCTGCCCCAGTCAGTACAAAGATACAGGCGTCCTTCCTAACTCTGTTGCTGGAGAGGAAGGAAACTGCTCAGGGATTTCACCATGAGGACCATTGTGACTTTAAAATGTTCATGTCTGTGAGAGGAGAACTGAGGATGGATCAACAACGTTGTAATTACACCACAATACTAACCTATTTGACAGCGTGAAAAGAAGGAAGCCTGTACAGAAAACAAATATTACAAAACATGAAATCTGTTTGCAACGGGGCACTAATGTAATACTGCAAAAAATGTGGCAAAGCAATTCACTTTTTGTCCTGTATACAAAGTGTTGTGTTTGGGGCAAATCCAATACAACACATTACTGAGTACCATAGTCCATATTGTCATGCGTAGTGGCGGCTGCATCATGTTATGGGTATGCTTGTAATCATTAAGGACTGGGGAGTTTTTCAGGATAAAAAAGAAATGGAATGAATCTATGCACAGGTAAAATCCTGGAGGAAAACTTGGTTCAGTTTGCTTTCCACCAGACACTAGGAGATTAATTCACCTTTCAGCAGGACAAAAACATGAAACCAAAGTTGCTTACCAAGATGTTTCTGAGTGGCCGATTTACAGTTTTGACTTAAATTTACTTGAAAGTCTATGGCAAGACCTAAAAATATTTGTCTAGCCAATCAACAACCAATTTGACAGAGCTTGAATCATTTTTTAAAGAATAATGGGAAAATATCTAGGAAGATGGCGCCGGAGGGGATGGCTGCCGTTTTATTGGCTCTTAACCAACCGTGCTATTTTGTTTGTTTTTTCGCGTTGTTAAAAGTATTTTGTTCATAATGTTGCTGCTACTGTCTCTTATGACCGAAAAGAGCTTCTGGACATCACAACAGCGATTATTCGCCTCGAATTGGACGAAGAATCTTTCTTTAATTAGACTGGCGGGAAGGATATACTCCAAACACCTGAACAGGCCCTCATCCCCATCATTTGCAGGAGAAAGAAACAGAGATTTCACGGAAAGAGATCGGGGTACCTTTTGAGGATCAGGCGACAAGTGGCTAATCTGCCGCTGCCATCTGTACTGTTAGCTAACGTTCATTTGGTGGAAAATAATTGGGACAAAATTTCCTACCAATGGGACAGTAATAACTGTAGTATCTTATGTTTCACCAAGTCGTGACTGAACGACGACATTAATAACATACAGCTGGCGGGTTATACACACTATCGTCTGGATAGAACAGCAGCCTCTGGTAAGACACGGGGCATATGCATATTTGTAAACAACAGCTGGTGCACGATATCTAAAGAAGTCTCAGCTGTTGCTCGCCTGAGGTAGAGCATCTCATGATAAGCTGTAGATCACACTATCTGCCTAGAGAGTTTTCAGTGTATTTTTCATAGCTGCCAACATTCCACCACAGACTGATGCTGGCACTAAAACCGCACTCAATGAGCTGTATACCGCCATAAGCAAACAAGAAAACGCTCATCCAGAGGCGGTGCTACTAGTGGCTTTAATGCAGGGAACTTTAATGCAGGGAAATTTAAATCAGTTTTACCTAATTTCTATCAGCATGTTAAATGTGCAACCAGAGGGGAAATAAACTCTTGACCACCTTTACGCCACACACAGAGACGCGTTCAAAGCACAGCTGAGAGCTGCCCAGTGACACGAGCCTATCAGACGAGCTAAATGACTTCTATCCTCGCTTCGAGGCAAATAACACAAACATGCATGAGAGCGTCAGCTGTTCCGGACGACTGTGTGATCACGCTCTCCTCAGCCGATGTGAGTAAGACCTTTGAACAGGTCAATATTCACAAGGCCGCAGGGACAGACGGATTACCAGGATGTGTACTCTGAGCATGCGCTGACCAACTGGCAAGTGTCTTCACTGACATTTTCAACTTCTCCCTGTCCGAGTCTGTAATACCAACATGTTTCAAGCAGACCACCATAGTCCCTGTGCCCAAGAACACTAAGGTAACATGCCTAAATGACTACCAACCTGTAGCACTTGCGTCTGTAGCCATGAAGTGCTTTGAAAGGCTGGTCATGGCTCACAACACCATTATCCCAGAACCCTAGACCCACTCCAATTTGCATACCGCCCCAACAGATCCACAGATGATGCAATCTCTATTGCACTCCACACTGCCCTTTCACACCTGGACAAAAGGAACACCTATGTGAGAATTTTATTCATTGACTACAGCTCAGCGTTCAACACCATAGTGCCCTTATTTTTATTTATTTTTAATTTTACCTTTATTTTACTAGGCAAGTCAGTTAAGAACAAATTCTTATTTTCAATGACGGCCTAGGAACAGTGGGTTAACTGCCTGTTCAAGGCCAGAACGACAGATTTTGTACCTTGTCAGCTCGGGGATTTCGGTTACTAGTCCAATGCTCTAACCACTAGGCTACCCTGCCGCCCTTAAAGCTCATTACTAAGCTAAGGACCCTGGGACTAAACACCTCCCTCTGCAACTAGATCCTGTTTTTGCTGATGGGCCGCCCCCAGGTGGTAAGGATAGGTAACAACACATCCGCCACGCTGATCCTCAATATGGGGGCCCCACAGGGGTGCGTGCTCAGCCCCCTCCGGTACTCCCTGTTCACTCATGACTGCACGGCCAGGCACGACTCCAACACCATCATTAAGTTTTCCAATTACACAACAGCCTGATCACCGACAACGATGAGACAGCCTATAGGGAAGAGGTCAGAGACCTGACTGTGTGGTGCAAGGACAACAACCTCTCCCTCAACGTGACAAAGGAGATGATTGTGGACTACAGAAAAAGGAGGACCGTGCATGCCCCCATTCTCACCGACTGGGCTGTAGTGGAGCAGGTGGAGAGCTTCAAGCTCCTTGACGTCCACATCACCAACAAACTAACATGGTCCAAGCACACCAAGACAGTCGTCAAGAGGGCACGACAAAGCCTATTCCCCCCTTAGGAGACTGAAAGGATTTGGCATGGGTTCTCAGATCCTCAAAAGTTTTTACAGCTGCACCATCGAGAGCATCCTGACTGTTTGCATCACTGCCTGGTATGGCAACTGCTCGGCCTCCACTGCAAGGCACTACTGAGGGTAGTGCATATGGCCCAGTCCATCACCGGGGCCAAGCTTCCTGCCATCCAGGACTTCAAAACCAGGCGGTGTTAGAGGAAGGCCCTAAAAATTGTCAGACTCCAGCCACCCTAGGCTCCAGCCACCCTACCTCATGGCAAGGCATATCGGAGCACCAAGTCCCCTCTTCTACGCTGCTGCTACTCTGTTATTGTCTGTGCATAGTCACTTTAATAACTTTGCCTACATGTACATATTACCTCGACACTGGTGCCCCCTCACACTGACTCTGTACCGGTACCCCCTGTATATAGCCTTGCGGTTGTTATTTACTGCTGCTCTTTAATTATTTGTTATTCTTATGTCTTACTTTTTGGGGAGTATTTTCTTTAAAACTGCATTGTTGGTTAAGGGCTTGTATGTAAGCATTTCACTGTTGTATTCGGCCATGTGACAAATACATTTTTTTTGATATTGGCAAATGTTGCACAATCCAGGTGTGGAAAGCTCTTAGAGACTTACCCTGAAAGACTCAGTTGTAAATCTCTGCCAAAGCTGATTCTACAAAGTATTGAGTCTGGTGTGAATACTTAAGTAAATTAGTTATTGCTGTATTTAATTTTCAATATATTTGCAAACATGCTTTTTCTTTGTAATTATGTGGTGGTGTTTTACACACTATCTATTGAATCCATTTTGATTTCAGGCTTTAACACAACAACATGTGGAATAAGTCAAGGGGTATGAATACTTTCTGAATGCACTGTATGTCATTGAAACCATCTCTTTAGTGAGCTGAAGGAGGAGGTCACCCAGGCGCGCACACTCAACACCAAAACCTCTGAGCTTCAGGGACGTCTGGAGGAGGCTGCCCAGCGGGCCTCGCGGCTGGAGATGGAGCTGGGGGAGCGGGCCTTGGCGACCAGGGAGCTGACCTCTCTCCACAGGGAGACGGAGGACCTCCGGGCCCTTACCCAGTGCCAGGAACACAGGCTGGTCCAATGCCAGAGAGAGGCCCAGCAGAGCCTGGCTGAATTAGCTAGTCTGGAGAGTATATTGGCTTTGCTACACCTCCGAGAGGTATGGAGGATTGGGGACATGCGCACATACACGCACGTACGTTGACACACGTACAGTCACTCACATTCAGACATATATTTATATGCACAAAAACAGACAGTCAACTTGGGGTGATAGGGAGATACTTATTTAGCCACTTGATGGGGTTGTGTTGTTACAGGGTGATGAGGGACCTCTCTGTGTGAAGCCCTGTATGCTGCTCCCAGTGGATTACACAGGAACGACAGACCCACTCAGACCCAAGCCAGGTGTGTGTGCAGTACAACCGAATTACAGGTGGCTGGTGGCACATTCATTGGGGAGGAAAGGAATTGATGTAATGGTATCACAAGTTTGATACCATCCCATTCTCACCATTATTATGAGCCGTCCTCCCTTCACCAGCCTCCTGTGAACCAGATGTGTGTCTTTTTACTGAGTTGATGTATTTATTTGGTAGCCTATGGTTGTTGGGCTGTGTGATAAATAAAAAATTCTCGTTCTCTTCTACCTACCCCCTTTTCCAATCTATCCACCCCCCCCCCCCCCCCCCTCACTCCTCCAGGTGAGCGATACCAGCAGCTGTTCCCAGTGCTTCAGGCGGTGGAGGCGGAGCGGGGCAGGCAGAGCTCCCTGGCCTCCAGGCTCCAGGAGAGGCTGTCTAAAGCCCAGGAGGAGGTCTCCTCCCTGCACAGCTCCATGGCGCAGAGGGCCTCCCACTACCAGCAGGTCCACAGCGAGCTGCTCCAGAGGGCCAGCCTGGCTACCGATGCCGAGAAGGAGGTGAGGAGAGTGAGTGAGGAAGGGGAGAGGTGTGCCGAGTACCAAAAACCCCAAGCCACTAGCTTCTTCCCTTATCCCCTTCTGGGTTTGCAGATGTGTAGTGAAGGGATAAGGGTAATAGGGATGGCTTCATCTGCCCTTCCAGTGGACATAGAGCTTCTTTCAGATCTGCCAACACAGATGGACTAGAGCTTGTTTGTTGTCGTGTGTGCGTGTGCGTGCATGCGCATGTTAGGCTTCATGTATCTGATGTGTGAGTCATATTTGTTGAATTCTGACCGTCACCCCACGGTGGTCTTGCTGTCCTGCTACAGTTGAAGAAGAAGAGTGCTCGTGTGGCGGCTCTGGAGAAACAGCTGCAGGAGAAGAGCTCTGCCTACTCACTGGCCGCTCTGAAGAACACTCAGCTGGAGCAGGAGCTGCTGGTACGCAGACACACACACACACACGTCACATTAAGTGACTCATAAAGCATGCTCATTGTTATGAGGTACTCTCTTTCTCTACTTCTCTTTCTCTCTCCCTTTTTTTTTCTCTCTCTCTCTCTCTCTCTCTCATCCCAGGAGAAGGCCAGTGCTATCCAGCACTACCAGTCTGTGATGACCAAGAAGCAGAGGGACTTCCAACAGGCTCTGGACAAAAGTAAAAAGGCCCGTGCTGACCAGTGCAAGGAACTGCAGGACAGAGTGGAACTGGTGAGTCTCGTGTTTGTGTGTGGATTTCTTCCTCATTCTTATGTACAGTTCCTGATTCATCGTCAACTTCCTGTGCCGCTTTATCGTTGACTTTTTTTGGGGCCAGACAGTCTCCCTCTTCCTTCTCTCATTTCCTCTATTTTCCAGGAACTGTACAAATAATGGAATCAAGCAAAAGTAAAAAATGAAAATAAAAACATGTCGTTGTGGGCTCTCTCGGTAGTAGTGGCTTTCTCCCTTTTTATCTCTTTGCCTCTGTCCCTCTCTCCCTCTCTTGCTCCTTCCCTGTCTCCAGCTGCAGTTGTCTCTGGACCAGACCCGGGCCCAGGTCTCAGAGCTGGAGCAGGCTGTGTGTTGTGCCCAGAGGGAGAGACACGAGGCCCAGAGCACAGCCCACCTATTGCAGGTCTCCCTGGACCAGCTCACACAGGTCAGAACCACCGCAGCTATACAGTTTAATCCTACACATCCTCTCAGGAACCACTACTATGTAACTGGGATGCATGGCACGGCAGCCATTTTGTGCCAGAACACTCATTAAATAACATTTCATGACCGTACGTGAAGCCATAGCGTTAATGGAATGAATGGCTTGCTTGTGTGCTGTGCACCTTGTCATGAGATCTCAATCTACTTATCACCAGGAGAGAGAGACCAAAGTGAGACATGGCGAGGAGGCTCTACGGAGTGTCAGAGAGCAGGCCACCGAGTCTTCCACCAGGGTAACAATAAATGGAAGACACTGTATTGAATGCTATACCCAGGTTTTTCTAGCACAGTTTAAATGCATATCAACTGTACCGTACTGTGCTCTGCAAAGACGTCGGACTGAACAGTTAACTACAGTTACCAGTCTTGTGCTTGGTGACGACATATCAATATCAAATCGAGTGTCTTACCGCCATCTTACCGTAGATCGTTGACAAGGGCGTGTACGAGCTTCGCAAGGGATGTATGGCAAAGGAAAGAGGACAGGAACATGTGTGGCTTGACACGGACCGTATTTATGTTCTGTGTTTATGTCGTGTGTCTGCGTGTCAGGTGAGGCAGCTGGAGACAGCCCTGTCGTCCTGTCGGGATGAGCTGAGCTCCCGCCTACTGCAGACGGAGGACGCTAAGCAGCACTATCAGAGACAGCTGGACGTCAAGGGCAAAGAGGTGTGCGTCTATGTTCCGTGTTGCTACCGCCCTGTTGCTTATACTCCATTGTGACTGTCTGACACGCTCCGTTACCGTGCTTGTGTGTGTGTCTCACCTTGTCGTCTGTGTGTACGTGTGTGTACGTGTGTGTGTGTGTGTGTATAAACCCCTGTCTCTCTCTCGCTCTACTCTACAGCTGTTGTCTCTGCAGGAGGAGTTGCGTAGCAGCGCTCTGGTGTGTGGCCGCTCCAGTGAGCGCTGTGTCCAGCTTCAGTACTCCCTGCAGCGGCAGCAGAGCATGCTACAGGAGAGCAGCACCCGCGTGGCCGAACTGGAGGAAAGCCAGAGCCAGCTACAGGGACAGGTACGGATACTTGCTTGGAGAGACTGACGGATGCTCTACCTAGACGCCAGGTAGGAACATGTGTCTTGTAGACAGGGCGACCGCTGACATCGCAGTGACGGCGAAGGTAAAAACACACATTTGTCATGGAGCTCCCTACCGGGACATGGGGACTTGACCCAGGTTGTATCTCAATGGTCAAGTAGTCTTCATGCAGCTGAATAAGCAGGACACAGCCTATTATATTGACCTCTGTGTTAAAGTGCAAACCACTTCCAGAAAGACTCCCTGAAAAGCAAATGCGTATATTCTATTAATTCACTTCAACTCATTTTAGTATTTGACTTGCCACACTGTTAATTTTTTTTCTTTTTCTCAAAACTCCCCTCACAAAAAGAACATAGTACAATGACTCCATTAACCAAAGCCAGTATAAATCTATTCACTTGCGGGCAGGACTTTTCTGTCAACAAAGCGTGGCTTGACAGGGAACATGAGAGCTGAATTTCCCACAGGCAACATGCTTTCTGTGTAAACCTTTTGTCAACTAGGTTATCGTCAAGTCTTCCATTTGTTTTAAGGTGAATAATTTAAGTGGGTATTTTACCGTATGAAAAACCATTATACACAGAAATGCAACTTAAAGTAAAACCAGTTGTATTACAGTATTTGGTATTACTAATTGAATATGGGATATATATACACACACACACTACCGGTCAAAAGTTTTAGAACACCTACTCATTCAAGGGTTTTTCTACTTCTACATTGTAGAGTATTTGTTAAGGCATCAAAACTATGAAATAACACACATGGAATCATGTAGTAAACAAAAAAGTGTTAAACAAATCAAAATACAGTATATTTGAGATTCTTCAAAGTATGCACCCTGTCGTTCTTCCTCATTCTCATGGACAGTTCCTGAAATATCATCAACTTCCTGTATGTCACTTTTATCTTTGACTATTTTTTGCCAGACAGTCTCACTCTCCCTTCTCTCATTTATTCTCTCTTTCTAGGAAAGAGAACGACAGGTCAAATAATGTAATCAAGGAAAAGTAAAAAAATAAATATATAAAGAAAGCCTCCTTGCCCGTCCAATGTTTCCTCGTCTCCTACAAAATGTCTCCCTGCAGGCGGTCACGGAGTCCGAGGTGCCAAAGGAGCTCCCTTTCTTCTTTAGGGTTGATGCCCCTATCATCTCCAAGCCTATCGCTGACCTTTTTAACCTGTCTCTCATCTCTGGGGAGGTTCCCATTGCTTGGAAGGCAGCCACGGTGCATCTTTTATTTAAAGAGGAGAACAAGCTGATCCTAACTAGGCCAATTTCTATTTTGCCCTGTTTATCAATAGGGTTGGAAAAACTTGTCAATAATCAACTGACTGGCTTTCTTGACGTCTATAGTATTCTCTCGGGTACGCAATCTGGTTTTCGCTCAGGTTATGGGTGTGTCACTGGAACCTTAAAGGTTCGAAATGATGTCACTGTTGCCCTTGATTTTAAGCAATGTTGTGATGCTATTTTTATTAACTTGGTCAAAGCTTTTGATATGGTAGACCATTCCATTATTGTGGGCCGGCTAAGGAAAGGGAAGATTTTTACCGTGTCAGCCTTTCGGTTACTGGCCCAACGCTCTAAAGCCAGCTGACGCCCCTCAGGTATATTGGTGTCTCAGAGGGGTCTTTGGCCTGGTTTGCTAACTACCTCTCTCAAAGAGTGCAGTGTATAAAGTCAGAACATCTGCTGTCTCAGCCGCTGCCTGTCACCAAGGCTTGATCCTAGGCCCCACGCTCTTCTCAATTTACATCAACAACATAGCTCAGGCAGTAGGAAGCTCTCTCATCCATTTATATGCAGATGATACACACTTATACTCAGCTGGCCCGTCCCTGGGTTTTGTGTAAAATGCTTTACAACAAAGCTTTCTTGGTGTCCAAAAAGCTTTCTCTGCCCTTAACCTTGTTCTGAACACCTCCAAACTAAGGTCATGTTGTTTGTTAAGAAGAATGCCCCTCTCCCCACCAGTGTGACTACTTCATCTGAGGATTTAGAGCTTGAGGTAGTCACCTCCTATAAGTACTTGGGAGTATGGCTCGATGGTACACTGTCCTTCTCTCAGCACATATCAAAGCTGCAGGCTAAGGTTAAATCTAGACTTGGTTTTCTCTATCGTAATCGCTCCTCTTTCACCCCAGCTGCCAAATTAACCCTGATTCAGATGACCATCCTACTCATGCTAAGACTAATTCATAGATCGGCAGGTAAGGGTGCTCTCGAGCGACTCGATGTCCTTTACCATTCGGCCATCAGATTTGCCACCAATGCGCCTTATAGGACACATCACTGCTCTCTATAATCCTCAAGTAACCTGGTCAACTCTGTATACCCGTCGCAAGACCCACTGGTTGATTCATATTTACAAAACCTTCTTAGGCCTCACTCCCCCCCCTATCTGAGATATCTACTGCAGCCCTCACCCTCCACATACAACACCCGTTCTGCCAGTCACATTCTGTTAAAGGCCCCCAAAGCGCATACATCCCTGGGTCGCTCCTCTTTTAGGTTCACTGCAGTTAGCGACTGGAACGAGCTGCAACAAACACCCAAACTGGACCGTTTTATCTCCATCTCTTCATTCAGACTCAATCATGGACACACTTACTGACAGTTGTGGCTGCCTTGTTTGATGTATTGTTGTCTTTACCTTCTTGCCCTTTGTGCTGTTGTCTGAGGCTATATACAGTAGCGAGGCTATATACGGTAGCGAGGCTATAAAAGTAGCGAGGCTACATACAGACACAGGTTAGTCGGGCTGATTGAGGTAGTATGTACATGAATGTATAGTTAAAGTGACTATTCATATATGATAAACAGAGTAGCAGCAGTGTAAAAGAGGGGTGGGGGGCACACAATGCAAATAGTCCAGGTAGCCATTTGATTACCTGTTCAGGAGTCTTATGGCTTGGGGGTAAAAACTGTTGAGAAGCCTTTCTGTCCTAGACTTGGCACTCTGGAACCGCTTGCCATGCGGTAGTAGAGAGAACAGTTTATGACGGGTGGCTGGGGTCTTTGACAATTTTTAGGGCCTTCCTCTGACACCGCCTGGTATAGAGGTCCTGGATGTCAGGCAGCTTAGCCCCAGTGATGTACTGGGCCGTACGCACTACCATCTGTAGTGCCTTGCGGTCGGAGGCTGAGCAATTGCCGTACCAGGCAGTTGTGCCTTGTTAATTTGTGAAATGTCTTTCCTTAATGCGTTTGTAGGAGTGGTATACAGAAGATAGCCCTATTTGGTAAAAGACCAAGTCCATATTATGGCAAGAACAGCTCAAGTAAGCAAAGAGAAACGACAGTCCATCATTACTTTTACAGTCAATCCGGAACAGTCGCACAAAACATCAAGCGCTATGATGAAACTGGCTCTCATGAGGACCACCACAGGAAAGGAAGACCCAACTCTGCTGCAGAGGATAAATTCATTAGAGTTAACTGCACCTCAGATTGCAGCCCAAATAAATGCTTCACAGAGTTCAAGCAACAGACACATTTCAACATCAACTGTTCAGAGGAGAATCAGGCCTTCGTGGTCGAATTTCTGCAAAGAAACCACTACTAAAGGACACCAGTAAGAAGGTCAAGAAACACGAGCCATGGACATTAGACCGGTGGAAATCTGTCCTTTTGGTCTGGAGTCCAAATTTGAGATTTTTTTTCTCCAACTGCCGTGTCTTTGTGGTTCCCACCTTCAAGCATGGAGGAGGAGGTGTGATGGTTTGGGGGTGCTTTGCTGGTGACACTGTCTGTGATTTATTTAGAATTCAAGGCACTCTTAACCAGCTTGGCTACCACAGCATTCTGCAGCGATACGCCATCCCATCTGGTTTGGGCTGTCATTTGTTTTTCAACAGGACAATGACCCAAAACACACTTCCAGGCTGTGTAAGAGCTATTTGATCAATAAGAAGAGTGATGGAGTGCTGTATCAGATGACCTGGCCTCCACAATCAACCGACCTCAACCCAATTGAGATGGTTTGGGATGAGTCAGACTGCAGAGTGAAGGAAAAGCAGTCAAAAAGAAGTGCTCAGCATTTGTGGGAACTCCTTCAAGACTGTTGGAAAAGCATTCCAGGTGAAGCTGGTTGAATTTGTATTTTTATTTTATTTCACCTTTTATTTTACCTGGTAGGCCAGTTGAGAACAAGTTCTCATTTACAACTGCGACCTGGCCAGGATAAAGCAAAGCAGTGTGACAAAAACAACACAGAGTTCACATGGGATAAACAAACGTACAGTCAATAACACAATAGAAACATCTGTATACAGTGTGTGCAAATGAAGTAAGGAGGTAAGGCAATAAATAGGTTAATAGTGGCGAAGTAATTGCAATTTAGCAATTTACACTGGAGTGATATGTGCAGATGAGGTTGTGCAAGTAGAAATACTGGTGTGCAAAAGAGCAGGAAAACAAATATGGGGATGGGGTATGTAGTTGGTTGGATGGGCTATTTACAGATGGGCTATGTACAGCTGCAGTGATCGGTAAGCTGCTCTGACAGCTGACGCTTAAAGTTAGTGAGGGTGATGCAGTTGAAGTCGGAAGTTTACATACACTTAGGTTGGAGTCATTAAAACTTATTTTTCAACCACTCCACAAATGTCTTGTTAACAAACTATAGTTTTGGCAAGTTAGTTAGGACATCTACTCTGTGCATGACAAAAATAATTTCTCCAACAATTGTTTAAAGACAGATTATTTAACTTATAATTCACTGTATCACAATTCCAGTGGGTCAGAAGTTTACATACACTAAGTTGACTGTGCCTTTAAACAGCTTGGCAAATTCCAGAAAATTATGTCATGGCTTTAGAAGCTTCTGATTTGGCTAATTGACATAATTTGAGTCAATTTGAAGTGTACCTGTAGATGTATTTCAAAGCCTACCTTCAAACTCAGTGCCTCTTTGCTTGACATCATGGGAAAATCAAGATAAATCAGCCAAGACCTCACAAATTGTTTTTGTAGACCTCCACATGTCTGGTTCATCCTTGGGAGCAATTTCCAAACGCCTGGAGGTACCAGTATCACAAACAATAGTACGCAAGTATAAACACCATGGGACCACGCAGCCGTCATACCGCTCAGGAAGGAGACGCATTCTGTCTCCTAGAGATGAACGTACTTTGGTGCGAAAAGTGCAACTCAATCCCAGAACAACAGCAAAGGACCTTGTGAAGATGCTGGAGGAAACAGGTACAAAAGTATCTATATCCACAGTAAAACGAGTCCTATATCGACAACCTGAAACTCAGCAAGGAAGAAGCCACTGCTCCAAAACCGCCAGACTACGGTTTGCAACTGCACATGGGGACAAAAATCGTACTTTTTGGAGAAATGTTCCCTGGTCTGATGAAACAAAAATGGAACTGTTTGGCCATAATGACCATCGTTATGTTTGGAGGACAAAAGGGGGAGGCTTGCAAGTGGAAGAACACCATCCCAACTGTGAAGCATGGGGGTGGCAGTATCATGTTGTGGGGGTACTTTGCTGCAGGAGGGACTGGTGCACTTCACAAAATAGATGCCATCTTGAGGGTGGAAAATTGTGGATATATTGAAGTAACATCTCAAGACATCAGTCAGGAAATTCAAGCTTGATTCCTAATGGGTCTTCCAAATGGACAATGACCCCAAGCATTCTTCCAAAGTTGTGGCAAAATGGCTTAAGGACAACAAAGTCTAGGTGTTGGAGTGGCCATCTCAAAGCCCTGACCTCAATCCCATAGGAAATGTGTGGGCAGAACTGAAAAAGCGTGTTTGAGCAAGGAGGCCGACAAACCTGACTCAGTTACACCATTTCTGTCAAGAGGAATGTGCCAAAATTCACCCAACTTATTGTGGGAAGCCTGTGAAAGGCTATCCAAAACGTTTGACCCAAGTTAAGCAATTGAAAGACAATGCTACCAAATACTAATTGAGTGTATGTAATCTTCTGACCTTCTGGGGATGTGATGAAAGAAATAAAAGCTGAAAGAAATAATTCTGTCTGCTATTATTCTGACGTTTCACATTCTTAAAATTAAGTGGTGCTCCTAACTGACCAAAGACAGGGAATTTTTACTAGGATTAAATGTCAGGAATTGTGAAACTGAGTTTAAATGTATTTGGCTAAGGTGTATGTAAACTTCTGACATCAACTGTATAAGTCTCCAACTTTAGTGATTTAGAATGCCAAGAGTGTGCAAAAGCTGTCATCCATGCAAAGAGTGGCTACTTTGAAGATCTTTAACACTTTTTTGTTTTTTGGTTACTACTTATTCCATATGTGTTATTTCATAGTTGTGATGTCTCCACTATTATTCTACAATCTAGAAAATGGTAAAAAGATAGGAAAACCCTTGAATGAGTGTAGGTGTGTCCGAACTTTTGACTGCTACTGTATAATATGAATGATATTTGTTGCCAGGTGTCTGCGTTGGAGCAGGAGGTGGAGCGGGCTCGCTTGTCTCTGGAGGAGGAGCTGAGGAGGAGAGAGGAGGTGGTGCAGGAGGCTGACAAGGAGGTGCAGGAGAAGAGGCGACAGGCTGCACAGCTCTCTGGCTCTGTCACGTAAGACACGACAGAAGATTTTGTATTCATTCCAATTAAGCATTTGTCATTGCTTAGTTCGATATAGAACGCTTCAGTCACACAATTCACTAAATGTGATTGAATTCAGACATTGCACTAACGTCTGATTCGTTAATGAAGCCATTCAAATACGCTTATTTGTTTTGCTTACCCCCCAAAACAAACACATTTTTATGATATCTGAGCCGTGAAAGATAGTGTAAAATAATTTTCAAGCTTTTGCGCCACATTGATGCATATCATACTAACTTTGTATGACCTTAAGATAAGACCTCACAAAATCCTCTCTGTGTGTATATTGCAACTGTTCTCTGTTGGTCAGTGGGAGTGGTTGGAGTTCAGGCCAGACCGAGCAGCTCCTGCCCTGTAGCAGAAAGAGAGCGAGGAGGAGAGAAATGTTCCCATCGGCATAGTGCTGACAGAATAAGACAGTCCCATGACTCTAGTGCCTCAACAACCAGGGGGTTTATTGTGTGTGTCTCATCTCCACCCACCCCCCACACCACACGCTCCTCCCTTTGTCAGGGGGTATATATTGGGGGTATATATACACCGCTCCACTCTGAAGCGTTCTCCTAAGAGCGAGAGCTTATTTTAGGGTGGAGTTTAACACTTAATGAGGGAGCGTAGCGAAGCATAGAGGAGCACTTTGACTCGGAAAGCACATTGCTTTGTCTATTAAGTCACTACTTAGGGAGGATCGATACAGAGATCGTACTCAGAGTTCTAACTCTGGTTATTCAGTTAGCACTCTAGTTCAGGTTACTCAGTACTCTAGTTATAGTTACGCAGTTAGTATTCTAGTTCAGGTTACTCAGTTAGTACTGTAGTTCAGGTTACTTAATTAGTATGGTAGTTGTTACTCTAGTACTCTAGTTCAGGTTACTCAGTTAGTACTCTAGTTCAGGTTACTCAGTTAGTACTCTAGTTCAGGTTACTCAGTTAGTACTCTAGTTCAGGTTACTCAGTTAGTACTCTAGTTCAGGTTACTCAGTTAGTAATGTAGTTCAGGTTACTCAGTACTGTTCAGGTTAATCAGTTAGTACTCTAGTTATTGTTACTCAGTTAGTACTCTAGTTCAGGTTAATCAGTTAGTACTCTAGTTATTGTTACTCAGTTAGTACTCTAGTTCAGGTTACTCTGTTAGTACTCTAGTTCAGGTTAGTACTCTAGTTCAGGTTATTCGGTTAGTACTCTAGTTCAGGTTACTCGGTTAGTACTCTAGTTCAGGTTATTCGGTTAGTACTCTAGTTCAGGTTACTCGGTTAGTACTCTAGTTCTGTCCAAGTCATATAGAACCTGAGTTGGCTCCATTTTTTTTGTTTTGCGGGTAGTGCAGTGGTCTAGGTTGCTGAGAGGATTCCTAATGCGGGCACATTTGTGCACAGTTCGGTAGGCGCCAGATGGAGGGTGTCTAGGATGTGTGTGAGTGCAGGGTGTGAATCTCTGCATGTCATATGTACGTGTATCTTGTCCGTGTTAGGATACTTGTATGCCAACTGTGTGCGCGTGTGTATTCCAGTCAGCTGTCGTCTGAGATGAATCGGTGTCGTGGGGAGCTGTCATCCATGGAGCAGGAGCTGCAAAGACTGCGGAAGGACGCCAGCATGAAGTCCTCCCAGCTCAGCTGCATGGAGGAGACCCTGCAGCAGACCCAGGGCCTACTGGAGAAGAAGAATGACGCGGGTAAAACACACTAGGGGGGGTTGGAGATTATTTTAGTTTCTGTTCTTTCTTCAATTCTTCATTCATTCAATCAAAGTTGGGGCCAATTTTATTTGTATTTTTCGTGATTACTGTATATATCCGCCACGGTCTGCATTCCACTGACCTCTCTACCACATCTATAGTCATCGTGGAAGCCCTTTCTCCCCTCCTCCCCCCTGCAGTTGTGGACTTGGAGGAGAAGCTCCACCGCTGCGAGGAGGACAGGCGGAACTCTGTGCAGCGGGCGGAGACTCTGGAGGGGCAGCTACAGGGGGTGCGCGGTGAGATGCACGACACCCTAGAGAACCTACAGGAGCTGAGAGAGCTGTTACAGCGCACGCAGGTCAGCGCAGACGAACGACAGACATCACTGGAGAAATTGTCGGCCGAGCTCAGGTGAGCCCTCTCTCTGCCAACCTCCCGACGGGGGGAGGGGCCTTGACCGGGGTTGTCCATTTGTTGCTCTGCTGTCTCACACGTCTCCCCTCAAATCTTTAGGAAATGCTTCCTAAACAAAATAAACAAAGAACACATAAATAAAAATCCAAGTAAATTTTTTTATGGAAAATGCAGAGCAGTTTTGAAGGTAAAGATATTCATATCATTGAAGAAGCCCTGCCCACACACCGGAAGTCACAAACGCTTTCAATGGACCGTGTAACCATGGCAACCACTGACCGGTCGAGGTCTGTGGATTTGTGTCTGAGACCTCGTTGACGGGCGATTTGGGAAGACTGAAATCAAAAGTCATATGTTTAGACGTTCTTTGGTCAGGTTTAAGAATAATTGATTTTGGGTGACCTTTTTCGTCTTTAACTGTCACTTTTTATTATATAATTAGTAAATATAATCTATTATGTAATATGTCTATAAATATTTAAGTAAATATGATGTACTGTGCACATTTGTGTTTGTTGAGCATTAGTTGCAATGTTAAATAATGTAACTTTTCTTTGCACTAAAACCTGATGTGAGCTCATCATCGAGGGAACGCCTCTGTTTCAAGAGAATAGGCTAGCTATGTGTAGTTAGCCCCTGGCTGACCTAGCCTCTGGCTGAGCTAGCCTCTGGCTGAGCTAGCCCCTGGCTGACCTAGCCTCTGGCTATCATGCTCTATTATTTTGTTGAAATGTATTATTTTCATAATAAATTGTGTATTGTTTTGAGGTTTTGTTGCAGTCAGTGAACAAACAGCAGTTTACTTTGGTGGCACACACACACGGCCCACACGGATACCAAGCACCCACGGGACTCATAAAACGAGTCGTAAATCATTTTATACACATGATCTCTTTGTGTAAATAGGAACACAGAACAGGAGTTATAATATGACTCGTATCTGTCTGCTATGGATTCAAACCCTCCATCTGATACCAACCAGTTCATTTCTGGTGAACATCTTTGTTAAATACACAATTGTCCCCCACCCAACGTGCCACCAGCCAATATGACGGTGTCACAAACTGTCTAAGGGCATGTTCTAATTAGGTGAATGTCATGGCTAGGTATTATTGTGAAGCTTTGACAGTTTTACAAGTGGATTATCTCTCACTGTCATTCAAACATATAACAGGAACAGTAACACCTGATCTGTAAACCCTATTGAGCAGCTACATTGCAGAACCTCAACCACTGATGCAATATAATTCAAGAAATGTATGTAAAAGTAAAGGCCTAAAAAAAAAGTATGTTTGGGGGGGGGGGGGGGTCAGTTTGAGCAAGGCACGGCGCAGAATCACCGGTCTTGCCCACACAATGAGTAGTTATTTGGGATGCAAGGGGATTTTCACATCAACTACATTGAAGTCTAAACCACTGATCTCAAACACGCACAATATCGCTGCGTTAGTCTCAAGTAGTTTTCCTTTGAGTCCCGTGTGTGTGTGTGTGTGTGTGTGTGTGTGTGTGAGAAACAAAATGCCTGCTACACAGCTGCGATCAGCTGTTGAGATCTTCTGTGTGAAATAGGACATGCCCCTGGTGTACAATGATTTCACTGTGTGTGTGTGTGTGTGTGTGTGTGTGTGCGTGTGCACTGCAGGGAAAGCCAGAGGGAGTTGGAGGAGAGGAACCACGAGGTGTTGGACATGGACACAGCATTGAAGGAGAGACAGGGGGAGCTCCAGCAGAGAGCACAGCTGGTACACACACACACACACACACACTAAACCGAGGCAACATTTCATGGCGTGCCATATGAAGTTTATTCCACTTGAATATGGTCATAGTCTTTAATGGGTGGAATGCGAAGAAATCCAGAGCTTCTCTCCATATGCGTGTCTCCCTCTTCCTCAGCTGGGCCAGTTGGACGTGGCCATCAGAGACCATAAGGTGGAGATGGACAAGAAGGTTCAGGCCCTACAGCAGACTCTGGACCAGAGAGAGGGAGAGGTCAAAGACCGAGACAAACGGGTAAAAGGCCCCATTACACACACACCTCTATTCTTCCATCTGTGTAATTCAGGGGTCATTTGTTGCCCCTGGAAAAGCATATCCCCGTTACAAGTACTCTCCGTTCTGTTATAGCTGAAGTAGTGTAGTTGACTATCGCCTCATGTTTTGCCTCCCCAGGTGGCGTTTTTGAGTGAGAGGTTAGACCTGCTAAAGGCACAACTACAAGGGAAGGAGGATTCCGAGAAGGTATGGTGGGATGAGGCGATGAATGGATCTGTTGATAGATGGAGGCTTAAGTTGATGTACGGAAAGATGGGTAATACTTAAGGTATCATTATTCTCATGGAGGGACAGATAGATGGTTGAACAGAGAAGTTAAATAAATACCACCGACAGCATTCAACTTAGAAGCTATAGCAATTGGCAAGATGTTTCTGGATCGATAACCTCATAATGGACTATCATGCATTGTTCAGTATTCCCTTTCCGGGAACCTTTTTGAATGAACCACAGAATGAACCCTGGACAATCTTAATGTCTACTTGGAGTAATCCATAAAGTAAATGCTCAAAAAAAATCTATGGACTGACCGTCTAGGCTCCGTCTGATTTAACCTTTGACCTTTTGCTCCAGGACTCTCTGGGGCAGGGCCAGAACCTGCGTGTGTGTCGGGAGGAGCTGCAGAGAACAACGCAAGAGCTGCGGGACACACAGACTCGCTGTGAGAGCCTGACCGAAGAGCTGGACAGCATCACTCAACATGCCAGGGAAAAGGTGAAACCTTCATTTGGTTGTCTGTAAATGCCCAATAAATCCATGTATTCTTGCTGTTTATCCATAATAACAAATTGTGGTATTTCTGTTCATTCTTCTATGGCCAGATGATGACCTTAACTGTGTTGTTGGGTCTCATATAGGAGGCGCAGGTGAGGAGTCTAGAGGAGAAGCTGTCTGCCAGGGAGGGCCGCTGGGTCCAGGGGGAAGCCAGACTGCAAGTCACCATCTCCTCCCTACAGCAGGAGCTGGAGCAGGAGAGGGAACACCACAGCAAGGAGGTACAACGGGGCCCCAGGAACTGTGGATGTCTATGCAGCCTCTGTCCATCTCTGTCTGTTCATTTGGCTGTCTCTTTCTCTCTCACACGCACACTCCCATCTTCCTCTTTCTCCACTGTTCTTCCGTTTCTGTCGTCCTCTACTGCAGGGTTATTCTACGAGGTCCGAAGCCTGCTGTTTTTCTGTTCCCACCTGATAATTAGTATCACCCACCTGGTGTCTCATGTGAACAATGGGGGGGAGAGACGCAGTGGAACTGGCTTCGAGGTCCAGAGTTGAGTTTTTGAGGGCACTACTGTATATATCACCTCATCAATCTCTTCCCCAGTCCCTCTTTCACTTCTTTGTTTCTCGTAATTTCCCTAATCACCAGTCCTTTTACACATGCAATAACTGCTGAAGTTCCTACAGTACGCGCTTGTAACTTCGCTCTCCTCCTTCTGCCTTTCTCTGTTGCCCCTCCCCCAGCTCTACTCCCTGCAGCAGACGCGGGGCCAGCTCCTGAAGGTGTCGGAGCAGATGAGCTGCAGCCTGCGGAGCTCCCAGGAGCACCTGGCCTCCAGACTGCAGCAGAGCCAGCTGCAGCTAGAGCAGACCAGGGCCCAGGCGGCCCACCTGCAGGCCCAGCTCCACGCCACCCAGACCAGCCTGCAGAGCGCCCACGAGGCCCTGCTCATCAAGGTAGAGTACCGTAGGCCTGGGACTGGGCTAGTGAAAGTGCCCCCCCCCCCCCCCTCCCCTTACTGGGCATGAACATATACTCCAGCTTCATTGTGCTGTCTTCCTCCAAGATGGAGGATATTTTTAGAGAGGAAAAAATTGCCTCATTCTATAAGGTATTAAGAAATGGTGAAGGAGTCAGGGCAGCTTCTATTCAAATGTGATTAGGGTCCCCTGGGAAACACTGACCAACACTTTCGTTCCTAGATTTAAAAATTAAATTATTCTGGTGCGCCTTTATTTAATTTGATGTTATTAACTATTGGCCTAGCTGAAAGTTTTACTTCATTGTCAGTAACCAGGTTTCTATCCAACCATTTCATGCGGATGAATTACCTGACGTAGGCCATTTATAATCAAATCAAATCCAATTTTATTTGTCACATACACATGGTTAGCAGATGTTAATGCGAGAGTAGCGAAATGCTTGTGCTTCTAGTTCCGACAATGCAGTAATAACCAACGAGTAATCTAGCTAACAATTCCAAAACTACTACCTTATACACATAAGTGTAAAGGGATAAAGAATATGTACATAAAGATATATGAATGAGTGATGGTACAGAGCGGCATAGGCAAGATGCAGTAGATGGTATCGAGTACAGTAAATACATATGAGATGAGTATGTAAACAAAGTGGCATAGTTTAAAGTGGCTAGTGATACATGTATTACATAAAGATGCAGTAGATGATATAGAGTACAGTATATACGTATGCATATGAGATAAATAATGTAGGGTATGTAAACATTATATTAAGTAGCATTGTTTAAAGTGGCTAGTGATATATTTTACATCAATTCCCATTATTAAAGTGGCTGGAGTTGAGTCAGTGTATTGGCAGCAGCCACTCAATGTTAGTGGTGGCTGTTTAACAGTCTGATGGCCTTGAGATAGAAGCTGTTTTTCAGTCTCTCAGTCCCAGCTTTGATGCACCTGTACTGACCTCGCCTTCTGGACGATAGCGGAGTGAACAGGCAGTGGCTCGGGTGGTTGTTGTCCTTGATGATCTTTATGGCCTTCCTGTGACATCGGGTGGTGTAGGTGTCCTGGAGGGCAGGTAGTTTGCCCCCGGTGATGCGTTGTGCAGACCTCACTACCCTCTGGAGAGCCTTACGGTTGTGGGCGGAGCAGTTGCCGTACCAGGCGGTGATACAGCCCGACAGGATGCTACCGATTGTGCATCTGTAGAAGTTTG
The DNA here is from genome assembly GCF_002021735.2 of Oncorhynchus kisutch. NCBI lineage: Eukaryota > Metazoa > Chordata > Actinopteri > Salmoniformes > Salmonidae > Oncorhynchus > Oncorhynchus kisutch. The sequence continues at coordinate 10,228,514 of NC_034203.2, forward strand.
TGAGTGCTTTTGGTGACAAGCCAAATTTCTTCAGCCTCCTGAGGTTGAAGAGGCGCTGCTGCGCCTTCTTCACGATGCTGTCTGTGTGAGTGGACAAATTCAGTTTGTCTGTGATGTGTACGCCGAGGAACTTAAAACTTACTACCCTCTCCACTACTGTTCCATCGATGTGGATAGGGGGGTGTTCCCTCTGCTGTTTCCTGAAGTCCACAATCATCTCCTTAGTTTTGTTGACGTTGACCGTGAGGTTATTTTCCTGACACCACACTCCGAGGGCCCTCACCTCCTCCCTGTAGGCCGTCTCGTCGTTGTTGGTAATCAAGCCTACCACTGTTGTGTCGTCCGCAAACTTGATGATTGAGTTGGAGGCGTGCGTGGCCACGCAGTCGTGGTTGAACAGGGAGTACAGGAGAGGGCTCAGAACGCACCATTGTGGGGCCCCAGTGTTGAGGATCAGTGGGGTGGAGATGTTGTTACCTACCCTCACCACCTGGGGGTGACCCGTCAGGAAGTCCAGTACCCAGTTGCACAGGGCGGGGTCGAGACCCAGGGTCTCAAGCTTGATGACGAGTTTGGAGGGTACTATGGTGTTAAATGCTGAGCTGTAGTCGATGAACAGCATTCTCACATAGGTATTCCTCTTGTCCAGATGGGTTAGGGCAGTGTGGTTGAGATTGCATCGTCTGTGGACCTATTTGGGCGGTAAGCAAATTGGAGTGGGTCTAGGGTGTCAGGTAGGGTGGAGGTGATATGGTCCTTGACTAGTCTCTCAAATGACTTCATGATGACGGAAGTAAGTGCTACGGGGCGGTAGTCGTTTAGCTCTGTTACCTTAGCTTTCTTGGGAACAGGAACAATGGTGGCCCTCTTGAAGCATGTGGGAACAGCAGACTGGGATAGGGATTGATTGAATATGTCCGTAAACACACCAGCCAGCTGGTCTGTGCATGCTCTGAGGGCGCGGCTGGGGATGCCGTCTGGGTTAACAAGTTTAAATGTTTTACTCACCTCGGCTGCAGTGAAGGAGAGTCCGCAGGTTTTGGTTGCGGGCCGTGTCAATGGCACTGTATTGTCCTCAAAGCGGGCAAAAAAGTTATTTAGTCTTCCTGGGAGCAGGGATCCTGGTCCGTGACTGGGCTGGTTTTCTTTTTGTAATCCGTGATTGACTGTAGACCCTGCCAAATACCCCTTGTGTCTGAGCCGTTGAATTGAGATTCTACTTTGTCTCTATACTGACGCTTAGCTTGTTTGATTGCCTTGCGGAGGGAATAGCTACACTGTTTGTATTCGGTCATGTTTCCTGTCACCTTGCCCTGATTAAAAGCAGTGGCTCGCGCTTTCAGTTTCACGCGAATGCTGCCATCAATCCACGGTTTCTGATTTGGGAATGTTTTAATCGTTGCTATGGGAACGACATCTTCAACGCACGTTCTAATGAACTCGCTCACCGAATCAGCGTATTCATCAATGTTGTTGTTTGACGCAATACGAAACATATCCCAGTCCACGTGATGGAAGCAGTCTTGGAGCGTGGAATCAGATTGGTCGGACCAGCGTTGAACAGACCTCAGCGTGGGAGCTTCTTGTTTTAGCTTTTGTCTGTAGGCAGGGAGCAACAAAATGGAGTCGTGGTCAGCTTTTCCGAAAGCAGGGCGGGGCAGGGCCTTATATGCATCGCGGAAGTTAGAATAGCAATGATCCAAGGTTTTACCAGCCCTGGTTGCGCAATCAATATGCTGATACAATTTAGGGAGTCTTGTTTTCAGATTAGCCTTGTTAAAATCCCCAGCTACAATGAATGCAGCCTCCGGATATATGGATTCCAGTTTGCAAAGAGTCAAATAAAGTTTGTTCAGAGCCATCGATGTGTCTGCTTGGGGGGGAATATATACGGCTGTGATTATAATCGAAGAGAATTCCCTTGGTAGATAATGCGGTCGACATTTGATTGTGAGGAATTCTAAATCAGGTGAACAGAAGGACTTGAGTAATGAAAATGTCCTAATGTTGACAGAATAAAATCCGCTGGACAAGGGTGGAGAATTTGGATTTGGAAATGGATTATGCGACAATTTGCGGTGGAAACACATTTATACACAAATATTCATATGATAACCATCATATCGATGTAAACTTGGAGTCACGCAATGATATGTTACGTTGTAGGCCTACCACCATGAGGTGAAAAAGCATTCAACGTTAATAGGCAGGTTAAAGAAAGAATCCTAGTAACTGAATGACTGACTCTTCTCATCCCTTCAGGAGTCCGAAGTCACCCGCCTACAGGCCAGAATTTCCAGTCTGGAGAGAGCTACAGAGCTCCACCACGCCACATTCCACCTTCACCCAGAGATCACCCTGCCCTCATCCCCTCCGCCCCCTCACACACACCACCATTCTCCCCCACACACTCACTCATGCACCCACTCTCCTCATAAACACACCTGCTCCTCCCCACCCACTCACACCCACTCCCCTCACAAACTCTCCCACCCTTCTCCACCACCCACTCACTCTCACACCCGTTCCCCTTCACCCCCCCACGTACAACACCACTCCCCTCCTCGCCCACCCCAAACCCACACTCCAGACTGGCCCGTGGAGGGCAGCAGTGTGGACTCCTCCCTTGATCTCCCTCAGAACCTGAAGGCCACGTTACGGGAAGCCCTGGGTCAACACCTCCCGTGGGACAACTCCTTCATGTCCCCCACCCCGTACCAGCCTGACCACAGCTGGCAGGGCCTCAGCCGACTGGAGGCCGCCTCTGCCTCAGACCTCTCCTTCAACCCCCTCACCTACATGGTGGACAAAATGTCGGAGGAGAGGGAGGAGAGAGAGTCCCCCCTCAGGCAGGAGACCCAGGAGGAGATGGACATGAGCTCCCTGACGGGCATGCTGAGGTTTGTCAACCAGACGCTGGCCCTGCAGGAGGACCCGTCCCTCTGTGGCTCCGCGGGCCTCTGAGAGGCTGAGCACACCCTCACACTGCAGGTTAGCATGAGCAACTCTCTCTGGGGTACGAAGGATGAAACGAGGTGGTACACGTAGCTGTAGTTTTAGCATTGGCAATGTGTAATTGTGGTGATTTGATGAAATGGTTGGTGCTTGTTTAATGGCTTTTGTATAGGTAGTTGAGAGCCGGCTGCCTCTCTTAACAAAAAAACGTTGTAAACAGACCGAAAACTGTGACTCACCTTATACTACCCTTTCACACACACACAAGGATCTCTCAAATAATGACACACCTGCTGTTAAAAGCGGTTCCTTTTAATAATTGGGTCAGAGGCCTGTATTCAAACATACACTTAATTAACTAACCAAACAGGATACAGAACCAATTAGGGAAGAGGTGCAATTGACGGAGTATCAAGTTATTCGGAACCCACGTGGTTCTCAGGGGCAGGCCTGGCGGTTTTCACTAACAGAAGTGACTTTTCGTAGCAGGTTAGGAGAATTAACGTGGCAGGTTCGGCAAATTGGTTAAGGTTAGAGAAAGGGTTAGCTAAAATGCAAAAATTGTCCTCGACGCGACTTGAACATATCTAGCTCCATCCAGACCAGCACCGAGAACACCCTACGTGGCGACAGGGGTCCAGGTGAGTCGCGGGACGACATTGATATTTAAAATACATTTTTAAATACATTTTTGGGATAGGAGAACATTTTCAGTGTGAACTTAAAACGACTAAAACTATGTAGCAAAGACAATGGACCTATACATTTTTCAATAATGGCCTACAATCTTTGAGAATTTACAATCTGCAAAATAAAAGCTAGACAATTTAGCCCCCATTTCATGTTATAATGTTTTGAGCGTGAGAACGCCAGCCATGTCAAAATGCATAGCAATTTCCAAACCAATTTCCTACAATTCTTATCTTTTTTTCTTATTCTTTGATCTGTGTCTAAAAAACAAAAAAATTACCTCTCAACCCTTATGGTGGGTCGCGACTCACGACACCTCAATTGGTGGGTCACAAAGCAAAAATGTTTGGGAACCCCTGCCCTACTTTTCCAACAATGCAATTCTGTGCAATTGACATTGTAGCTATAGTATTAATTGCATGGAATGATGAATGGTTCAAATGAAAGGGATTCTGCATACAACTTGGTTTATCCAATAAATAAGCAATAAATACATTAACTTAACAATGTCCTTGTAGTGAAGAGCTCACCCCTTCACAATAGTATAGTAATGCTGTTTTACGTTTAGGCTCTAATCAACAGAATTATTTTCTCCCACAACACAATGGACACCTCTGTTATTTCACTAATCCATATCGGTCTTTCATTTTCAGGGGGACCTTTAAAGATGGTGGATGCTGATCTACGGGGGAATGTATAATTTATTTGTTTGTTTGTTTGTGTGTTGGTGAATGAAGCGTCAGGCCACACTACTGTCTGGTAGGAATTGGTTTCATTACATTTCCCTCCAGCTCAGGCTTGCCCTGTATATGGCTGCCAAGGTTCATGCTCTTTTACCTCGACACACGTTATGTTTTTACAGTGAGCTCCAAAAGTATTGGGATAGTGATACATTTGTTGTTGTTTTGGCTCTGTACTCCAGCACTTTGGATTTAGAAACGATACAATGACTGTGAAGTTAGTGCAGACTGTCAGCTTTAATTTGAGGCTATTTTCATCCATATCGGGGGAACCGTTGAAAAATTTACAGCACTTTTGGATGTAGTCTCACCATTTTTGGGGTCCAAATGTATTGGGACAAATTCACTTATGTGTATTGAAGTAGTCAAAAGTTTAGTATTTGGTCCCATATTCCTAGCACGCAATGATTACATCTACTATGATTACGGATAGTCCTGAATGATTCGTGAATAATGATGAGTGAGAGACAGATGCACAAATATCATACCCCGAAGACATGCTAAGCTCTCACCATTACAATAACGGGAGGTTAGTAGTTTTTTGGGGCAGGGGGAGGTATGATATTTGTGCGTCTAACTTTCTCACTCGTCATTATTTACAATTCATTCAGGAATATCCGTCATCATGGTAGCATCCACATTAATGTACAAGTGTTTAGAAACATTTGATTTCTATTTACAATAAAAGTGACTCCAAAATGACAATACATTATTTACCATTAACTTCTATTGGGCACAAAATAATCTGAAACAAATCTGAAACCAACAGCAAATGCACTCAACAAGCTTGATGTAGTCAGTGCATGCAAGGAATATGGGACCAAATACTAAATGTTTAACTACTTTAATACACATAAGTGAATTTGTCCCTATACTTTTGGTCCCCTAACACGGGGGGGACTATGTACAAAACGTGCTCTAATTTCTAAACGGTTCACCCGATATGGGTGAAAATACCCTCATATTAAAGCTGACAGTCTGCCCTTTAACGTCATAGTCATTCTATAATTTCCAATCCAAAGTGCTGGAATACAGAGCCAAAACAACAACAAAAAAATGTCACACTCCAAATACTTTTAGAGCTAACTGTATATCTTTTAAGTATAAATGTGTATGTTATCTATTTTCAATCTGAATTCAATTAAATCATTTTTAGTAGAATACATTTTTGATATTTAAATATTACTTCTTGTGTGAAATGGGGCTCCTCGTTTTATTTTAGCAAAAGAAAATGCACTTAAAAAAAAAAAACCTGAACTTCACTTTGATGCTTTTGGAACTTGCAAGGCCCAACGAAGAATTTGTGGTCTAGACGGTGGTCATGTTGGAACAAAATGACAGCCCGACTTGCTGCATTTGATTGGGCGCCCAGAGGGGATTTAAATAACAAGAATAAAAGTTGTGTAGAATTAGTATTTTTAGCATCCCAAACTCTTGTGGATAAGCCAATTGTCAAATGTTCAATACTCAAGTTAGAGTTGATGGAAAGTTCAAACTAGAGAAAAATCATATTTTCGCTAACAAGATTGTAAGCTACGTTATTGTGATTTTTCAGTGCTCAACACATGCCCACCAATTGAATACATATGATACTCCTAGTTATTTCTTTACAAAGAGGGGAAAAAAGGGGATTTTACTGAATTAAAATTCCACTGATGATCGGGGACCTATGAAATGTATAATTGACATTTACAAGCCTAATGAATTGCAGCAGAGTAACATCAATGTCATGACAAGCCAAAAGGAAACACAACCGATTCCGCTACACGAAACACAATGCTTGGTGTACAAATGTGGGTTTGCTATTTGGACAGTCTGCCTTTGTGTCTGTGTGTTTGTCTGCCTGTATGTGTTTGAACAGACTCCCCGCCCTTTCGGCCTGTGCCATTTGTTTCTGAAGGTTACTGGAAAAATGCCTCTTTTTTTTTTCTGTGGGTGGGGGTGTAATGTTTGTTGACACTTCAGACAAAGACGGAACATGGACATCACCGTTAGCAACCAGCCTGCATGACTTTCTCTGTGGGATAACAAAAACCTCTTCTCCAAAAGCAGCAGCGCTGGCCCTTTTTTTCCCTACAATGTTAGTACTGTGACGCGTTTTAATTGGTGCTCTTGATCAGTGAATCTTTTGTACTGAACAGTTTTTGGGTGTGGATCTGTTTCTTCCAGCCACCACTAACAAGCTGTTTTAGTACTTGATTGTAGTGTAGATATGTGTGTCTCTCTCTCTCTCTGTCTCTCTTTTCCTCCTCTCTTCCGTTCTCACTGTCGTGGATTCCTAAGGTGGAGGATCTGAGTGTGCAGCTCTCAGTAAAGAAAGATGTGGTCACATTTTGAAAATGTCTTGTGGTGCAGAAGCAACCTAATACGTCTTTTTTTTACTATTCAAATTCCTAATTGTATACATAAACCCATGTCTTCCGCTTCTAACTTCCCACTGTTGTCATTCTTTGTGTGTGTGTGTGTGTGTGTGTGTGTGTGTGTGTGGTAACGTTTTAAATTTGAGACATTTTGTAAGATGCTGACATTAGCTTATGTAGCAATACATGTCGGTGAAAAAGGACCCTCTTGCATTGAGCTCATAGATGGTAGAAAATGCTTGTGTACAGTGGTTCGTGCAAGCCGGGGATGATTTGAGGTAGATGTGAAAGAGAGAAGTGTGGGTGGTTCCTGTGCCACACGCTCACTCACCACATCTGGTACCGGTTGTCCCGGTTACGACAGTGAAACTACAGCTCTACAAAAGAACATCTTCCGTTGTTGGCACCATTGTTTTATATGTGGCAAGGGTTTTGTGGCCTACTTAAAATGGAGGTATTCTAATGAGGAAAAAGAAACAAAATCGTACTGAACCGTTCAGTGATGAGCACTCTGAACTCTGTAATGTTGACTATTTAAGGTACCGTATGGTTTTGACAGGGTGCCATTTGATCAAGCAGAACTCGGCAGATTTTGTTTTGACAATGACAAATTCTACACTGAAGAAGTTGGCGCCATCCCAAATTCAAACAGCTATCTATTTGGAACTTGGCAACAGCCAAATTATTACATGCTACTTAACCAGGCCGTGCCCCTTGGCTTTAAGCACAATGCTCAGCCACAGGAGGTGGGATAGTAAAGTCTATTCCAATAGAAAACCCTGCCTCGTTTTGAATGTCTTTTTATTTTATTTTTAAAGAGCGACTGCCCCTAGAAAGCAACTTTTCATTTTGAAAATGGCCTGTGGCATCTATGAGTCAGACATTTATTCTGGTGTCAACACTGACTACAAAGTGTCAATAGGATCATTTTGGTCATAAAGTAAAATAAAAAAAATGTTATGTCATGGAATGAAGGGTAGCGTAACAGTTTCCATGGGTTGGGTTTGCCCACAGTTGGCAGCACTCAAGTAATTATCAATAGGATCATAATGCCCATATGTTGTCATAGAGATAGAGGACTGTCATGGATATTTAATCAATAAGGCCCGAGGAGCTGTGGTATATGGCCAATATACTACGTCTAAGGGCTGTTCTTAGGCAGGATGCAATTTGACATGAGAATGTGCTCGCCTCCCTGTAAAATTTAGACCGTGCATATACACATCTGCTGGTGGTGTTGTAGGCTACTGCAAGCTGGCAAGTAAGTATTTTGTGCAAATGGGGGATATGATGAAAAGCTGATAAATAACAAATAAAAGTCAAAACAGGACAACCATATAAACAAGTATGCAACCATTAGTGAGAGGAGCGAAAATCTCTTCTCTTTTTAGATTCTAAAATAATTTAGACACAGGAAACTTTTTCCAGGTGGAGTTGTAATGCTCGTTCAGCGCGTGCACCGTTTTATGGCCGGTCTGAGTTATAACGAGGAACGTGGTATGACGTGCCTTTTATACATCTCAATATTCTTGTATTGTGCGCGGACTTTTTAGAAATGGCGCATGCAGAAATGTTGTACGCAATGGCGGTTCTAGTTTGTATGGCTCCCTGGGCGCCCCCCCCCCCCCCCCCCCAAAAAAAGCACCATTCTGCACGAACTGTAATTTTTATTCAGACATTTGGAACAACACAAATAAATAATCATGTCATTTAAAACTATATCAATATAAAAATATATACAAAAATAAGACTCGTAAATATAAATAAATAAGTACCAAAGACAAATAGAAACAAATTTGATTTGGTGCTAGAGCATCAATACATTACCCATCCCCCAACAATGTCAACCAAGAGGCAAGACCAAACCCAATTCACTTTGGTGGTGTGCAGACTAGTTTTATATTATTCTTAACAATTTTACACAAACCAGAAAAAAAATGCAACAATATGTCTGAAACTATATATTCACAGTATTATGAATGAATAATATAAAACCAGTCAGTTGACTTCCCAGCTAGCACATAATGTTGGATAAGGTGGGAATTTCAGTGCTTCAGCATAACGTTTCCTCATGGTTCTATATAAAGTAATGTTGTCAAATTGTTCAGAGAATATTAGGAACAACGTTCTTCTGTGGGAATTTCCGTACTTTAGCATAAAGTTTCTACAGGTTTCCTAATGGTTCTATTTAAAGTAATGTTCTCAGAACATTAAGATAATTTTTCATAAAAACCACAAGAAAACATTAGTAACATTCAAAGAACGTTTTAAGAATGTTAATTAAACATACATTCCATTCTCAGCCTCAACAAAACTCTCCCTATCCTTTATCTTGTTAAGTGTGTTCAGGTGGGTTGGCCATGCTTACTAATTGGCCACACCTGATCTTATTAAGTGCCTGTTTCCTTTGAAATGGGATCTTTTTGAATAGACTAAAATGAACAGCTTTGTATGAGTTTAAAAAAACAAACATGGCATGCTATGTTTTCCATTCTCGGAACGTTAATAAAACCTCCCAGAAAAAACTTGAATGGAACTATAGTAAAAACGTTCTTAGAACCTCCCAACAACCTAAAAATGTATGTTCCAAGAACAAGCAACGTTTTCACTTCCGTTCTCAGAACATTTGAAAACATTCTGTTTTACTGCTCAGGAAACGTATGGCTTCAATCCCAGAACCAATGGGGAAACTAAAAACGTACGTTCCCACAAATTCCAAGGAACCAAATGTGCTACCTGGGTTGGGCTTATCTGACAATAGGGCCCTTCTCTTGACTGTCTCCATCCCAATACCAGCACTGTTTAAAAAGAGACAGATTTCAGATTCCGGGAGGATATCAGTCACTCCCACTCATTTGCAGAAGCATTACCTGATGTGCAATTACTTTCCTCACCCTCACTTGAAATGGCAGTGATATCACTGCCACATTAAAAACTCTGGAGATATCTACATTCTGCTGCTGAGTGTAAACTGCAAAAAAATATGGAGGAAAACAAACCGAACTGCATGCCATATCATTGGACTGCATACAAAGAGGCACATAAGTTATACTATACCAATCTCATTTCAAATGGTGAGGGGAACCCCAGAATGCTATTTTCTGTTGGAAAGAAATGTTAAACCCCCAGATAACTCTTCCATTGAGCAATCCAAGAATTTTCTTGACACGTTCCAATCCAAAAACAAGGACATGTACTGTACAAATGACCCCTTGCTTGGGACCTGCCCCTCTGCTTCATACTGAGCCTCCCAGCTGCAGTTTCAACAAATTCTCATTGACACCTCCAACATCTGTATCCGAAATTGTAAAAAATATGAAGTCAAATATCTGCCCCTTGAACCCTATTCCCACAGCGCTCATAAAAACCAGACTCACTCTTCTCAGTTCAACTATAACTAAAATCATACACTACTGGTCCAAAGGTTTAGAACACCTACTCATTCAAGGATTTTTCTTTATTTTTACTATTTTCTACATTGTAGGATAATAGTGAAGACAAACTATTAAATAACACATGGAATCATGTAGCAACCAAAAGAAGTGTTGACCAAATCCAAATATATTTGAGATTTGAGATTCTTCAAATAGTCAACCTTTGCCTTGATGACAGCTTTGCACACTCTTGGCATTCTCTCAACCAGCTTCATAAGGTAGTCATCTGGAATGCATTTCAATGAACAAGTGCAGTCGCAAAAACCTTCAAGCGCTATGATGAAACTGGCTTTCATGAGGACCGCCACAGGCATGGAAGACCCAGAGTTACCTCTGCTGCAGAGGATAAGTTCATTAGTTACCAGCCTCAGAAATTGCAGCCCAAATAAATGCTTCAGAGTTCAAGTAACAGACACACCTCAACATCAACTGTTCAGAGGAGACTGTGTAAATCAGGCCGTTGTGGTCGAATTGCTGCAAAGAAACCACTACTAAAGGACACCAATAATAAGAAGAGACTTGCTTGGGCCAAGAAACATGAGCCATGGACATTAGACCGGTGGAAATCTGACCTTTGGTCTGGAGTCCAAATTGGAGATATTTGGTTCCCATCTTTGTGAGACGCTTTGTGGGTGAACGGATGATCTCCGCATGTGTAATTCCCAACATAAGCATGGAGGGGGAGGTGATATGGTGTGGGTGTGCTTTGCTGGTATCACTGTGATTTATTTTGAATTCAAGGCACACTTAACCAGCATGGCTACCACAGCATTCTGCAGCGATACGCCATCCCATCTGGTTTTGGCTTAGTGGGACTATCATTTGTTTTTCAACAGAACAATGACCCAACACACCTCCAGACTGTGTAAGGGCTATTTGACCAAGAAGGAGTGTGATGGAGTACTACATCAGATGACCTGGCCTCCACAATCACCCGACCTCAACCCAATTGAGATGGTTTGGGATGAGTTGGACGGCAGAGTGAAGGAAAAGCAGCCAAAAAGTGCTCCGCATATGTGGGAACTCCTTCAAGACTGTTGGAAAAGCATTCCAAGTGTAGCTGGTTGAGAGATTGCCAAGAGTGCGCAACGCTGTTATCAAGGGAAAGGGTGGCTACTTTAAAAAATATATTTTAATTTGTTTAACATCTTTTGGTTACTATATGATTCCATATATTTTATTTCAGAGTTTTGATGTCTTCACTATTGTTCTACAAAATAAAGAAAAACCCTTGAATGAGTAGGTGTTCTAAAACTTTTGACCGGTAGTGTATATCACTTTCTTAATTCAGGCACTGTGCCTAATTCCCTGAAAACTGCCTCCATTATACCAACCTTGAAAAGACCTGGACTGGACACCCGAAGCAATTACATATTCATTTCCACCTGCCCTGTCCATCAAAGGTCCTTGAAAGTGTGGTCTCAATACAGCTACATAACTACTGTAACTTTCTACCAACAACCTGCATGAACCCTTCTAGTTCAGCTTCCATGCATGGCACAGTACAGAGACAGCCCTAAAAAGAGAGTTGTGTCAAGTTGAATGGTTTCGAGACCTTGTCGAGTCCATGCCCGATGAATTGAGGTTATTCTGAGGGCAAAGGGGAGTACAACTCAATATTAGGATGATGTTCCTAATGTTTTGTACAGTCAGTGTACATGAGGACAAAAGTGGACACTGAGAGCGTAACAACCAAACTGACAAACTTTCTAGATGCAATTAAGAGATGGATGCAGTTGAACTTCCTAAAAAATTGATTGCACTAAAACAGAGCTTGTGCTTATTGGCTCCAAGAGTGCATGGAGTAAGATGAGCACATTCTTTCTTTCTCTAGCTGATGACACCATCAAAGCTTCCCCCACTGCAGAAGCCTTGGTGTTTTAGACTCTAGCCTCATTTGAAGCAGACATCTGCAACATTATGAGTGTTGTTTTCCCACCTGCGCAACATCAACTTGAATCGGGTCCTTCTTGTCCGTTGCGGCTGCTGAGAAGCTTGTGCATGCCCTGGTAACATCTCAGCTTGACTGCTGTAATGCACTGCTGACTGGCATCCCAGTAAGATGCGTCTCAACTCCAGAGGATCCAGAATGCAGCTGACAGGATGCTCACGAACCACACAAAAAAACTCACATCGTCCCTGTTTTATTCAACCTCCATTGGCTTTCTGTTCAATACAGGACCAAAAGTAAGATTCTGCTGCTCACCTTTAACCAATGGTGTAAAGTAATTAGTTACTTTACACCATTATAAGGTGAGCAGCAGAAATGTTTTTTTTTTAAATACTTTGACGTACCACTTAAGTTTTTTTTTTTAGGGGGATCTGTAATTTACTTTTACTTTTACTCCACTACATTCTTAAGGAAAATACGTACTTTTTACTCCCATACATTTTCCCTGAAACCCAAAACTACTCGTTAGATTTTGAATACCCAGGCAGGCCAGCAATATGGTCTAATTCCATACCTATCAATTTGATGTATTATCTTCCCAGTTCTGTAAAGTACTTTAGTAAAAATACTTTAAAGTACTACTTAAGTAGTTTTTTGGGGTATCTGTACTTTATATTTTTGAGTACTTTTACTTCACTACATTCCTAAAGAAAATGATGTATTTTTTACTCCATACATTTTCCCTGACACCCAAAATAATTAGTTACATTTTGAATGCTTGATAGGAATGATAGCATGATAGGAAAATATTCAAATTCACACACTTATCAAGAGAACATCTCTGGTCATCCCTACTGCCTCTCATCTGGAAGATTCACAAAACACAGTGTTGGAGTGTGCCCCTGGCTATCTGTAAATACTTTTTTTTTTACTAGAAAATGTGGCCGTATGCTTTGCTTAATATAAGGAATTTGAAATTACTTTTACTTTTGATACTTAAGTATATTTAAAACTAAATCATTTTAGACTTTTACTCAAGTTGTATTTCACTGGGTGACTTTTACTTGAGTCATTTTCTATTAAGGTATCTTTACTTTTATTCAACTATGACAATTGGGTACTTTTTCCACCACTATGTCTTCCCTTCTGCCTCTGATCTGGCGGACTCACAAAACACAAACAATGCATTTGTAAATAATGTCTGAGTATTGGCGTGTGTCCTGGCCGTAAAGTAAAAATTGTGGCGTCTGGTTTGCTTAATATAAGGGATTTGATGTATAGCATTTAGTTTTACTTGTTACTTTTACTCAAGTACGACAATTGAGCACTTTTTCCAGCCCTGCCTTTAAGGCCCTCAAGGGTGATCCACCTAAATACACATGCCAACTTCTGAAGATACACTGATCATCAGACTCAAACAACGTGGAAACACCAGCCACAAACCTTTTGCAGCATGGGTGACGGGCCTTCTCACGTGGCCCCTCCGCTCCGGAATGCTCTACCTACAAGTCAAGGAGGCAGCTTCAATTTCCTTGTTTTATACACAACGAAATACCTATTCAAGCTACAGGTAACAGCCAAAATAATGGAAACACTTGAGTAAATGAGGGATACAGAGTATTTTGACAGCAGGTGCTTCTATAAGAGTGTTGTTCCTGAGTTAATTAAGAAATGAACGTCCCATAATACTTAGGGTCATGTATAAAAATGCTGGGCAGACCATTATTTTGGCTACCTGGCTATGCCCTGGGAAAACAGAAAGGAAAATGCCGCACACTGCTGCTCATGCTCCTCAGGTGATATTTATTTATAACAACGTTTTGACCCTTAGGTCCTCATCAGGCATCCATATCCCAGGTGGGGGTGGAAGGTCCTATATATAGGGGCAGTACTCGCTGACATCACTTCCTGAAACTGCAGGTAAAAAAAATTATAACATTTTCACAATATAAACATTAAATGTTTCAAAATGTTTGATCATACACAAGGAATGTGATCAATATAAGTAACATGCATACAATTATTCATTTAGGATTTTTTTTAAAGCACAATTTGGTCATTTTAAAACTATAAAAACGGTTTTAAGTCAAACTCCTCGTTAAGGCCAAGAGAAAGCAGGTCCGTTTCTGAGAAGCATCGGAGCTGCATATTCTTCTGATGCGGACTGAATTTACTTTTATTAAGTAGACGAAAGCTGTCACCTCTAAGGAGTGTATTATTCTCCGTAGGTTTCCTATAGAAATCTATAGAGGGAGGTTTTGTCCCTAATATTCATCACATCAAGAAAAGTGAAATGTGATGGGTCATAGTTAATGGTGAAATGAAGGGGTTCATTCATAGAGTTTAGAGAACTCTGCCTGAGAATGTATTATTGGCAGACTTTCAGTAGAAGTAGAAGCTAGTTGAGGATACATTGGCTATCTGTTTGCTTGCTGGAGGATCAAACTGAAGTGTGTGTGTGTGTGTGTGTGCGTGCGTGCGTGCGTGTGCTCGCGTGCGCGAATGCGCCTGCTCTGTGTTCCTTTAGTATTGTCGTTGACCCTCTATCTAAAAAATCCTTATCATGGTCGTTTTGGACACTTCCACGGCGTGGTCTTTGGTTGAGGGGGATACTTATCCGGTTGTGCTTGTGGTGAAGCCACATTGCTGTCTGAGCAGTCAAGGCCTGAAGAGAATGCAGAATATTCATTACTGTGTCATTTTACTAACCATGGTTCCAAGGCTTAAACCTCAGACAAATCAGCATTTTTACGCCTGGTTTTCAAGTTCATTTGGGTTCGTTGGACTCGTCATAAGTCCAACGTTCATTTTGAGTCTAAATCAATTTCAGGAGGCGTCAGCTACTTAACCAGCGCTACAAACAAGCACATGCTTCAGTACTTGTTTGTGAAGTGATGTGTAGTAACATGTTTATTAAGTGTGAGCGTATTTCGATCGGACCATATTATGGCAGACAGGGGGCGGCTTAGCGAGGCAAATCCCTAAAGCCAGGGTGGTGAGGTGGTTGCATTGTCCCTCAGGGTCTGTAATACTCTGTATCAACTCCCTGTCCGGGTCCCTTATTTTGACCAGAGTCCTATGGGCACTATGTAGGGACTCGGGTGCCTTTTGGGAACGGAAATCCTATCAATGTGTGGCACACTACATTCCGGTCAGCCAGGCGACTGCCACTCAGTCCTGCAGTGACATCACTTTCCGCTCGTGCTTCAAAGACCATGAGCTTTCTCTGTGACAGCTCCACAGCCATCACTGTCATAGTGAGGCTATCGTGAGAGACAAAAGTACTTCCTCTTGTAATCGGATATCAAACACAAAGACAGTAGCACAGATGTTTCCCCTATTGCTGGTTGCTGTGTAGATACGTGTTTTGGGTTGTTTTGGGACATTCGCTTTCTGTGGTTTCACTGAAACGGGTCGAATTTGCATATGTACCCATTATCAGTCTATCAAACCTCTGTACAGCATATCTCTTATCACCAGCATGTGGGTTATGTTGAATTGGACACAGACTTTCTGAATAGGAATGCAATTCACTGGTCCTGAAATGACCATGGTAAAAGCTGATGCAGACTATTTTGCGGAATGTTCCAGTCATTATTAAATCAACTGGTCCAATTAAAAATTAAAATAAATTAACTTCAGAGGGAGTTTCTACCAGACAGACTGCAATCACTGCAGATCATGAGGGAGTCTTTAAAAACAGCCAGTTCTCAGAAAGTTAAATTGAATTTGGAGCTAAGTTTGGTGAGTCATCCTTTCACTGCGAAGCCTTCAGCTCTTTGAGTTTTTGGTATCTTCAGAGGCCATTCTGAGAGGATTGTCTTTTGGTTGAGCCAGGGAACTGAGAATCTCTTACTGGCATTGACCAGCTACTTTCTCATAGCATCTGTTTTAGTTTACCATTCCTTTGTGTGGGTTTGCTCCTCCTGTGGGTTGTATACCCTCATTCACAGGAACACATGCTATATAGCACCTCCCAACCAGTGCAAGGCACATATCTCTCCTATTACTCACTTCTAGTGTGAACGTTGGGAATCTTAGTGTGTAAACATCTCTTTACACACACACAAAAAAAGGAGCTATCTAGAACCTTTAAGGGTTCTTCGGCTGTCCCCAATAGAACCCTTTGAATAACCCTTTTTGGTTCCAGGCAGAATCCTTTTGGGTTCCACGTATAGCCCTTTATACAGAGGGAGAGAGAGAGAGAGGGGTCAGTGGGGGGGGCGTTGGATTATAGGTAGTGGGTTATAGGCTACCCAAAGTCATAATCTGTATGCTACCTCTAGTGGGAAGGGAAGTCCCTCAAACACAGCCTAAATATTACCCCGGTCCAGGAAGCAGCTCATGATGTCAATTTCCTTTATCTCAAAATAAGATTTAGTTTGTCTGTACTGTTTCAGTTGGCTCTGACCAAAGAGCTGCAAGTCAATCAAGTCGAAAGGTTACAGAAGGAGAATTACATGCTTGTTTCTGACCTTGACCATTTACTGGCTGCATAGCCTCCTTCCTTCCTTGTGTGCGTGTGTGTGTGTGTGTGCGTGCGTGTCTGTGTGTGTGTGGGGGGCGGGGGTCAGTAGAGTGCTCCCATAAACGGCTAAACCCTCCCACAAGCAATTAACAAGGCTCTTTGCCTCTGGAAGAGAAGTCGCATACGCGTCCACATCTGCTCGCTCAACACACATTCTCGTACCTTCCGTTATACATCTGTCAAGCGGTGAGTTACTTTTTATATTAATTAATGCATTTTTAATTGTCATTTGGTTTACTTTTATTCGTTGTTGCGTGACCTCTTGTTTGAACCTGCAAAGGTCCATATGGAAACGGTATAACGCATAGATTTATATCGAGTTTTGTCAAAATTGTCGTGCGCAATATATGTTGTAGGCCTGTTGAAGTTTGGCCTTCATTCTTCAACAGTTTTGCGCAAAGTTTCACATGAATTCATATGTGAGACTGATCGTGCATTCGCTCTATTCCTCTCTTGTAGCCTAAATTTGAACCGAAATCGACTGAAACATGATCTCTTCAACTGCTTATTGCTTTTTGTAGTTGTCTAAAAGCCAAACGAATGCCTTTATTTTACCAGTTGTGTAAATAGGTCAGTCATAGTGAAAGAGAGTCGTGCACGGACAACTTGTTACTAGGCTTGATATAATTTCCAGGCATAGGCTGCGTCAGTTATACAACACATTCCTTGGAAGAGAAAAGTGTCATCGTTGAGTTGTGTGTGTGTGTGTGCGTGCGTGTGTCTCAGATTCTCGGTCTGTGTCTGTGTGAGAGAGACATTTATTTTAATATTTGGTCATGCACAGTGACAACCAAATTTATGTTCAGTAGATAGTTATCATATCTCACCTAACACATTTGCATTATCCCAAGGTGTTGTTGATTTGAGTGCAAATATAGTTTCTCGTCTATCTCGTCCGAGCAGAACCAGACAGCCAGTTCATTCATACACAGGCAAGCACAAATAGCTGAGGTTACTGGTAGAGGAGCGCACTATTTCTACAGTGTCACATGTTTCATGGTTTTACATGTTTATAACCTAAATCTCAGTCTTTAAAACGGAAACAATGCGTATTAATATTTGCCAATACGTGTTCTCATCTTAAACACAGGTGTTGAGAATGCAAGATTAAACATGATAGGCAGATTTTTCGAGTCAGTTTCCAACCAGGAGAACATATATATCTCCTAAGCGATCTTTCACGTTCACTAGAAAGGCATGCTGGGAAATATGCAAATATACAGGGGTTTTACATCATACAGTGTTCAAACAACACCCCCAGTGTTTAGTGTTTAAAATCCTAATGCCTTGTACTGTGTTCATGTGTTTAAAAAGTCATACAGCAAATAA
Source organism: Oncorhynchus kisutch (assembly GCF_002021735.2). NCBI lineage: Eukaryota > Metazoa > Chordata > Actinopteri > Salmoniformes > Salmonidae > Oncorhynchus > Oncorhynchus kisutch. Next base: position 10,246,441 of record NC_034203.2, read on the forward strand.
ATATTTTCTGGTGTTTACAATCCAGGTTTTCATTTAAATTCGCAATACCTTCACAGTGTTACAGAAAAGTGTTTAATTATGTGTTTAGATCCTAAACACTTGGTTTTACAGTGTAATGATGTGTAATGATTGGTTTTACAGTTATCATACAATAACATCGCTGATGTGAAATGCATCAGTAGAAGTAGTGGTTTCATAATTATCTTTGCTTCTATTTTCAGTTTAATCTGAGCCATTTTTTTATGTTCGTATTCTTATATTGTATTAATTCTTATTGTCGTTGCATTGTCGAGAAGGAACCTGTAAGTAAGCATTTTGTTGGACAGTGAATACCGTGTATCCCGTAGCATACATAAGACAAATAAAAACATGTAATTTTAAACTTAAATTAGACTCCCTCCTCGTCCTTGTGTCATTTAAATGTAAAGAAAGCATACTGAAGCCAGCTTTATGTCACCATAATCTTGTCCTGTGCGCCTGTGATACCAATCTAATTTCTTTGTAGTAGGCCACCACTACTTTCAGAGGAAGTAGCACATTTTCACATATAGAGTTGTGTTAATGCTTTCGGTATCTAGGGCTTCAAATATAATCGCTTCTCAAAAAAGGATCAACTAGGTGGTCAAGATAACATGGGTATTTATAACCTCAGTAATGACCGTTGTTAGTTGACTACTACAACCCTAGACTAACAAACCCTACCTGAGGTCCTGTTGAGATAGGCGATAGCTTTGGTTCCCCAAACAACATTTATGACAGGTCTGCCTCTCTCTCTCTCTCCTCTCTCTCTCTCTCTCTCTCTCTCTCTCTCTCTCTCTCTCTCTCTCTCTCTCTCGCTCTCTCTTTTTCTCTCATTCTCTGTCCATTTCTCTTTAAAAGCCTGTCTTTTTTAATTTAGAAGATGGCATATGCAGTCAAATTACAACAGACAATGCAATGATGAAAACAGTGACGGTAAAGGTTAGAAATGAGAAACTGTCACCATTTTTGAGGAACATTGAGATACGATCATGTTCTCTCTTCCTCTCAGAGCCATCATGGTGTCCCACAAGGAATTTGTGGCTGCTGGGAAGGAGACAGGGCTGCAGGTGTGGCGTATTGAGAACATGGACCTGAGGCCAGTCCCCAAGGCCCTACACGGCAACTTTTTCACAGGAGACGCGTACATCCTCCTCTACACCACTGCAGCCCCCTCCCACTACATACACATGTGGATGGGTAAGACACACACACACACACACACACACACACACACACACACACACACACACACACACACACACACACACACACACACACACACACACACACACACACACACACACACTACACCTACTAGGCTCTTAACAGCCATTTCTTTAGATGTTGAAGAAATGTCACTGACCCCCCCAGCTCACATGCTTTGATAATACTCACATTCCTCAAAGTAACTACTGATCAGAGATGGACTGGACTTGAGAAAGCTATGTAGTGGAGGCTATGTAGTAGTGAAAGCTATGTAGTGGAGGACTTGCTTTCGTCCAGTCGATCTGGGTCACCGGCAGACATGACACAGACAGACTAGTATGGACATATGGATGGGTTATAGATATTCCCACAGATAAATACACCAGAGGTGGCAGGTGGGGGGAGCTATAGGAGGACGGACTCATTGGAATGGTTGGAATGGAATCGATGGAACCGAGTCAAGCACGTTGTTTCCATGCGCTAGATGTGTTTGGGACCATTTCATTGATTCCATTCCAGACATTACAGTGAGCCCGTCCTCCTATAGCTCCTCCTACCAGCCTCCTCTGAAGTACACCCGTATGAATTTCAATAAGAGCGGAAGTCGTGTTCTTTCCCAATCATGAGTTACACTCATAGAAAACGTGACTTTTTCAGAATGTGTATGTGTGTAAACGGTAACACCCTTTAGCTGTGGTCAATTTACATGTAGACACTTTGGTAAATCTATATATAGCAGGTATTGCTTGCGCAGAAAAGGTTCCGTTTTCTCACACTTGGTTTGAAGTGAGGTGACCACATGAGAAAGCATTCCCAGCAACACACATCACTATGATGCTTTGGCAATGTTGTGTTGCGATAACAGTGATGTTGAAACTCTCCTTCCTTGTACTCACACTCATGTGTGAAATGTATTTGTGTAAATCTATTTGCCCTCTTGCTTTCCTGTCTTGTCTATTAGCTTAATTCAATTGGCTAAAGATCTTTCGGGGCATGGTAGGCTACATACAAGTACACTTATCTTCAAAGAAAGCCCACATCAAATTAGAAAACTCTCTCTCCTCTCATTTCCTTGCTTCTCTCTCTCTGTCTGTCTCTTTCTCTCTTGCTGTCTTTCCATCCCTCCATCTCTCCTCTGCTATAAACTTCTAGTTTGTCAGTTTGACTTCACAACAAGACAAACCAGAGTGAACCCAGTGTGCGTGCCGAGCCGTGATCGCGCACATGGCATACCAGTTCCGGGTAGTCATTACCCACCCACAATAGACAGACGGGTCTGGACGTGTTTATGTGGTACCTTGCTAACAAGGCTTCATTTCTTTACTGTGGTGCTGGCATTACAGATCTGACATTCTCTATCCCCCCGTTCGAGATCTGAGAGGGGTCAATGCAAAATGGCGAACAACTCCACCCACCACGGTTTAACCCCATGTTGGAGCCCTAGGGCCCAACCACAGCAACGTTTACCCGTAATAAAGGATAGACTGGACCTTGGTGGATCTGATCAAACCAGTTCTACTATAGGCATTTTCTTGTACTCATTATTTGTATGTAAACTTTGGCATGAAGTCTCATTCCGTTAGCTTGGAGCAATCTCTAAGGAATTGTCCAGAACCAAAACAGGCCGTCACCAGACTATACTCCGCGGTTTAAATGAGAACACTTTGAATAAATGCTTGGAAGCAAGTCTTTGGTCTGTGCATGATTTTAGCAATTTCTCTTGTCAATGATGTCTCACTTTCTCCCCTCTTCTCTTTCTTTTCTCCAGGTGACGAGTGTTCTCAGGATGAGAGCGGAGCGGCGGCCATCTTTGCCACGCAGCTGGATGACTTCCTGGGTGGAGGGCCGGTCCAGTTCAGAGAGGTCCAGAACAATGAGTCCATCACCTTCATGGGCTACTTCAAGTCTGGCATCAAGTACAAGGTCAGTCGCTTTCAACTAACAATCAGACAGATATGAGTTGAGAGAGCAACTATTTTCCAATGTATGGTCCACTAATGACATTTTGAATGATATCAGTCATTTGAATGAGAGCAGTCATTTGAATGAGAGCAGTCATTTGAATGAGAGCAGACATTTGAATGATATTAGTCATTTTGAATGAGAGCAGTCATTTTGAATGAGAGCAGTCATTTTGAATGAGAGCAGTCATTTGAATGAGAGCAGTCATTTTGAATGAGAGCAGTCATTTTGAATGAGAGCAGTCACTTTGAATGAGAGCAGACATTTTGAATGAGAGCAGACATTTTGAATGAGAGCAGTCAGTTGATGATAAGGAAGTGGTTTTAGAAAGGTAAGGGTTAGGGCAAGAGGGGTTGGTCGTAGTGGCCTGTAATACAGTAACATCTCTGTTATAATACTACAACCATGGGGTTTGAGAGTTTTGCCCCTTGTTGTTCCTCTCACCATCTGTTTTATGTTTCCACAAAAGCCACAGTAAAGATCACAGTAATTGAACCATTTCTGTTTACCATTGGAAACTGGAAACTTCCTTCTATTTTAGAGTTGCACACTGTGTCCTTGAGGGAGAGAGAGAGAGATAGAGAGAGAGAGCATAAGAGAGAGAGAGCATAAGAGAGAGAGAGAGCATAAGAGAGAGAGAGAGAAGCTAGGGCTGAATATCTGAGGCCTTTGTTACCCTGCAGTCATAAAACATTCCTTCCTGCTGCATCTATGCCATGGAAAGTTCTCTGTTTTTCTCAGGAGAACCTCTCTTCCTCAGACTGGATCTGTTTCTCATTTTGGGAATTTAATTAATAGCCACATGACAACAAGCTTTGAATTCCCTTAAGAGGAAAATAAAAACCAAGAATTATCAATGGTGGAAACCTAAAATTATTTGAGTTAAATTGTAGTTTGGACAGTGATATCTATGATTTGCAAACGGAAATCTGTTTTTATATTCATATCTGGCAAAGTCTGTGTCTAAAAACGACAAATGACTGCTCTTGAAAGTGCATTGCAGCCTGAGGGGAGGAACCTTCACTCCTCTCTCCCAATGTGCTTTGAGAGGTAGGTGAGGAATGGGGGAAACCAGGGAAGGACCTCTGACCTTTGCATCCAATGGGTTTTGAGAAGGAGTGCGGATGCGACTAATCAAGAAAATGCTATTGAGATTCAACTATTAAAGCCCCCATGCAATCTTTTTTTATCATCGCTGTATGTCAAATAAATCACTGTGTGTGTTTATTTAATGAAAATAACTTTCCCTGAGCGGATAAGAGGCAATCTGTCATTTTGATATCGACATTAATGAGCGAACTAGGACGGACGCTAGTCAATATAACTATTTGTTCAGCACTTTTGAAATGTACAGCGATAGAATTCAGAACATGGGCCGTTCTTACAGTGTTCTCCCTGTACACCAAGTCCGAGTCATAGGATAAATAAAGGGGGCATATAAGCAAACAATGAAAGCTCTTACAATATTCTATGATTACATTTCTCAAAAACATGTGCACCACCAAGTCAGAACAGTAGGCAAAATTAAGAGGGGAAAATAGACCAAATTATTAGGGTGAGGCAAATGGGCTACTAACAGCTTACTACACAACATACACTTAGTATTACTTTCTTAGCTACAGTATACATATCTCCCTGGCATATTACATCATTCATGCAACATACATACATTTTTGGACTCACCTTGTTGTGCTGTGTTCACAGGAAGATAGCGGTTGAACAGGAAGGTAGTGCGGCAGTGTTTCGTGGGCAAATTTCGTCATCAAACTTTGTCATCAAAGTCTGTCATTCTCTGGATTTATGGTGCTTTCAAGACAACTGGGACCTCTGGAAAAAATGTCAAATCATGATGACGTCAGTGATCTTCAGATCATAGCTCTAGAAAGAGGCCTGAGTTCCTCATTTACAATTCCCGAATTGGATTAAAGTTCAAAACTTATTTTCCCCCTTAGTACAGTGCCTTGCGAAAGTATTCGGCCCCCTTGAACTTTGCGACCTTTTACCACATTTCAGGCTTCAAACATAAAGATATAAAACTGTATTTTTTTTGTGAAGAATCAACAACAAGTGGGACACAATCATGAAGTGGAACGACATTTATTGGATATTTCAAACTTTTTTAACAAATCAAAAACTGAAAAATTGGGCGTGCTAAATTATTCAGCCCCTTTACTTTCAGTGCAGCAAACTCTCTCCAGAAGTTCAGTGAGGATCTCTGAATGATCCAATGTTGACCTAAATGACTAATGATGATAAATACAATCCACCTGTGTGTAATCAAGTCTCCGTATAAATGCACCTGCACTGTGATAGTGTCAGAGGTCCGTTAAAAGCGCAGAGAGCATCATGAAGAACAAGGAACACACCAGGCAGGTCCGAGATACTGTTGTGAAGAAGTTTAAAGCCGGATTTGGATACAAAAAGATTTCCCAAGCTTTAAACATCCCAAGGAGCACTGTGCAAGCGATAATATTGAAATGGAAGGAGTATCAGACCACTGCAAATCTACCAAGACCTGGCCGTCCCTCTAAACTTTCAGCTCATACAAGGAGAAGACTGATCAGAGATGCAGCCAAGAGGCCCATGATCACTCTGGATGAACTGCAGAGATCTACAGCTGAGGTGGGAGACTCTGTCCATAGGACAACAATCAGTCGTATATTGCACAAATCTGGCCTTTATGGAAGAGTGGCAAGAAGAATGCCATTTCTTAAAGATATCCATAAAAAGTGTTGTTTAAAGTTTGCCACAAGCCACCTGGGAGACACACCAAACATGTGGAAGAAGGTGCTCTGGTCAGATGAAACCAAAATTGAACTTTTTGGCAACAATGCAAAACGTTATGTTTGGCGTAAAAGCAACACAGCTCATCACCCTGAAACACACCATCCCCACTGTCAAACATGGTGGTGGCAGCATCATGGTTTGGGCCTGCTTTTCTTCAGCAGGGACAGGGAAGATGGTTCAAATTTATGGGAAGATGGATGGAGCCAAATACAGGACCATTCTGGAAGAAAACCTGATGGTGTCTGTAAAAGACCTGAGACTGGGACGGAGATTTGTCTTCCAACAAGACAATGATCCAAAACATAAAGCAAAATCTACAATGGAATGGTTCAAAAATAAACATATCCAGGTGTTAGAATGGCCAAGTCAAAGTCCAGACCTGAATCCAATCGAGAATCTGTGGAAAGAACTGAAAACTGCTGTTCACAAATGCTCTCCATCCAACCTCACTGAGCTCGAGCTGTTTTGCAAGGAGGAATGGGAAAAAAATTAGGTCTCTTGATGTGCAAAACTGATAGAGACATACCCCAAGCGACTTACAGCTGTAATCGCAGCAAAAGGTGGCGCTACAAAGTATTAACTTAAGGGGGCTGAATAATTTTGCACGCCCAATTTTTCAGTTTTTGATTTGTTAAAAAAGTTTGAAATATCCAATAAATGTCGTTCCACTTCATGATTGTGTCCCACTTGTTGATTCTTCACAAAAAAATACAGTTTTATATCTTTATGTTTGAAGCCTGAAATGTGGCAAAAGGTCGCAAAGTTCAAGGGGGCCGAATACTTTCGCAAGGCACTGTACCTTGTTTTCCCGAGTTCCCAGTTGTCTTGAACTCACAGATTCCTTCCAAACCACTCATTGTTGAATTTGCGATTTCCAACTTGTTGTGTAATGTTTATGTCCAATGGCCGATGAGCACCGATACGTTTTATCTATAATATCTCGTCATTATTTCTCTTCATATGACAAGGATTAAAAAGGATTTGCCAGTAGATTGTCAACTTGATTCGTGATGATAATGATGACTGCTAGCTAAGATTTGGAAAGTATGATGTTGACAGTCCAATCAAAGCTACTGTAGATATAACGCGATTTGACGTCATTTTATCTGTGGCCAATGACCTTGAGCCTTCTTGGATGGGCGCTTCTAATGTAACTCTATGGCATCACCCAAGGGGCTAGAATTTTCTAAGTCCACCCTTAGACTTGGAGGTGACATAGTGTCCACATGAATGAGGGTTTTCTAATGATCAATTAGCCTTTTAAAATGATTGACTTGGATTAGCTAACACAACGTGCCATTTGAACACAGGAGTGATGGTTGCTGATAATGGGCCTCTGTACACCTACGTAGATATTCCATAAAAAAATCAGCCGATTCCAGCTACAATAGTCATTTACAACATTAACAATGTCTACGCTCTATTTCAGATTTTTTTTTTTACATTGTTTGCAAACTGATATGTTACATGTATTAATGCCAAAATAAGATGCAAAACAGGCAAGACCAATAAAAAACGTGTGGCTCAAAACAGGCTCTGCTCCACCTGCCCTGAATGACTGGTCTCCACTGACACCAGCTGTATATCACTTGATTCTCATTCAGAAAATCCTTTCCTGAATCGGCTGATGTTGCACGGTAATTTCCCCACATAACTAAAGAGCTAGACATCAAATGCGCATCAAACAACTGTTATGCGTAACAATTAAAGAACCCCTTTAATGACAGGATTGATTTTTGTTTGATTCATCTGGTTAAAGTTACAATATTCTTTCTGTTAGAGGCATTTGATTTTGCAATCCATACATTGTTTGGGATATGTGTGCCCATGAAAACTGTTTTCACACAGTGCACTTCCGAGATCGCCATACAAGGAGTCCAACAGCAGTATCATGGATTTTATCATTCAATCTGTAATTCAATTGTTAAATGCTTAGTATATGATATAATGACAAACAGCAGTATGATAAATGTAAGGAAAGAAAGGTAGTTTAAACATTCATGAGTTTTGATTCAATTCATGAATTATATTGAATGTATCTATGTCACCTCTTTATATCTTAATGTATCACATGAGAAAAAAAGGCAAATGATTACTAATGACTTTGTAACAGCTCCAAACAGTTGTCCACTACAAGAAACACTCACTGGTACCCTAGTTTATCGAGAGACCCACCAGGAAAAAAAGACTCTGATCTCCTCTTCACACTTTCACCTAATTTGACCCCTCCCATCACAGCAAGGGGGTGTGGCCTCAGGCTTCCAACACGTCGTGACCAATGACATGAGTGTGAAGCGCCTGTTGCACATCAAGGGGAGGCGGGCCATCCGAGCCACAGAGGTGGCCCTGTCCTGGGCTAGCTTCAACCAGGGAGACTGCTTTATCGTGGACCTGGGAAAGGTAACTCTCGTCTACGCAGTACAGCCTTGGTGAAATGTAGACCTGTGTATATACACTACCGATCAAAAGTTTTAGAACGCCTACTCATTAAAAAGTTTTTTCTTTATATTTACTATTTTCTACATTGTAGAATAATAGCAAAGACATCAAAACTATGAAATTACACATATGGAATCATTTAGTACCAAAAAAGTGTTAAACAAATCAAAATATATTTTATATTTGAGATTCTTTAAATAGCCAACCTTTGCCTTGATGTCAGCTTTGCACACTCTTGGCATTCTCTCAACCAGCTTCATGAGGTAGTCACCTGGAATGTATTTCAATTAACAGGTGTGCCTTCTTAAAAGTTAATTTGTGGAATTTCTTTCCTTCTTAATGCGTTTGAACAGTCAGTTGTGTTGTGACAAGGAAGGGGGTATAGAGAAGATAACCCTATTTGGTAAAAGACCAAGTCCATATTATGTCAAGAACAGCTCAAATAAGCAAAGAGAAACGACAGTCCATCATCTCTTTAAGACATGAAGGTCAGTCAATACAGAAAATGTTAAGAACTTTCAAAGTTTCTTCAAGTGCAGTTGCAAAAATCATCAAGCGCAATGATGAAACTGGCTCTCATGAGGACCACCACAGGAATGGAAGACCCAGAGTTACCTCTGCTGCAGAGGATAAGTTCACTATAGTTACCAGCCTCAGAAATTGCATCCCAAATAAATGCTTCACAGAGTTCAAGTAACAGACACATCTCAACATCAACTCTTCAGAGGAGACTGTGAGAATCAGGCCTTCATGGTCGAATTGCTGCAAAGAAATCACTACTAAAGGACACCAATAAGAAGAAGAGACTTGCTTGGGCCAAGAAACACAATTATTGGACATTAAGCCGGTGGAAATCTGTCCTTTGGTCTGGAGTCCAAATTGGAGATTTCTGGTTCCAACCGCTGTGTCTTTGTGAGACGCGGTGTGGGTGAACTGATGATCTCTGCATGTGTATTTCCCACCATAAAGCATGGAGGAGGAGGTGTTAGAATTCAAGGCACACTTAACCAGCATGGCTACCACAGCATTCTGCAGCAATATGCCATCCCATCTGGTTTGGGCTTAGTGGGACTATCATTTGTTATTCATCAGGACAATGACCCAACACACCTCCAGGCTGTGTAAGGGATATTTTACCAAGAAGGAGAGTGATAGAGTGCTTTATCAGATGACATGGCCTCCTCAATCCCCCGACCTCAACCAAATTGAGATAGTTTGGAATGAGTTGGACCGCAGAGTAAAGGAAAAGCAGCCAACAGTGCTCAGCATATTTGGGAACTCCTTCAAGACTGCTGGAAAAGCATTCCAGATGAAGCTAGTTGAGAGAATGCCAAGAGTGTGCAAAGGGGTGGCTATTTTAAGAATTTTAAATATAAAATATACTTTGATTTGTTTAACCCTTTTTTTTTGGTTACTACATGATTCCATATGTGTTATTTCATAGTTTTGATGTCTTCACTATTATTATAGAATGTAGAAAATAGTACAAATTAAGAAACCCTTGAATGAGTAGGTGTTCTAAAACCTTTGAATGATGATGTAGGTGTTGGTATTTGAAAGCTAGAGTCAGAGCTTTTAGCTAAGTTATATGATGAGCAAAATGATGTGGCTACACCATTGAAGGGACTCTGTTGTCAGTAGAATTGGTGAAATGATCACCATTAACCTGAACACATATTTACAGCACCTCACATCTCTGTGTAAATCATGCATTGACGTCAATGATTATTTGCATAACATTTCAAGTTAGGCATCTCAGAATAGGAGTTCAAGCCTGAAGGGCTATAGCTAAGTAACATGAGAAGCAAAAATGATGTACACCAGAAATCACATAGCTGAATTTCAATACACGTATAGATCCCTTAGGCATCGAAAAGACATGTAACTAGGTGACACTGGAAAGGTAGCTAAACCTTTTAGTTCCTCATCTTCTCCACTCTACCTCTTCCTCAGGATATCTACCAGTGGTGTGGCAGTGAGTGTAACCGTTTTGAGCGTCTGAAGGCCTCCCAGGTGGCCATTGACATCAGGGACAACGAGAGGAACGGCAGGGCCAAACTCCACATGGTGGAGGATGGGGCTGAGCCACAGGCACTTACTGAGGTGAAGGATAGGGACACACACACACACACACGCATGCATGTACCAACACACACACACAAGAAAATCAATCATACTTATACACGTACAGTATCCAAGTAACATTCAAACAACATTCAAATATTCATCATTGGACGTGGTAACTGTATAACATATCATAAAATGGCGCTATACATTTTTTAGGCATTTCCTGGTTATTGAAATCGCTCGCCTCCACCGTGGGAATGCAGATGGGTACAAATGCCTTTTTTTGTACCCTGTGCCACTTCTATGCCATAGCCTTTTGCTAAACTGCCCCCCCCCCCCCCCCCCCCCAAACAAGTATATGGCAATTGTCTCTAAGACTAATGAGAGAGAAAAGGATAAATAAAAAGGGGGAGAGAGAGATAGAGAACGTGAATAAGAGAGAGAAAAGAGAGACTGGCCATGCATGTGTATGGGGCCAGGAACAAGGATTCTCTGTGTTTCTGTATGAAGCTAATCTTCCATGTTGGATCCTCATAGGCTCTGGGGCCCAAACCCAGTATCCCCCCTGGCACACCCGATGATGAGAAGGTGGACACCTCCAACAGGAAGAAGGGTGCCCTCTACATGGTAACTGATGTTACTGCACTTTGCTGTTTAGCATCAGCATCATGATTTGTCATTGTTCTTATCTCATTGTTCTCTTCTCATGATTATGGTGTTATCCATTTCAGTTCTCACGTATTGTTGATCTCTCAAGCTTATTGACGTACATTGTAGATCTCTGATGTTGTATCTATTTGTTGATTCCATATCGATCCCTTATTTATACATGGGAATCCGTAGAGAAGAACACATTGCTTTTCAAGGGAGTACTGTCAACATATGTACAGGATGAGTATGTGTCTGTTGATATCTAATCCCTGTGTTTTGTAGATCTCCGATGCCTCTGGCTCTATGAAGTCGTCGTCGGTGGCCTCCTCCAGCCCCTTCAAACAGGCCATGCTGACCGCTGAGGAGTGCTACATCCTGGACAACGGAGTGGACAAGAACGTCTTCGTATGGAAAGGTAGGCTACTCTTCTCCTCTCCACTCTGCTTTTGAAACATTTGCCAGGATATTGATCATTATGTGACGCACTTCGACGAGGCAAGTCGATTATCGGAAAATATGTAACTTCTGGGGAAACGGCTCTGTCTGGTCAAAAATAGTTTCGGGGCATAAATGGCTACCTCAACGTGTAATGTTTTACAGCATTCTTTTCAGAGTTCTCTCTTTATGTATTTGTTTTCGCGATCGTCTGTTATTTTTTTAGAGTCTTGTTGAGTTGGGTTGATAATTCAGCATCCCTATCTGTTTCCCCATCACAGGACCCAAGGCCAACACATCGGAACGTAAAGCAGCCATGTCAGCAGCCCAGAAGTTCATCAAAGAGAAGGGCTACTCCGATAAGACACAGGTACACTGATGGAATAACGGGAAGTTTAATTTTGAAAAAACATTTTGACCATTCCTAGGTCTTGGTCAGGCACTACTAGGAAGGAAATGGTCCAAATGTTGTTGGCCATGTCCACTTTCAACAAACAAAAAAGTGACTTAAACTTTTGAACGATAATGAATATAAAGAAAGATTGATAGTTTCACATAACCATATTTCCAAGTCACATTTATCACTCAGCTATTGGAACGAACGTGAGATGAATTTGTGGTTTATGGCAAACAAAAAAAATTGCGTTTCTTCTTCGGCCCTGCAGATCCAGGTACTTCCAGCAGGAGGCGAGACCACTCTTTTCAAGCAGTTCTTCAGTGACTGGAAGGACAAGGACCAGACCACAGGTCCCAGTAAGGCCTACAGCATCGGCCGCATTGCCAAGGTGGAGCAAGTGCCCTTCGACGCCTCCACCCTCCACTCCAACAAAAACATGGCTGCCCAGCATGGCATGGTGGATGATGGTAAAGGCAAAGTCCAGGTAAAACACATAATACTGGACTACAATGGAAATAACTAAGTCAAGGGTCTCAAACTAATTTTTTCCCAGGGTCTGTCTGTTTATATTTACATAGACAACCACGGGCCGTATTATATCGGCTTGTGGGCCGGATCTGGCCCACCACCCGAACGTTTCAGACCCCTGAACTAAGTCTTTGGACTTTACTGTGTTTCTATCTTAAATTTAGGAAAGTCCAGGCAAATACAAGGTTTTGAAGCAGCAGTCAGGGTGCTGGGCACTTTCAGAACAAATCAGGGCAGCAACATAAACGTTGAAAATGATATTGTGATTGAGCACCCCTAACTATTGCTTTGGTTTCAGATCTGGCGTGTTGAGGATGGTGATAAAGTGGCTGTGGATCCCTCCTCCTATGGCCAGTTCTATGGAGGAGACTGTTACCTCATCCTCTACAGCTACAGACTGGGAGGCAGGGAGCAGCACATCATCTACACCTGGTCAGTACATATGACATCATCCACAACTATGCTGTAAACATGACATCATTTATTTACACCTAGTGAGTGCAAATGACTAATCATCTACTGTGCACCTGAACAGTGCAAATGACATCGACGCCAGGTTTGTGTACAACAAATCAATTACACAAAGGGGGCATTTTACCTAACCCGAACCTGTTCTTGAATATTCTGAAACACTTCCACGTGTCCTGTATCTGAAATGTATCTGAAATGAGCATGGCAAACTGACTCAATACTTTTATCCCATATTTGATACGGTGTGGTTAACATTTTATTTATTTAATTTATTTTACCTTTATTTAACCAGGTAGGCAAGTTGAGAACAAGTTCTCATTTACAATTGCGACCTGGCCAAGATAAAGCAAAGCAGTTCGACAGATACAACGACACAGAGTTACACATGGAGTAAAACAAACATACAGTCAATAATACAGTATAAACAAGTCTATATACAATGTGAGCAAATGAGGTGAGAAGGGAGGTAAAGGCAAAAAAGGCCATGGTGGCAAAGTAAATAAAATATAGCAAGTAAAACACTGGAATGGTAGTTTTGCAATGGAAGAATGTGCAAAGTAGAAATAAAAATAATGGGGTGCAAAGGAGCAAAATAAATAAATAAATAAAAATTAAATACAGTTGGGAAAGAGGTAGTTGTTTGGGATAAATTATAGGTGGGCTATGTACAGGTGCAGTAATCTGTGAGCTGCTCTGACAGTTGGTGCTTAAAGCTAGTGAGGGAGATAAGTGTTTCCAGTTTCAGAGATTTTTGTAGTTCGTTCCAGTCATTGGCAGCAGAGAACTGGAAGGAGAGGCGGCCAAAGAAAGAATTGGTTTTGGGGGTGAGTAGAGAGATATACCTGCGGGAGCGTGTGCTACAGGTGGGAGATGCTATGGTGACCAGCGAGCTGAGATAAGGGGGGACTTTACCTAGCAGGGTCTTGTAGATGACATGGAGCCAGTGGGTTTGGCGACGAGTATGAAGCGAGGGCCAGCCAACGAGAGCTTCCAGGTCGCAATGGTGGGTAGTATATGGGGCTTTGGTGATAAAACGGATTGCACTGTGATAGACTGCATCCAATTTGTTGAGTAGGGTATTGGAGGCTATTTTGTAAATGACATCGCCAAAGTCGAGGATTGGTAGGATGGTCAGTTTTACAAGGGTATGTTTGGCAGCATGAGTGAAGGATGCTTTGTTGCGAAATAGGAAGCCAATTCTAGATTTAACTTTGGATTGGAGATGTTTGATATGGGTCTGGAAGGAGAGTTTACAGTCTAACCAGACACCTAAGTATTTGTAGTTGTCCACGTATTCTAAGTCAGAGCCGTCCAGAGTAGTGATGTTGGACAGGCGGGTAGGTGCAGGTAGCGATCGGTTGAAGAGCATGCATTTAGTTTTACTTGTATTTAAGAGCAATTGGAGGCCACGGAAGGAGAGTTGTATGGCATTGAAGCTTGCCTGGAGGGTTGTTAACACAGTGTCCAAAGAAGGGCCGGAAGTATACAGAATGGTGTCGTCTGCGTAGAGGTGGATCAGGGACTCACCAGCAGCAAGAGCGACCTCATTGATGTATACAGAGAAGAGAGTCGGTCCAAGAATTGAACCCTGTGGCACCCCCATAGAGACTGCCAGAGGTCCGGACAGCAGACCCTCCGATTTGACACACTGAACTCTATCAGAGAAGTAGTTGGTGAACCAGGCGAGGCAATCATTTGAGAAACCAAGGCTGTCGAGTCTGCCGATGAGGATGTGGTGATTGACAGAGTCGAAAGCCTTGGCCAGATCAATGAATACGGCTGCACAGTAATGTTTCTTATCGATGGCGGTTAAGATATCGTTTAGGACCTTGAGCGTGGCTGAGGTGCACCCATGACCAGCTCTGAAACCAGATTGCATAGCAGAGAAGGTATGGTGAGATTCGAAATGGTCGGTAATCTGTTTGTTGACTTGGCTTTCGAAGACCTTAGAAAGGCACAGTAGGATAGATATAGGTCTGTAGCAGTTTGGGTCAAGAGTGTCCCCCCCTTTGAAGAGGGGGATGACCGCAGCTGCTTTCCAATCTTTGGGAATCTCAGACGACACAAAAGAGAGGTTGAACAGGCTAGTAATAGGGGTGGCAACAATTTTGGCAGATAATTTTAGAAAGAAAGGGTCCAGATTGTCTAGCCCGGCTGATTTGTAGGGGTCCAGATTTTGCAGCTCTTTCAGAACATCAGCTGAATGGATTTGGGAGAAGGAGAAATGGGGAAGGCTTGGGCGAGTTGCTGTTGGGGGTGCAGTGCTGTTGTCCGGGGTAGGAGTAGCCAGGTGGAAAGCATGGCCAGCCGTAGAAAAATGCTTATTGAAATTCTCAATTATGGTGGATTTATCAGTGGTGACAGTGTTTCCTATCTTCAGTGCAGTGGGCAGCTGGGAGGAGGTGTTCTTATACTCCATGGACTTTACAGTGTCCCAGAACTTTTTTGAGTTAGTGTTGCAGGAAGCAAATTTCTGCTTGAAAAAGCTAGCCTTGGCTTTTCTAACAGCCTGTGTATAATGGTTTCTAGCTTCCCTGAACAGCTTCCCTGAACAGCTGCATATCACGGGGGCTGTTTGATGCTAATGCAGAACGCCATAGGATGTTTTTGTGTTGGTTAAGGGCAGTCAGGTCTGGGGAGAACCAAGGGCTATTCCTGGTTCTAAATTTCTTGAATGGAGCATGTTTATTTAAGATGGTTAGGAAGGCATTTAAAAAAAATATCCAGGCATCCTCTACTGATGGGATGAGATCAATATCCTTCCAGGATACCCCGGCCAGGTCGATTAGAAAGGCCTGCTCGCAGAAGTGTTTCAGGGAGCGTTTTACAGTGATGAGTGGAGGTCGTTTGACCGCTGACCCATTACGGATGCAGGCAATGAGGCAGTGATCGCTGAGATCTTGGTTGAAGACAGCAGATGTGTATTTAGAGGGGAAGTTGGTTAGGATGATATCTATGAGGGTGCCCGTGTTTAAGGCTTTGGGGAGGTACCTGGTAGGTTCATTGATAATTTGTGTGAGATTGAGGGCATCAAGTTTAGATTGTAGGATGGCTGGGGTGTTAAGCATGTTCCAGTTTAGGTCGCCTAGCAGCACGAACTCTGAAGATAGATGGGGGGCAATCAGTTCACATATGGTGTCCAGAGCACAGCTGGGGGCAGAGGGTGGTCTATAGCAGGCGGCAACGGTGAGAGACTTGTTTTTAGAGAGGTGGATTTTTAAAAGTAGAAGTTCAAATTGTTTGGGTACAGACCTGGATAGTAGGACAGAACTCTGCAGGCTATCTTTGCAGTAGATTGCAACACCGCCCCCTTTGGCAGTTCTATCTTGTCTGAAAATGTTGTAGTTTGGAATTAAAATTTCTGAATTTTTGGTGGTCTTCCTAAGCCAGGATTCAGACACAGCTAGAACATCCGGGTTGGCAGAGTGTGCTAAAGCAGTGAATAGAACAAACTTAGGGAGGAGGCTTCTAATGTTAACATGCATGAAACCAAGGCTATTACGGTTACAGAAGTCGTCAAAAGAGAGCGCCTGGGGAATAGGAGTGGAGCTAGGCACTGCAGGGCCTGGATTCACCTCTACATCGCCAGAGGAACATAGGAGGAGTAGAATAAGGGTACGGCTAAAAGCTATGAGAATTGGTCGTCTAGAACGTCTGGAACATAGAGTAAAAGGAGGTTTCTGGGGGCGATAAAATAGCATCAAGGTATAATGTACAGACAAATGTATGGTAGGATGTGAATACAGTGGAGGTAAACCTAGGTATTGAGTGATGAAGAGAGAGATATTGTCTCTAGAAACATCATTGAAACCAGGAGATGTCATTGCATGTGTAGATGGTGGAACTAATAGGTTGGATAAGGTATAGTGAGCAGGACTAGAGGCTCTACAGTGAAATAAGCCAATAAACACTAACCAGAACAGCAATGGACAAGACATATTGACATTAAGGAGAGGCATGCTTAGTCGAGTGATCAAAAGGGTCCAGTGAGTGGAGAGGTTGGTTGGTGATTTAGACAGCTAGCCAGGCCATCGGTAGCAAGCTAGCATAGGATGGAGGTCTGTTGTTAGCCACCTCTTGCGTTCCGTCAGTAGATTAGTGGGGTTCCGTGTGGTAGAGGGGATTAATCCAAATCACACAACAACAACAGAAATAAAAACAATAGATATAGTTATAGAGGCCCAAGAAGAAAACATAATAATAATAAAAATAAATAAATAGTCCGATTGTCTATTCAGATAGCAGCCGGTAAGACAGCTAATGGTTAGCAGGCCGCAGATGGGCGTTCAGGTAACGTCGCGACGGAGGAGCCAGCCGGATCTCCTTCGGGTAGATAACGTCGGCAGTCCAGTTGTGAAGGCCCGGTGGGGCTCCGCGTAGGCAGTAAAACGGGTCCGGATAGGTGACTGCAGCCCAGGAGTGATTGATGGAACTCAGGAGTGATTGACGGAGCTGGCTAGCTCCGGAATAATTGATGTTTGCTCCGGAATCGACGAAGGCCGATAGTCACACGGATAGCAGCTAGCTAGCTGTGAGATCCGGGTATGAATGTCCAGAGAGCAGTCGAAATCCAGGGACATGGAGAGAAAAATTGGTCCGGTATGTTCCGTTCCGAGCCGCGCTGCGCCATACAGAACTGGCGATAGATTTTCGAGCTAAAGGATAGCTGATGACCACAAACCGTGGTTAGCTGAATACTAACGATTTGCCAGTAAAGGAGCTAACTAGCTTCTGAACTAGCTTCTGGATTAGCTTCTGGCTAGCTTCTGGCTAGCTTCTGGCTAGTTTCAGGCTAGCTTCTTGGAGTTTCTGGCTAGCTTCTTGGAGGATTACAGATTTGAGGTAAATAATACTTTTTTATAAATATAAATTGGTGAGGCGGGTTGCAGGAGAGTGTTTTGAAAGATGAGTTGATGGAAAATAAAAATAAAATGTATGTGAAAAAAGTTGTAAATATATATATATACAGGACACGACAAGACGAGGACAAAAGACGTCTGAACTGCTATGCCACCTTGGAGAGAAAAAAATAAAAATAAAATGTTTGTTGGTTTGTGTGTGTGTGTGTGTGTGTATCAGGCAGGGGCTGAAGTGCACCCAGGATGAGCTGGCTGCCTCTGCCTTCATGACAGTGAAGCTGGATGACTCTATGGGAGGAGCCCCTGTTCAGGTGGGTCTCTTTACTCTCCAGCTCATCTTCCTGTCCCCAACGCAATCCGTGTCAATAGCACAGCACAGTCAATAGCTATGACGGTGTGGTATTTTTATTCGTAAGGACACTGGCCAAAGCACTTTCAGTCAATAGTTCAAAGGTTGTCAAGCCGTTGCATTTATTGTGGTTCATAACGCCGATAAAATAAAAATGATAAAAAATGATTAACCAGGTAGGCCAGTTGAGAACAAGTTCTCATTTATAACTGCGACCTGGCCAAGATAAAGCAAAACAGTGTGACAAAAAACAACACCGAGTTACACATGGGATAACAAAAGTACAGTCAATAACAATTGAAAAATCTATATACAGTGTGTGCAAATGGAGTAAGGAGGTAAGGCAATAAATAGGCCATAGTAGCGAAGTAATTACAATTGAGGAAATTATCACTGGAGTGATAGATGTGCAGGTGATGATGTGGAAGTAGAAATACTGGTGTGCAAAAGTGCAAAAAAAGTAAATAAAAACAATATGGGGATGAGGTAGGTAGTTGGATGGGCCATTTACAGATGGGCTGTGTACAGCTGCAGCGATCGGTGAGCTGCTCAGATAGCTGATGCTTAAAGTTAGTGAGGGAGATATAAGTCTCCAGCTTCAGCGATTTTTGCAATTCGTTCCAGTCATTGACAGCAGAGAACTGGAAGGAAAGGTGGCCAAAGGAGGTGTTGTCTTTGGGGATGAACAGTGAGATATACCTGCTGGAGTGCGTGCTACGGGTGGGTGTTGTTATGGTGACCAGTAAGCTGAGATAAGGCGGAGCTTTACCTAGCAAAGACTTATAGATGGCCTGGAGCCAGTGGATCTGGCATCGAATATTTAATTTTAATTTTATTTTACCAGGCAAGTCAGTTAAGAACAAATTCTTATTTTCAATGACGGCCTAGGAACAGTGGGTTAACTGCCTGTTCAGGGGCAGAACGACAGATTTGTACCTTGTCAGCTTGGGGGTTTGAACTCGCAACCTTCCGGTTACTAGTCCGACGCTCTAACCACTAGGCTACCCTGCCGCCCCGTAGCGAGGGTCAGCTGACGAGAGCATACAGGTCGCAGTGGTGGATGGTATATGGGGCTTTGGTTACAAAACGGATGGCACTGTGATAGACTGTATCCAGTTTGCCTGTGCATGTATGATCTTTTGCCAAAGGCAGCTGCTGCGTTGGTATCCAGTCTCTAGCAAACAAGGTCATATTATTGAGTCTCTTATGCACTTTGTCCTGTCTTTATAGACGGAATAATTGTGTGGAAAGGTTTTGATACTGACCAGCAGAGGGTAATCACTCTTGGTTTTGCTTCCAGTTGGGTGTTTCAAGCAGTTTTGTGTTTAACATTTTAATGGGTACCACCATATTGGCACATAATGTTACATCGTGACAGTTCGGTATATTAAGGAAAGCAACCTTTGCCTCAATTTTCATTTAATCAACAGAATGACCCATCACTTTAGAATGTTTTCTTAATCTACATCATTATGTGTCCATGTTTGTCTATTTCCCCCTACAGGTGCGTGTGACCCAGGGCCAGGAACCCCCCCACCTGATGAGCCTGTTCCAGGGCAAGCCCATGATGGTCCACATTGGAGGAACGTCCCGTAAAGGAGGACAGACGGGCACTGGCAGCACACGACTCTTCCACATTCGGCAGTCCTCCACCCGCGCTACACGAGCTGTAGAGGTGAGTTCTCAGTGTGTCTATGTGTGAGGGAGAGGAACAGATAAATCCGGTCGGGTTCAACAGGGGTATATTATTTACGGGTACAAGAAAATATATGTGAAAATATGAAATGCAAATATGATAACTGAATATATGAATATATCTGAATTAATATGACTTTGAATGTTATACCTGTACCCGTAACTAGGGCTGTTGGGTTAATCATTTTACCGCCACACTGGCAGTCATGTGTCACGACCGCAGTAAAATTCCACGGGACCGCTGAGTAACGGTAATCTCCTTTTATGCACTCTGGACATGCTTGGTAGTACCCATCTCGCTAATGACCATCAGGTCGCGAATAGTCTGGTACTTGGGGCTCTATTGTCCCTCCATCAGGTCCTAATGGCCTGGTACTCAGGGCTCTATTGTCCCTCCATCAGGTCCTAATGGCCTGGTACTCAGGGCTCTGTTGTTCCTCCATCAGGTCCCAATGGTCTGGTACTCAGGGCTCTATTGTCTCTCCATCAGGTCCTAATGGCATGGTACTCGGGGCTCTATTGTTCCTCCATCAGGTCCTAATGGCCTGGTACTCAGGGCTCTATTGTTCCTCCATCAGGTCTTAATGGTCTGGTACTCAGGGCTCTATTGTCTCTCCATCAGATCCTAATGGCCCGGTACTCAGGGCTCTATTGTTCCTCCATCAGGTCCTAATGGCCTGGTACTCAGGGCTCTGTTGTCTATCCATCAGATCCTAATGGCCTGGTACTCAGGGCTCTATTGTTCTTCTAACCACTCTGACATCAATGCAAATGCATTTGAAAATCACATCAAACACTTATCAACGCAGTATCATTCTTTTAAAACTCACTTCACTGTGATGATCAATTTGAAGAAAGAAACAGAAAGAAAACATGGTCATTGTGGATGTTGTTTTAAATCCTCACACAACCAAATGGACAAATGGCTTCTTAAGGTGATGACTCATTCAAAACATCCAAACGCATATTAGAGCTTATGCATATGCATATGCCTATGTATATATGAGCCCATGCCCAAAATAATACAGAAATTAAAATATTGATTGTGCCATTACACAATACATAGCCTATCACATGTTGCGCATGTCAGAAAAACATATAAAAAACAGAATTAAGATGTCCTACGTACATAATTGATCTAGAATATACTTCAAAATCAAACTAATTCTAGTAATCGCCTTTGATTGTGGACTGTATTGTTATGCATATTGGATGGACTGGTTACCTTATTCTACGCTCCAAACTGGGAGAGAACGTACTGAATAGGCCTAGGCGATGCTGTTGGATCATTGATTGTGCAGGGCGGCTTATAGAGTTAGCCTACAAGTATAGTGAATTTGTATTTGATTTGGAATAGCCTAGTAATAGGGATTTAAAAAATATATTTTAAATTAATTAATAGGCTGTCACATTACCTTTAGCTACAGAATATCTCATCATCATGCGCTTCCATCTCATGCCCTCTCTCCTTCATTCCATTCTCGAGTGCGCAGAGAGAGGGGCTGGCAACAGTTTAAAGAAATATATTTAGTTGCTTTTGATGTTTCAGAACAGATTTCACTTGGTTTCCCAAATTAAGCACTGGGTACCTGCAGGAACAGGGTTGGAAAGATAACCTGTAGCCCAGCGTGGTTGATGCGTGAGGTGAAATAACCGGAGTAGCCTACCTGGCATGATTGAAAAACGAACAGGCGGGAAAGTGGCCTCCATTCGCTATTCGAGTGCATATGGATGACGTCGTTTTCCCCCTGTTCCTGCCCATTTGATAATGGTCCATTCTGAAACTAAACTAATTTGACATATTATTAAAGACAAGATTACATTGAGAATAGTCTGATGGGTGAAAATATGATCACTTGATGAGAGAACAACATGTGCAGCCTGAGGCAAGGAGCAGAGCGCATGCTTTTTTTGCGACTTTCT
Source organism: Oncorhynchus kisutch (assembly GCF_002021735.2). Lineage (NCBI taxonomy): Eukaryota > Metazoa > Chordata > Actinopteri > Salmoniformes > Salmonidae > Oncorhynchus > Oncorhynchus kisutch. The sequence goes on from NC_034203.2 coordinate 10,268,231, forward strand.
CAAATCATCAGTAACCTATAGTCGCATCATGCAGCCCATATATGTTTTGAGGTTTGTATCATTCACAACTAAAGATGCCAAATAACTCAAAATCTAGCTTATAGGACCTGTTTCAAATTAGCACTTTTACGCTCAATTTAGCCACTTCATCTGCACACTCGTTCTGGAATGGGAAAAATATCCTCTCGATTTTATTCAGCTAAGTTCAATTATATTCTTCTTACTATCAAATCATATAATATAAAATAATGACATGGGACTTATAAGCGTAACTTATCTGCTAAATAAACAAGCCTACAGCCTATGGCATGGCGTATAGCCAGACAAAGAGGAGACCAAGTCATATTCTGTTCTTCGGAAATACATTTTCTTCATATCATAATGTTTCTTTAGACCTGCCTAAAATAAAGAATGGATTTATTGTTATGGCATATATTAAATTGCGTTATTAGACTTTTTTCAATGTAGATGTTCCAAAGGCTCGCATCAGTGGTTTGTATGCGTGGAGGCCTGGTGATACTGAATGTGTTTATATGAATTAACGGTCAATTACCGTGAGAACTATAACCGTCTGATGAAATTGTATGACCGCCACAGCACTATGATATAACCCCCTTCTGAATAAATTACAAACAAAATAAAAATTTGAGATAATGACCATCGGTGTGGGTGGAGAATTGACAGGCCCTTAGAAGAACATCTAAGACTATAATATAGTAGAGGTATAGAAACAGTGTAGGATAAGAAGTAGGATTCTAATTTTACCAGACCACTTCTGAACACCTCTTGTCTTTTTCTCCCTGTCAGGTAGAGCCTTCCGCTTCCTTCCTGAATGCCAATGACGTGTTTGTGCTCAAATCTCCCGATGCCATGTTTGTGTGGAGGGGGGTGGGCGCCAGCGAGGAGGAAATGGCCGCCGCCAAGCATGTGGTGGGCGTCCTGGGTGGCAGTGCCAGTGATGTGTCTGAGGGCAAGGAGCCAGGTAAGGATTCCATGTAGTTTTCCATCTTTATTGTATTAGTGGGGTGCATCTCGATAGTCCAACGTGTCTTCCTCTTCTTGTCTTATCTCCTTCATCTACACTAGGCTGAAATCACAGGATAGGTAAAGGCTATTTGGTGGTGGCTTCCTCTCATGTATTTGCTTGACTATCTAACTTTTTTCAGATCAGTGTTGATGAAGGAAAGGTTACAAGGAGAGGAAACAACTTTAGACAATTGAAATGTGCCCCTAAAACAACACAGGAAAGAGATAACATCACACATGCTAATATCACAACAAAACATGATAGTTCCGAAGAACCAATGAAATGAATCTATGCTGGTCTTACCTGTCCTAGCTGGGTTCTGGTCTGCCCTTGGAGGAAAGAAGGAGTACCAGACCTCCAAGGGTCTGCAGAACATGGTCAAACCTCCACGCCTGTTTGGCTGCTCCAACAAGACCGGATGCCTCAGTGTAAGTGATGGGAGTGTTGTTGAGTGTGTCTATCGTAGTGTCTCGCTTGGATAGATAGATGACTACTCAATTCAACCCCCAATGAGAAATTCAGTGTCACTCAGAAGGAGAGAACATTGCATAGGTAACACAATGTGGAATACTACAATGCAAAAGTCCAATGTGCCCATGTTTCACAGTGCTGTATTTTAATCCACCAATCACCAGGTGGAAGAGGTTCCTGGAGACTTCCAACAGTCTGACCTGGCCACTGATGATGTCATGTTGCTGGACACCTGGGACCAGGTGAGTGAAGCTCCCCCATCATAATCATAATTCACAAGCTTGTTCATCTTCTGCTCTAAAAAAAACAATGCAGAGTGAATCTGAAAGTCTACAAGCTAACAGCATGTGTGGCCTCCCAACAGATCTTCCTCTGGATCGGTAACGATGCGAATGCGGAAGAGAGGTCTGGAGCACCCAAAATAGGTACGAGAACACGCAGAGAAACAAACTTTTACAGTGGCCCCTACTTAGGATCCAGATGGGGGTCACAACTGATTAAGAAGAACATGAGTTCTTACCTTATGATGCTCATTATATCTAGCCTAGTGGTTAGAGCATTGGACTAGTAACCGAAAGGTTGCAAGTTCAAATCCCCGAGCTGACAAGGTACAAAATCTGTCGTTCTGCCCCTGAACAGGCAGTTAACCCACTGTTCCTAGGCCCTCATTGAAAATAAGAATTTGTTCTTAACTGACTTGCCTAGTAAAATAAAGGTAAAAAAAAAAATAGGTACGGTATATATAGGTATATATATTTGCAAAAGGTTGTTTTCTCCCTCCGACGCTCACCATTGCATACAGTTGAACTTGAAATTGGTTTCAGCCTATGGTTAAAGCTTCACTTTCTGTGGCCTTCATAAAAATATTTTCTGGATCAAAGTATATGAGTTCCTTTTGTGACATAACATAACAGTACTGTATTTCTGGTTTCTCTCTTTAACTAGAGACTTGGACTGTCAATATACAGGAATAATGTTTATGCTCCCTCGCTCCCTCCCTCCCTCCCTCTCCCCCTCCCTCTCCCTCTCCCCCTCCCTCCCTCTCTATCCCCCTCTCCCTCTCCACTCCCTCTCTCCCCCCCAACCCCCCTCCTCTCCCCCCTCTCCTCTCTCCCCCTCCCTCTCTCCCCATCTCTCTCTCTCCCATCCCTCTCTCTCTCTCCCCATCCCTCTCTCTATCTCCCTCTCTAGCTAAGGACTATGTGGACTCAGACCCCTCTGGACGCAGAGGGCTGCCCATCTCCACCATCAAACAGGGGGCAGAACCCCCAACCTTCACTGGCTGGTTCCAGGCTTGGGACCCCAAAATGTGGGAAACAGACCCTCTGGAGAAAATCCGTGCAGCGTTCTAAATGCATAACTCCACCCACCCCCTTACCTATCTGCCACTTTCCCATACCCATTCCCTTGCCACTCCCATGCACTGCTGTTTGGGAGTTTCTGCCTCTATTCTGTACCAGTGCATTGCACCGCTCTGTTACTCTAGCTTGAAAAAAATGACATAATGTTGTCGTTTTTAAAGATGTATTAAATGTCTGCCTAGCATGTTTTAAAATTTCCTGTTAGAGCATATATTTGGGAGCCTTCTCACTCCAGTAGGCCTAGTGTTTTGAATCCAAAAGTTATTTTTTGCACTTTGTCTTGATATGTGATGCATGCTGCATTTTAACAAGATAAACTACATGGCCAAAAGTATGTGGACCTGCTCATCGAACATCTCATTCCAAAATCATGGACATTAATATGGAGTTGGTCCATGTTTGTCTATGGAGATTGTGTGCTCGTTTTGATACATCCGTTTTGATACATCCAATTTGATACATCCGTCAGCAATAGGTGTGGCTGAAATCCACTCATTTGAACGGTGTCCACATACTTTTGTATATGTAGTGTATCTAACTGAAGAAATACATGATATCTTTTTTACATTATTTTTTGATTATTCTGAAATGCTATTACAGATGGCTTTTAAATAAATTCCTAGTATTTTAAAGGATTGTCTTCTGTGGACTGTGGTATAAATAAGAACATGTTGGTAGCCTACATTTTCTATGTTGACAGGAGGCCACACGGACAGGAATGACAGCAGACCAGTTTCACACTTTTAATATCAGTACAACCTCTTTCTTCCATGTAACATTTCACTGTCTGTTCTGAAGTTGGTCAAATGGTGGGGGAAAAAACGTATCTAACTTATGAGAACAGACAACCATAGTAGCCGTCTAGGATACTTTAAAAAAGGAAGACGCCAAGAAAATGTTACCCTTTTACGCTTCATTTGGCTAAGGAGAATTGCCTGAATTCCTTCTTCCCGTTTGTAGAGCTACAGTGGCAGAGCGCTTGGCATGATTGACAGGGTGACCTTGATCGAACTGCTCATCAGCCAGTCTCGTGGGAGCCTGGGCGGACAGCTCTTTCCCGCCACTCTTCGGGAAAGTGAAAATGGTTTGCTGCTTGCCATGGCTCGAAGAAATGACATGAAAGCTTCTTATACATTCGCTTTCACAGCGGTACAGGCCTACGGGGACTTCATGAGAAACTGAGAAAGGTTCATAGAGAAACAAAGAGCTGAAAGCTTTCTGTTTTTCTGTAAGAGAGGAATAAGCCTATAGGGTAGGCCTATATATATATATATATATATATATATGAGTGAGTGACCCACATGGCAGGCCTGTGTAGGTAAGGCATTCTGGTCAAATAAATACGCTGAGTGCCTTTTAATAGGTTGAAAGCTTTTGGTAAGGCCTCATCTAATTATTTGATATTGTAGCTAGGCTTTTAATCTTCAGTAGGATACATCAAGTTCATTAATTGGGACTACATCTCAATGCAAGAGGTGTCGCTACATACCCCGGTTCGATCCTGGGCTGTATCACTATTGGCCCAGCATCGTCCGGGTTAGGGGAGGGTTTGGCCGGGGTAGGCTATCATTGTAAAATCAGAATTGGTTGGCTTGCCTAGTTAAATAAAAATACTGTCTCCTACCACAGGTGTAGGCTTCTGTAGCTAGGCCTTGGACTCCTTATTAAAGTTTAGACCTCCCAAAATCCACATGCTAAAGTGAGATGGGAAAAGCATAGATTATCCTTGCACCCATGTCACTGTGAACATGGCGGTCACTATATATAATAATGTTTCTTAGACTAGGCTTCCTTCTCTTGTCACCAAGTAAAGTGACATTTGTCCTGTAACCGCTTGCGCGCGTGACAAATACGCCCACTCCTTGCAGCTCGCCTCCCTCCAACACTATCTAAAAAAAAAAAAAGAGAAGTGGCTTATAGGTGGTTTTAGCCTCTCAGTAATAGGCTATCTTGGGCACCGAAGACAGATGTGATCACACAAAAAAACAGTAAGCTAAAGTGTGCATAAGCTTTAATATTTGCATAAGGAGTTCATAACTTTCCATTCAATAATTTGCATGAAATCTTCACACATTAATTTCTCTAAATAAAGAAACGTGATATGATACTTTTTTTGTATAGGCTGATCCATAAATATCACACACATTCAGACTTAGGACATTTATGGACTGATAAGAGTTTTTAACATTGGCAATGAGGGGAAAATCACGTCAAGATCAAAACACATCAAGCTTCACTGAAAACGTTCCTTTGCATAGCCCTTGGCTGGCATAATAGAGGCTGTTATTATTCGGACAAAAGCAACCTGGCATTACAAACCACTATTGCTACGCTGCTGCGCTCCACAGATATTCCTGCAGTGTAGTGTTCGAGAAGGGATAGGCAGGCGTGCTATTCCGTCATGTGATTCTCCTTTTTTCTTCCTACAGTCCTCCTTCGAAGTTGATTTTCAAGCGAGGCAGTGCTGGTGCCTCCTCAATCTCGGCATCTGGAGTGCTAACTAGATGCGGTGACTTTCGTCCCGACTCACCTTATTTTTCCACACCCGGCGTAGTTTTCAACAACTTTTTAAGATGGCCGGGGCAATTATTGAAAACATGAGCACCAAAAAGTTGGTGATCGTGGGAGTGATTCTGCTTTTGTTCCAAGCGTTTTCTTTTATGGTCGGTGGCTTGATTGGTAAGCATGGTTTTCCCAATTGTGTTCTCTTCTGTTGCAACCTTTGGCTTTGTTATTCGACATCGGCGGTTGAATATCCACTATTTGTCGAGTACATTGAATATTCTATGTAGGCCTATCAAATAATGAAAACAATTTAATTATTTAGTCTACCACTGTTGTGATTTGTGATTTGTCATGTGAAAGTGTTGTCTATGTAACTATTAACAATGTAGCCTTTAACGAAGTTACATTGTATCAAACGTATCAACTTTTGATAAGTTGCAAGAAAAATAACTTACTGGTGGTATTCGTCTGCCTCCAACTCAATATTTCCCTCTGTATTTGCATTTACTAATACAAAGCACCTTTCCTATATTTAATAATACCCTTATTGTAAAGTATTGAGTGAATTCACTTTTAATTTGCATGGTTTTGTTTTCTCTTGAAGAATGACATTTTACTGTAAAACACCATAGGAATTGGTGTGAATAACTTCACTCCGATCCAGCACAGAACGTTGTCTGCCCCACTTCTCTCCACCTTCCTCTCATTATGTATGTCTGCTCTGTAGCCCCAGGCAGGCACCATCTCTTTATTTCCCCCTTGCATCTCCCTCTCTCCCTAAATCACAAACCCCTCTCAGCATTGCATATTTTTACTTCTGCTGGTGCCATTTGCATGACTCTGCTCCCCACTGACACACACACACACTCATACAAACTGCCACAAACTCAATGCCTCAGTTGTTGAGTCCTATGAGGCCTGTTGTTACAGATCCCAATCTCTGGTTAGTTTTGGCAAAACACTCCAGTCAGTCAGTCTGTCTCCTCTCCTCCCCAGAGCTGGGTGGCTGCTGATAAATGAGCTTGTTTGGGCTACTCCTGCCCAAGATAGTTTTAATGAAGCCGGATGCCTTTTGTATTTGCCCGGTGGCCGGGGCCAGCCAGGGTAATTGAGTAGAAAGGCGTTCGTCTCCCTCTGTTATTGGACAACTCCAACACAGCGTGAGGTCACTGGGCCGAGAGGCGGCCATTATTGCGGACACACTGGGGTGGAGACTGGAGGAGCTGCGTGCTCCCAGATTCTCAGGGTGCCAGGATAATTGAACTCTGAGGGGTTCCGTGGAGCTGGTTTAATTCAATTTGGCATGTCTGTGCTTGTTCCCGAGTAGGCCCAAGTCCATTGTGAGGCGACATTGGCGCACCTAGCTAAGAAGACACACTCGCAGAGAGAGAGATAGTTGATACTCTTCTCAAGATGGCCTTGGATTACTTCTGGGGGGGTTATTTTATGCTGTGTTATGTTTTTGTCTGTTCCCCTATTGAGAGTAAATGGGCTCAACGTCGGCTAGTAATCGAGACCGGTCACACTTGATTTGGATAGTCCATCTGTAGATGCTCTACATGGGCAAACTATCTGTTGATAAGCACAGTTGGCTGCTCAGGTTACGCTTAGGGTTAGCATTACGTTTAGAATAAGGGTAAGTTGAAATGTCACTCAGTCTGTAGAGCAACTAAAAACGGACTATCCAAAGTGTTAAGTAGGGGCGATCAGCACAGACCATGGCATCGTAATCAGACGCGTTTCCTTGTTTTAGCAGGATAAGTTATCAAGAGTGTATGATATTTTAGAACTGAAGTAACTCCTGGCAGGCGGTGCATTGCAGGTGTCTCATATTCCTTCACTTTGAGCAGGTTTTAAAGTGAATTATAGTGGCACTGATGTATACATAGTAGAGTTTAGAAGTTATTTTGTTCATGGCTGATGTCTGTATCTGGCCCTGAGGGCATGGTCTGGCTCTTGTTGATACCTATTATCAATACACTCTGGTCCTTTTTATGGACCTACGGTCCCCTTAGTCACCAAGAGGGTCTTAACCATTGCTTAATCACATAACCCCTCCGAAAATCTTTTCTTACCCTGTCGATACCCTTTTCTAGTCCTCAAACCTATTCAGTCTTTCATCCCTCAAGCCTCCTTGCTCTATCTGCACGGCACCATATCCTCAGCTTTCTAATGCTAATGTTTAGTACCTTTCCCAACGACTAGTGAAATCCTATGAGAGAGTGGCCAACCTCATCTGGCTCATGAATCTCTATACTGATACAGTATTATGACTTGAGTGCTGGGGGCTTTCCCGGGAGCCACCTTTTTTTTAAAGGGATTGGGTCTTTACTACAGGGTGTTCTGTCAACATTTTATTTTTATTTTTTTTATTTTACCTTTATTTAACCAGGTAGGCAAGTTGAGAACAAGTTCTCATTTACAATTGCGACCTGGCCAAGATAAAGCAAAGCAGTTCGACAGATAAAACGACACAGAGTTACACATGGAGTAAAAACAAACATACAGTCAATAATGCAGTATAAACAAGTCTATATACAATGTGAGCAAATGAGGTGAGAAGGGAGGTAAAGGCAAAAAAAGGCCATGATGGCAAAGTAAATACAATATAGCAAGTAAAATACTGGAATGGTAGTTTTGCAATGGAAGAATGTGCAAAGTAGAAATAAAAAATAATGGGTTAGAACATGGTTAGAATGAATTGTCACTTTGTTTAACCAGGATTTGGCTCGGTTTGATCTTAAACTCAACTTCTTAGCGTGTGCATACTTTGTTGAGCTTGGTAGCCGTCTGACACAAGTTAAACTCCGGAACAACGCTTTGATTATGAGTTTGTAAATGTATTAATGTTTAAAACCTCACCATTAGCCTAACTGTGAATGAATTATTTGTAGTGCATTCTGTAATTGAAGAATATAATAGGCTTTAACATTTTTTTTCCCCCCGATGATTGCACACGGGCTTTATATTTCAGCACAATAATAAAAAGTTACACAATACACATACAGCATATATATATTTTTTAAACCTTTATTTAACTAGGCAAGTCAGTTAAGAACAAATTCATATTTACAATGACGGCCATACCCGCTGGGCCAATTGTGCGCTCCCCTATGGGACTTCCAATCACGGCCGGTTGTGATACAGCCTGGAATTGAACCAGGGTCTGTAGTGACGCCTCTAGCACTGAGATGCAGTGCCTTAGACTGCTGCGCCACTCAGGAGCCAAGCATTGAAATAAGAACCTCAACAAAATTGCCAGTGTGGTCCGCAAAGAAAGAAAAATTCCCCCAAAACGCTTATTCCGTTATTCTATAGCTTATACCATCAAACATAGTATTAGATGAGAATTACCATTTTTATTTCTCCACAAAAAGTCTCATGCTCAGGACAGATGACTAGGACATCTTATGGATCTAGGTCAACTACCATAGTGATCGGGCAGTAACTTAGCAACTCCCCTCTCCCTGTAGCTCCCAGCCCCACCACGGCAGTCCACTACCTGGCTACCAAATGTGTGGACGCGGTCAAAGGTCACCAGAGTGGCAGGTGGTTCATGCCCTGGGGCCCTAACCAGTGCGACAAGATCCAGGACTTTGATGAGGCTATGTCCAAGAAGATCGAGGCCAACGACATCGTGTTTGCCGTCCACATCCCCCTGCCCAACAAGGAGATGAGCCCCTGGTTCCAGTTCATGCTGGTCATCTTGCAGTTTGACATCGCCTTCAAAATGTACAACCAGATAGGTAAGGGGAAACTGCAGACTCAATGTGATTGGTGTTGATTTTCATATTTTTTTTTGACAGTGTGTTATTTTATTGTCAAGACATTCTTATCTTTGATCGTTGTCTCTTTTTGTGTTATGTTGTGTCTGGGGGGGGGGGGGCAATATGTTGTGTCTGTGTGTTTCTGTCAATTGTGTTTTTTTTTTAGGATGTTAATTGACTCTCTCTGTCTGGTATGTCTTTGTTGTGTCAGTGATTCATGACGATTCACGCGTACAAGCATCTGTATTACCGCTAAAATATTTGGGTGCTTTGCCCTTACGCTCCTTGTGGATCCAATTTATAAAGTATTCAGATGTGTGTGTGTGTGTGTGTGTGTGTGTTTGTAGATGGTGTTAATATTAGTGTCCCTCTGTCACCTCAGGGCATTGCCTGCTTTTGTCCTGTTTATTGTGGCGAATGCATGAGCACCCAGAGGAATGTGCCTTTTCTCTCCTCTCAGTAGATTGGATTTCTCTCGCACTGAGAGAAAGGCCTAACAATGATGGATATGCTGCTGGTTCTCCACAGTGATACAAGCCTCAGGGCTCCATGTCAGTGGCTTATAGTCTCTATAGAACAGGTAGCTGGGGGCTGCTCGAACTGTGGTGGGCTGTCTCAAATTGGACACTGATAGCTTTGCAATTTCCTAATATGGAGTGGAATAACACTTTGCTGGGCACATTTTTCACCCCTTCTCTTTGCTTATCCCTACGATGAATTGTAACATGGTATATGGTACATCACTTGGAGTGTTGGGGAGGAGTTTCTCACTTTCCATTGCAGGGTAGTGTATCCTTGAGGTCAGTGTAAAATGAGAAAATAAAAGCCCTTGAAATATTGAGTCATTTTCGGCAGCCAACGTTTGCTCAATTAACCGTCACCTGATCTGATAAAAGCTACAACCCCCCCCCTGTATCTCTTAACATTCCTTTATGTTCAGACCAGGAAGGGTTTGCCATGGTCCTTATCTGAACATGGTACCCTTCAGATCTGTGCCCAATTTCAATCTGAACCCAATGTACTTCCTGTACACCCATTACAATATGGCAATAGACATAGGAAAATGTCACCATCTTTCTTACACCAATTCCAGTCCTTTTCTCCCAGAAGAGCTCAGGTGTAGGGATGAGGGTTTGTTTTGGAAGTGTGCACAGTTATTACATTCAGACATGGCAACCGTCTTCTGATCTGGCATTAAGGGTAATATGGAAGCTTGAGCTTGCTTCTCCCTTCCTTGACTTCCTTGACGGCAAGTGGAATATCTCTGTGTGCGTGGTTGTTAAGGAGAGGCCACTGACAGGGCGGGATCGGAGCTGCGCCAAGTCTGGGGCTGTGAAAGAAGGGATTAGAGGGATAACGGAGGACTAACGAAGGGGGATTGGCGTGCCGGCCTGGGAAAGTGACGGGGGCAGAGATGGGGACCAACTTCTTCTGTTGTTACAGATGTCTTGCTAACCTAGCGCAGGGTGCACGGCATGTACAGTAGGGCATGAGGCACTCTGTAACATCCTCCTCTCACCGAAGATACGTTGCAAAGTATAGTTTAGAGCAGTGATGCACTGCATTTTTACCACAATAGAAAAGCTAAAAGTAAAATTTTATCTTGTTTGACTCTAGGTTAATCTGTATACTCCAATTTGAACTATAGCTGTGTTTCAGTGTGTAACGTTACTCCTCAAGATGTCGAGTCATTAAAAACAAAAAAAACTCCAGTCCCAAGCAGGACGTGGGCTTGTTTACAGCATGTGCTGCCAGACTAGTCATCGATTCACTACCCCGTCCAAGAATTCCACCCACCCAGATATGGGACGGTTGTCCACCCCACTCTAATCCGCCGGGGCCAGGCAGACTGCCTCTGATCACCTGCCAGAGGTTTTACTGTGTGGGGCCCTGAGGATCACCCTGATGTCAACAGCTGTCTATGACGGAGCCACAGAGGAGAAATGGACAGATTGCCTGTGCTTTAAAAAACGACGTATTCAGCTTCAGTGCTGAAACGTGTAGCTGTAATGTAACCGATCGCAAATCAACTCCAGGTTGTCCTTGCCACTCAAGACCACATTAGCTTGCTGAGCTCTTAGGTCTCATTTTGGTCTCAACAGAGGTCAGATGGTCTCAGGCAGGAATTTTCTTCATTTGTGGCTCGCTCTGCAAACTACCTCTGTAACATTAACAAGGAGCGGAGTTGCAGTTTGTTCAAAGAAGAGAAGTTCCAGCAAGCTATTGACATTGAGCTCTTCGTGATTTACTTTCTCACGGCATCCAAATCTCTCTGTCTGAGAGGTAAGCAAATGAAAACCAGAACCCTCCGTGTGACAAAATGGCGTCGGCCTGTCTATAACTCAACCAGAACCACTTTCTTTAGACATTTACCATGCCGAAGGTTGGTCCCTGAGATGAATTGTCCCCTTTTCTTTCTCCCCCACCCCACTCCACCCAGGCAACAGCCACGCCTGGCAGGGGTCCAGCAATAACACAGCTGTTGAGAAGGCTTAGTGGCGATGGGCACTGCACTGGGGTGGAATGTTTGTCTGCGGTAAGCTGACATTCAGGATATTTGGCAATGTTCACTTGAGAGGGGTGGGAAAGAGGGATATATAGAGACAGTAGAGGAGAGAGGACTGCCAATAACTCCCCCTCCTTTTCCTCTCTTCCCCCTCTCCCGGTCAGGGCACCGGGTTTCTTTCAGGGCTCTCCAACTTGTTTCATAACCACATGAGTCTCTTTGGACTGTGTTGGCATTCTGATGGCCATTTTTTTTTCTATAGGCACTTAAAACCAGGTTCAGCTCAACGTTTTGCACCTTCAAGTCAGTAATATTGTATCATTACCAACTGTATAGGAGATGGAATTGAAGGCCTTATGTACATGTACGTAAACTATCTTTAAGCCCTTCAACAGGGAAATGTTTCGGATCATTAATCATCCTTGGACTATTTTGGGATCAACATGGCACGCCGATGTGAGATTTTGGTGCATCTGTTCTAGAGGTTGACCGATTTATGATTTTTCAACGCCGATACTGATTATTGGAGGACCAAAAAAAGCTGGTACCGATTAATGAGGCCGATATTTATTTATTTATTTATTTATTAATTAATTAATTAATTTATTTGTAATAATGACAATTACAACAATACTGAACAAACACTTATTTGAACTTAATATAATACCTTAATAAAATCTATTTAATCTCAAATAAATAATGAAACGTGTTCAATTTGGTTTAAATAATGCAAAACAAAGTGTTGGAGAAGACTGTAAAAGTGCATTATGTGCCATGTAAGAAAGCTAACGTTTAAGTTCCTTGCTCAGAACACGAGAACATATGAAAGTTGGTGGTTCTTTATAACATGAGTCTTCAATATTCCCAGGTAAGAGGTTTTAGGTTTATAGGACTATTTCTCTCTATACCATTTGTATTTCATATACTTTTGACTATTGGATGTTCTTATAGGCACTTTAGTATTGCCAGTGTAACAGTATAGCTTCCGTCCCTCTCCTCGCTCGAACCAGGAACACATTGCCAACAGCCACCATCGAAGCAGCGTTACCCATGCAGAGCAAGGGGGACAACTACTCCAAGTCTGAGGGAGTGAGGTTTGAAACACTATTAGTGCTCACCCCGCTAACTAGCTAGCCATTTTACATTGGTTACACCAGCCTAATATCTGGAGTTGATAGGCTTGAAGTCAACTTCTCTCTTTCTTTCTCTCTCTCGGAGGACCTGAGCCCTAGGACCATGCCCCAGGACTACCTGACATGATGACTCCTTGCTGTCCCCAGTCCACCTGGCCATGCTGCTGTTCCAGTTTCAACTGACCTGAGCCCTAGGACCATGCCCCAGGACTACCTGACATGATGACTCCTTGCTGTCCCCAGTCTACCTGGCCATGCTGCTGCTCCAGTTTCAACTTCCACCTGACTGTGCTGCTGCTCTAGTTTCAACTGTTCTGCCTTATTATTATTCGACCATGCTGGTCATTTATGAACATTGAACATCTTGACCATGTTCTGTTATAATCTCCACCCGGCACAGCCAGAAGAGGACTGGCCACCCCACATAGCCTGGTTCCTCTCTAGGTTTCTTCCTAGGTATTGGCCTTTCTAGGGAGTTTTTCCTAGCCACCGTGCTTCTCCACCTGCATTGCTTGCTGTTTGGGGTTTTAGGCTGGGTTTCTGTACAGCACTTTGAGATATCAGCTGATGTACGAAGGGCTATATAAATAAATTTGATTTGATAAACGCACAAACCGCACAATAGTGCTGTTTGAAATGAATGCTTAAGAGGCTGCTGGTGCCTACCATCGCTCAGTCAGACTGCTCTATCAAATAATAGACTTAATTATAACATAATAACACACAAATACAAGCCTTTGGTCATTAAAATGGTAAAATCCGGAAACTATAATTTCTAAATCAAAACGTTTATTCTTTCAGTGAAATACGGAACCGTTCTGTATTTTATCTAATGGATGGCATCCATAATTCTTAATATTCCTGTTACATTGCACAAACTTCAATGTTATGTCATAATTATGTACATTTCTGTCAAATTAATTACGGCCTTTGTTAGGAATAAATGGACTTTACACAGTTCGCAATGAGCCAGGCGGCCCAAACTGCTGCATATACCCTGACTGCTTGCACGGAACGCAAGAGAAGTGACAATTTCCCTACTTGTATGAAATTCATGTTAGCAGGCAATATTAACTAAATATTCAGATTTAAAAATACACTTCTGCATTGATTTTAAAGATAGGCGTTGATGTTTATGGTTAGGTACATTGGTGCAATGACAGTGCTTTTTTTGCAAATGTGCTTGTTAAATCATCACCCGTTTGTTGAAGTAGGCTGTGATTCAATGAGAAATGAACAGGCACCGCATCGATTATATGCAACGCAGGACATGCTAGATAAACTAGTAATATCATCAACCATGTGTAGTTAACTAGTGATTTATGTTAAGACGCATTTGTTTTTTATAAGATAAGTTTAATGCTAGCTAGCAACTTAACTTGGCTCATTGCTGCCCTCGCGTAACAGGTAGTCACATTGCACTCTGCGTGGCAGGCTAAGGCAGGTGATTAGAGCGTTGGACTAGTAACTGAAATGTTGCAAAAACTAATCCCTGAGCTGACAAGGTAAAAATCTGTCGTTCTGCCCCTGAACAAGGCAGTTAACCCACCGTTCCAAGGCCTTCATTGAAAATAAGTATGTGTTCTTAACTGACTTGCCTAGTTAAATAAAGGTGTTAAAAAATATATATATATTTTTTTAAATCAGCAAATCGTTGTCCAAAAATACAGATGATCGATTGTTATGAAAACTTGAAATCAGCCCTAATTAATCGGCCATTACGATTAATCGGTCGACCTCTAATCTGTTCTGTCTTGATAGTATTTTTCATGACATGCATTCTTTCCTGCATACTTTGAAAGTTAAAGGGATAGATCACCCCTTGACAGTTTCTCCAACGTTTTCATATCTCAAACAGTCTCAAACTCCAGATGAGCCACCTTTTTAGGACACATTTTCAAGATATTAACTGAAATCTAACTGACAAACTTTTTGTGGGCTGAACTATCCCTTTTAATAAGTCCAGTACCACATTTTGTAGCCTTTGGAATAGTTTAAAGTTGCACTCGTCGTCTATAGTGGATGCATTGTCTAGGAAATGAATAGCATTTCATGCTAAGTGAAAGCAAATGAAGTTTCTGCTAATTTGAGGGCATGAAAATGACCCAGTGTTGCTCTTAGCACAGATCGTATGTGTAGCAGTCCAGATTGTGGATTTACAGCGTTGAATGCATTATTTTCATAGCTCTAGACGTTGCTTCCTCTGTTCTTTTCCCGAAAGGCCGTGACTGTCTGTCTTATTTCACCCCAGTCACCGCTGGTTTACACCAAAGTATTGTTGTCATAGCTATAAATTGAGTTACGCAATAGGGAATTGCAAATCCACACTTCAATGCTGACCTGCTTGTTAAGACACACGTAGAGCAAAAACAGGATATATATGCCATTATAATGAAGTCTCCCAAACTGTTATTTGGCATCTATATAAAATTTGGTAGTCGGTAAACCTTTAAAAAAAACGAGAAAAAAAAACTTTTTAGGATCTCCCTAAAGTGTGATGTATTGACATCTTCCTCCTACAGAGGATGGAGCAGTGGCCACCATTGATGTAGGTGTGGCCTACAGGGATGACATGCTCGGTGAATGGACAGAGATGGCCCACTCCATAGAGCGAAGGAAGCTTAGCTGTAACTTCACCACCACTAAGGTAAACACAGGACACTGGAGTGTTCCAACCGTTCCCTTCCCTCTGGGGTTAAACACTTCCAGTCCTAAAGTTTTTTTTTTGTGCTACTGGTTTTAATCACTTGATTGCTCTGTTTTTTATTATAGTATTGGTTGGTTAGTCCACACGTGATCATTCAGGTTTTAAATCAGTCTCCCAAAGTTCTGCTGATTTAAATTGAATTTTGTGTTTTAAAGAAATTCCTAATAGTTGGTGTCCCGTCAGACGTGTCTAAGTCATCTCTCGCTGTGCCCTGTAGACGTATGAGAACGAGGGTCGCTACTACGAGTGTGACCTGCTGCCCTTCATGGAACTGGGCAATGTGGCCCACAAGTACTACCTGCTCAACATCCGCCTGCCCGTCAGCGAACGCAATAAGATCAACGTGGGCATTGGGGAGATCAAGGACATCCGTCTGGTGGTTAGTAGTGTGTGTGTGTGGGTGCTGGAAGAGCGACTCAATGAAGTCAAATCTATTCATAAAATATCTGCGATCATTGAATATCCTTTACTTTTGTCTTGGAAACGTGTGGAGATACTTAAACGTTTTTCACATCCAAAATGGCCAAACGAGATGTTGAGGTGAACTGAACTGTGTGAAAGACTGGCTGACGTTTTTCATTTCCTATCCTATCAGGGTATCCATCAGAACGGCGGTTTCACCAAGGTGTGGTTTGCCATGAAGACCTTCCTCACGCCCAGCATCCTCATCATCTTGGTGTGGTACTGGAGACGCATCACCCTCATGACACGACCTCCTGTGCTGTTGGAAAAGTAAAAGGCCGCCATATTGTTTATTGGACTGTGAACGGGATGGTTCTTTGTTGTGTATTACGGCATTCAGTCATCCATTGGCGTTGGTTGCTTCGTGAGCTGGTGCACCGTGTAGGTGTGCATTGAGAATTGATCTCTAATCCAAAATGCATGGATATCCTTGTCCTAGCTTCATACACACGAGTAAGACCTTCAGCCAGGGTAAAACTCAGTAACCCCCAGTGGATACCAGTTAAGCCTTGGGCTAATGGCAACGTTAGTAAGTACAGGAGGAGACCTGCCGTTCGATTAACTATGGATGGATTGTGCATCTAGGTCAGATGTTCTCAGTGCACTGTCCTGGGCCCCGTATTCATAAAGTGTCTCAGGGAAGGAGTGCTGATCTAGGATCAGGTCCCACTTGTTTGTCATGTAATCTTATTCATAATGATCTAAAAAAGACAACTGATCCTAGAGCAGCAGTTGGGCAGCTACACTGTTAAATAAAAATGAGAACCAGGTGTATCTTTTTCAAGACCTGTAGTGGTGACAACTTTATTCCAAACGATAACTAACGCCAGATTGAAATGATGTACCAATGTAATGTAGACTGATACCCTGTGCCGAGAGCTATGTGTTCAGTTTGGTTTGTCCCCTGCGGCGCTGAGAGGGTATATCAGTATGTCGGAACGTTCGTCCAAGTGCGACATGCGCTCCACAATCTTCTAGCACTCCGCTAACACTTCTACCCCCAACCTCTCCTCCCGCTCTCCGTCTTCCCCGTCGTCTCTACGGCTCAGAGCCCTCGTTCCCAAGTGACCGCGCAGCTCTCAGGAAATGGCACTCGAACTCTGTTTGTGGAAAGTACATGAAGGTCATTTATCAGTAATTGGCCTTGTTAAAGCACTGGAAGAAATGGCAGTAGTCCACACTGAAATAATAAACGAGTCTACACAGAGTACAAAACATTAGGAACACCTTCCTAATATTGAGTAGCACCCCATTTTGGGCGGCGGACCATTCTTGACACACGCACAGGAAACTGTTGAGCATGAAAAACCCAGCAGCGTTGCGCTTCGTGACCGGCAAACCGGTGCGCCTGGCACACACCACCATACCCCGTTCAAAGGCACTTAAATCTTTTGGCTTGCCCATTCACCTTCTGAATGGCACACATGTACAGTCCTTGTATAGCTTTCACCTGGTCAGTCTGTCGTGGAAAGAGCAGGCGTTCCTAATGTTTTGTACGCAGTGTATGTCAAGTCTGTTTCCACCAAAGCTATTCCTTTATATACAGTAGTTAGTGCTCTTATTTCCCCAGGTTGTAGGTTGAGTCCTCTTGCTGCTTATGTCTCTCTTACAAGTTATGGAGCTAGCTCTGCAGCTTGTTTAGTTTAAGTGCTCTTTATACAAACACACACCTCTATCTCTCCCATCTGTATATTCGCAGAGCGCAGGACATTCCATTCATACTAGCCCAATGGAACGTATCTCGCTGCCGGCTCTTCTGGAATGTGATTAATGTTTTTAGAGTCAATTGCCCCCCCCCCCCCCAATCCCCTCCCCCATCCACACACCACCATTTCCCCCACCCACAGCCCGTGTTCCACCCCTCCCTCCTTTTCTCCCCTCTATGCGATTATCCTTTCATCTCGTCCCGGCATGCGGGGACTTGCAGCGGTTGAACAGAGAAGCCTTGTTCTGTGTCTGTAATAGGTTGGTTTGATTTATTTATTTTAGCCAGTGTGATTTATCATAGCAGCGTGGTCCAGTGATTGGAGAGATGGAGTATGGAGTCTCCCGGAGGTCCTACCCCACGGCTCCCTGAGGGGTCTACGGAGAAACGTCCAGGTATAAGTTCTCCTGCTACACACTGGGGTTCTGTGTCCCAAGTATTTCTGATGGCGCCAATGCCTTCTCAGCGGAAGTCGTCTATTACCGAATGAATGGCCGCGCACAACTCCCAATACCATTATTCAGTTAGCTGACGACGGCATGGTGGTAGGCCTGATCACGGACGACGATGAGACCCCGCCTATAGGGAGGAGGTGAGAGAACTGGTAATGTGGTACCAGGACGGCAGCCTCTCCCTCCCAACATCAGCAAAACAAACGAGCTGATCGTGGACTACAGGAAATGGAGGGCCAGGCCAACTTCCATTCACATCGACGGGGCTGTGGTGGAGATTTGGCATGGGCCCTCAGATCCTCAAAAAGTTCTACAGCTGCACCATTGAGAGCATCTTGACTTGCTGCATCACCACTTGGTATGGAAACTGTCCGACCGCAAAGCGCTACACAGAGGGTAGTGTGTACGGCCCAGTACATCACCGGGTTCGAGCTCCCTGCCATCCAGGATCTCTATACCAGGCGGTGTAAGAGGAAGGCCCCAAAAATGTTCAGACTCCAGCCATACGTCATAGACTGTTCTCTCTGCTACCACACGGCAAGCGGTACCGATGCTCCAAGTCTAGAACTAACAGGTCCCTGAAAAGCTTCTACCCCCAAGCCATAAGACAGATAAATAGTTAATCCGGGTAGCTATTTGGTTAACAATTTAACTATCTGCATTGATCCTTTTTGCACAAACCTTTTTCACTCATCACATACGCTGCTGGTAATATTTCTCTATCCTGTTGCCTAGTCACTTTATTCCTAGTTATGTACAGATCTACTTCCATTACCTGGACTCGGTTCTGCTACCCCGTGTATACAGCCAAGTTATCGTTACTCATTGTGTATTTATTATTATTATTATTATTATATACTTTTCTATCGTCTCTTTTCTTTCTCTGCGTTGTTGGGAAGGGCCTGTAAGTAGGCATTTCACTGTAAGCATGTGACAAATAGCATTTTGATTTGAATGACAAAGGAGATTGTTCACTTTAAAAACATTTTATTTTTTTTACAATTCTGACCATTATATAAAACTAACGGACATAATAATGATGATATTGATTATGATCATTTATGTTAATATAGTACGTTATGGTGATGACTGGTATTTTAATTTAACCTGTTAATTTCGGTGTTACCGCTGCTGCTGATGATGCTGCTGTGTCCTCCAGGGTGATCTTTGCCCTGGGCTTGTGCATGACGTTCATCAACATCCCGGTGGAGTGGTTCTCTGTGGGGTTCAACTGGACCTGGATGCTGCTGTTCGGGGATATCCGGCAGGGCATCTTCTACGCCATGCTGCTCTCCTTCTGGATCATCTTCTGTGGAGAGCACCTCATGGTTTGTCGCCGTTTTTTTCACCTCTCCTAAGTATTCTTCTGATGTCTTAGTATCTATCCATTTGAGTTAATATGGCTGAGTGTGACTTAAGGAGAATATAGATTTAGCCAACTCGGAAGAGCTGAGTACTGTGAATACACATTTGGAGCATGACGGGAGTGTGTTGGAGGGCGTTGGCTGACATTCTCCCGGAAAATCTGATGGGGTCGTCAGTTTGACACTAGCAAATCAGGAGCCAATCACTACAGAACAGGGGGTGTTCCCAAAGCATGTCATTGGTCCCACGTGGGGGAACACGGTGCATCTTGATATGGAGCGCAGTTCACAATGGATGTATCTCACCAGTTGGTAACTTTTTTGTTGTTGTTGTATTGTCTTGTGACAGGTAAATTTGCTGCAGCATAGCCTATAGTAATATCATTGCTTTAAATCATTCCATTCAAATTGCATTTCTGTACCTTGTAAACTGTCAAGAGTAGACTTCTCCAAGTGGTTGCCTAACTTGGCCTAGGCTAGATGCAGTTAATTCGGAATGAAACGTGTACTCAAAACGTAGAGCTTTTGAGCGTTTTTATTTATAATACATATTCGCTGCAGTTTACAGCTGAGACTAGAGTTTTGTACTCCCTTTCAAACAATAATACAATTCTTCTTTGTTTTTGGAACCTAAGTAGGATCATTTTATTCGAAGAGAGATGCAAGCTTGACGACATACTGTATTAGGTTCTCAGTCAACTTACCTTGTAAAATAAAAATAAATAAGCTTGCTCTTGTTTGCTGAATGTAAAAGACAGCTGCCAAAATAACTGTTGAAAGGAGAGAATGTGTGATGGTCTGAATGGATATAGCAGTTATTTATTTAGACTGTAACTATTCAATCTTTGTGAAGACACAAAAGCCGCTGGATCCTATTCTAGTCCTATATTATTCAAGCATGTCGCTACAATAATAAAGAGAAGGAGTACCCGCAACATTCTGAAAGGTACAGTGCATTCGGAAAGTATTCAGACCGCTGGACATTTTCCACATTTTGTGATGTTACAGCCTTATTCTAAAATTGATTAAATTGTTTTTTCCCGCTCAATCTATACACAATGCCCCATAATGGCAATGAAAACAGATTTTTTAGAAATCTTTGCAAATGTATTAAAAATAGAAGTCGGAAGTTTACATACACCTTAGCCAAATATATTTAAACTCTGTTTTTCACAATTCCTGACATTTAATTTAGTAAAAAATCACTGTATTAGGTCAGTTAGGATCACCACTTTATTTTAAGAATATGAAATGTCAGAATAATAGTAGAGTGATTTATTTCAGCTTTTATTTCTTTCATCACATTCCCAGTGGGTCAGAAGTTTACATACACTCAATTAGTATTTGATAGCATTGCCTTTAAATTGTTTAACTTAGGTCAAATGTTTCGGGTAGCCTTCTACAAGCTTCCCACAATAAGTTGGGTGAATTTTGGCCCATTCCTCCTGACAGAGCTGATGTAAACTGAGTCAGGTTTGTAGGCCTCCTTGCTCGAACATGCTTTTTCAGTTCTCCCCACACATTTTCTATAGGATTAAGGTCAGGGCTTTGTGATGGCCACTCCAATACCTTGACTTTGTTGTCCTTAAGCCATTTTGACACAAGTTTGGAAGAATGCTTGGGGTCATTGTCCATTTGGAAGACCGATTTGCTACCAAGCTTTAACTTCCTGACTGATGTCTTGAGATGTTGCTTCAATATATCCACATATCCACACATTAGTCCCTCCAGCAGCAAAGCACCCCCACAACATGATGCTGCCACCACCGTGCTTCACGGTTGGGATGGTGTTCTTCGGCTTGCAAGACTCTCCCTTTTTCCTCCAAACATAACGATGGTCATTATGGCCAAACAGTTCTATGTTTTTTCCATCAGACCAGAGGACATTTCTCCAAAAAGTACAATCTTTGTCCCCATGTGCAGTTGCAAACCGTAGTCTGGCTTTTTTATGGTGGGTTTGCACTTTTCGCACCAAAGTACGTTCATCTCTAGGAGACAGAACGCGTCTCCTTCCTGAGCGGTATGACAACTGGTGTTTATACTTGCGTAACATTGTTTGTACAGACGAACGTGGTACCTTCAGGCGTTTTGGAAATTGCTCCCAAGGATGAACGACTTGTGGAGGTCTACAATTTTTTTCTGAGGCCTTGGCTGATTTCTTTTGATTTTCCCATGATGTCAAGCAAAGAGGTACTGAGTTTGAAGGTAGGCCTTGAAATATATCCACAGGTACACCTCCAATTGATTCAAATTATGTCAATTAGCCTATCAGAAGCTTCTAAAGCCATGACATTTTCTGGAATTTTCCAAGCTAATCTGTCTTATCAATTGTTAGAAAAATTACTTGTCATGCACAAAGTAGATGTCCTAACCGACTTGCCATAACTGTAGTTTGTTAACAAAAAATTTGTGGAGTGGTTGAAAAACAAGTTTTAATGACTCCAACCTAAGTGTATGTAAACTTCCGACTTCAACTGTAAGTATTCAGACCCTTTACTCAGTACTTGTTAAAGCACCATTGGCAGTGAATACAGCCTTGAGTCTTCTTTGGTATGCCACTATGAGCTTGGTACACCTATATTTGGGGAGTTTCTCCCATTCTTCTCTGAAGATCCTCTCAAGCTCTGTCAGGTTGGATGGGGAGCGTTGCTGCACAGCTATTTTCAGGTCTCTCCAGAGATGTTCGAATGGGTTCAAGTCTGGGCTCTGGCTGGGCCACTCAAGGACATTCAGAGACTTGTCCCGAAGCCACTCCTGTGTTTTCTTGGCTGTGTGCTTAGGGTGGTTGTCCTGTTGGAAGGTGAACCTACGCCACAGTCTGAGGTACTGAGCACTCTGGAGCAGGTTTTCGTCAAGGATCTTTCTGTACTTTGCGCCGTTCATCTTGCCCTTGATCCTGACTAGTTTCCAAGTCTCTGCCGCTAAAAGACATCCCCACAGCATGATGCTGCCATGCTTTACTGTAGGGATGGTGCCAGGTTTCCTCCAGACGTTACGCTTGGTATTCAGACCAAAGAGTTCAATCTGGTTTCATCAGACCAGAGAATCTTGTTTCTCAGGGTCTGGGAGTCTTATGTGCCTTTTGGCAAACTCCAAGCGGCTGTCATGTGCCTTTTTCTGACGAGTGGCTTCCGTCTCGCCACTCTACCATAAAGGCCTGATTTGGTGGAGTGCTCCAAAGATGCTTGGTCGTCCTTCTGGAAGGTTCTCCCATCTCCATGAAGGAACTCTGGAGCTCTGTCAGTGACCATCGGGTTCTTGGTCACCCCCCCCCTCTGTGGACAATTCCTTCGACCTCATGGCTTGTTTTTGCTCTGGCATGCACTGTCAATTGTGGGACCTTGTATAGACAGGTGTGTGTGCCTTTCCAAATCATGTCCAATCAATTGCATTTACTACAGGTGGACGCCAAGTTGTAGAAAAATCTCAAGGATGATCCATGGAAACAACAGGATGTACCTGAGCTCCATTTCGACTCTCATTGCAAAGGGTCTGAATAATTAAGGTGTTTCTGTTTTTTATTTTGAATAAATGTGCTAACATACCCATAATGAAGTAGGGAAAATATGTTATTATGTGTAGATGGACTTAAAAAATATATATTTTATCCATTTTAGAATAAGGCTGTAACGTAACAATCTGGACAAACTGAAGGGGTCTTAATGCTTTCCTACTGCACTGTACGTGTTAAATAGGCCCTGTGATTATAAACAAATTTACTTACCTATTATTTTAACTTTGTAGGCTGCATGTCCTGCACAAATCAATGAACCATCAGCATTGCATGCTTTATCCCAGCTTCATTATTTGAAAGAGGTGTGTAATTCCAGTACATATAATGCAGTCCACATGCAATGAATAAGATGACTAGATGTTCCCAAGACAGCATACATCTATGGGGTTTTAAGATTTGATGTCTTGTGTAATGTAGCCTATCATACACTATATATACAAAAGTATGTGGCAACCCCTTCAAATTAGTGGATTCGGCGATTTCAAACTCACCCGTTGCTGACAGGTGTATAACATCGAGCACACAGCCATGCAATCTCCACAGACCAACATGAGCAGTAGAATGGCCTTACTGAAGAGCTGTGACTTTCAACGTGGCACCATCATAGGATGCCACCTTTCCAAAAAGTCAATTTGTAAAATTTCTGCCCTGCTAGAGCTGCCCTGGACAACTAAGTGCTGTTATTGTGAAGTGGAAATGTCGAGGAGCAACAGTGGCTCAGCTGCGAAATGGTAGGCCCCACAAGCTCACAGATTGGCACCGCCGAGTGCTGAAGTGGGTAGCGTGTAAGAATTGTCTGTCCTCTGTTGCAACACTCACTACCGAGTTCCAAACTGCCTGTGGAAACAACGTCAACACAACTGTTCCTTGGCCGAGCAGCCGCACAAAAGCTTAAGATCACAATGCCATGTGTTGACTGGAGTGGTGTAAAGCTTGCCACCATTGGACTCTGGAGCAATGGAAAGGCGTTTTCTATAGTGCTGAATCACACTTCACCATCTGGCAGTCCGACAGATGAATCTGGGTTTGGTGGATGCCAGGAGAACTCTATCTGTAGTGTTTGGGGGAGGAATACATTTCTGGGGCTGTTTTTCATAGTTCAGGCCCCTTAGTTCCAGTGAATGGAAATCTTAACACTACAGTATACAATTGACATTCTAGACGATTCTGTGCTTCCAACCTTTTGGCAATAGTTTGGATAAGGCCCTTTCCTGTTTCAGCATGACAATGCCCTCGTGCACAAAAAGTGGTCCATAAAGAACTGGTTTGTCGAGATCGGTGTGGAAGAACTTGGCTGGCCTGCACAGAGCCTGTAGGGGGTGGGTCCCAAAGACCCTCCCCATTATTGATTATGAGGAGCTTAAGATACCTATGTTTTTCTGCAGGCCTTATAATAAGATACTGTTGCTATGTGTCTAAAAACTCTGCCACTATACGTTGCACAAGCCCTCTATATTAGTCTTTGTGGTTAAGCCATGGCTGTTTTGCGAGAGTGTGCTTGCAGGCTGGGTGTGAGTCAGACTGAAATTAGATAAAGAGAATTAACCACGGTCAGGTTTTGATATTTTGATCTTGTGAAAGAGTGGTCAAGTCTGATAAATTCAGAGAAGCTACTGGAATAGGTTGCCTAATAAGGTAACCTCAGCTTATTGATACACACATACATTGACGTAGCTGATCATACCACTAGGGAGTGATCACAAAATGAGCTGTGCCCTTAGGTGGGGTGCAGAACTTACTCTGAAACATGTGCGCTATGTTCCTGTTGTCAACTTCTGTCTGCAATTGCATTAATTAAAGATATTGTCTGAATGCTGATTTCACCAATGAGCCAATAATTGACAAGGAACGAACCCCAACAAGCCCTGACCTCAACCCCATCGAATACCTTTGGGATGAATTGGAATGCCGACTGCGAGCCAGGCCTAATCGCTCAACATCAATGCTCGACCTCACTAATGCTCTTGTGGCTGAATGGAAGCAAGTTCTCACATCTAGTGGAAAGCCTTCCCAGAAGAGTGGAGGCTGCAAAGAGGGGACCAACTCCATATTAATGCCCATGATTTTGGAATGAGATGTTTGACAAGCACGCGTCCACATACTTTTGGCCATGTAGTGTATGTATTGGTTAACGGCACAATAATTAAGGCTTTTTCTGGCTTGGACTCAACATGTATTTTTGTAGGGCTCGTTGGGTTCAGGTAATATTATGTTTGACGTTTCAGGCCGATCAAGGCTCATATACATATTGTACAGGACTGTCCCCTATACCTTGCTCCTTTTTTGCATGACATCAGGACCACATCAGACTGATCCAGTTCGGTCATTGAGTGGGGCATTCTGATGAGTTGGGTTTGGGGGAGTCTGGACCGAATTTGAATGATTTTAAAACTACCTTGAGTATCCATTGACTTGGTATGACTTTTAGTATCCATCGACTTGGTATGACTATTAGTATCCATTTAATTTGGGCAGCAGGTACCCTAGCGGATAAGCACGTTGGACAGGTAACCAAAAGGTCGCTGAACCCAGGTGAAAAGTCTGTGCCTTTTGAGCAAGGCACTTAACCCTAATTGCTCTTGTAAGATAATAACGTTGACTAAAATGTAAATGTATCCATGGTAGGTGGATACATTTTAATTTTTAACTGCATTTTATTATTTTATCCCCCTGTCTTACTGTTCTGTCTCACTTTTTAAAATAATTTCCCCTCCCCCCCAGGACCAGATGGAGAGGAACCGTTTCTCAATCTACTGGAAGCAGGTGGGACCCATTGTCTTCGGCTCCTTCTGCCTCTTCATCTTCGACATGTGTGAGAGGTGAGGCTGAACCGCGCACACACACACTTCACCACACTGTCAAAACAAAGCCCCGGCATATTTAAAGGTTATCCCCACAGATTTTCAGCGACCATTTCTGACGTATTTGTTTTCCCCACCAGGGGAGTCCAGTTGAAGAACCCTTTCTACAGTATTTGGGCTTCCGACGTGGGGACTGAGTTGGCTGTATCCTTTGATTACGTTGATGACTTCGTGCCTTAAAAGTTGATGGCCCAAAAGAGACTAAATTAGGGATGAATTATCTCTTGTCTGAAAAAGAATGTGTCCATGCAATTGTACTGTATATCCCCATACAAGTTTCAAGTGTATCCTGGAATTATTTATATTATCCAATTTAGGGCCAGATTGTGTATCAGTATTTGACATCAACATACTAACATTAATCAGAGCACGTCTCCTCTGTTAGTTTCACAGTCACAGGTCCCTCTCATCACTGTGTTCTGTCCTGAAGTTAGCAATAATTCAGTGGTGCTGGAAGTGCCTACTCCTGCCTTGGGCCATCTCTCCTCCTTATTTACCCTCTCCCAGCCTCCTCACTCTCTGTGTGTGTATTTTATTTAACACTTTAGGGGTAACCCACAGGCCTAGGTGATGCAAGATTCACCAGAACAACCCCCATCAGAAACTAGTAGCAGCAAGAAGCTTTTGCTAAATCACTGGTTCACCTCTCTCCTTCTCCCTCACTCTCCAGTCCAGTGCGAGAAAAAAATCCCTTTAAGAAGTTGGTCGTGACAGGGAGACCCATGAGGCGATGCCCAGCGTTGTCCGGGTTACGGGAGGGTTTGGCCAGCCGGGGGTTTCCTTGTCCCCGGCTGGCTTCCTGGTTTGTGCGGCTGGCTTCCTGGTTAAGCGAGCAGTGTGTCAAGAAGCAGTGCGGCTTGGCGGGGTCGTGTTTCGGAGGACACATTGGCTCTCGACCTTCGCCTCTCACGAGTCCATCGGGGAGTTGCAGCGATGGGACAAGACTAACTACCAATTAGGGAGAAAAAGGGGTAAAAGTACGAACTAAAATAAAAACGATGGCCATCTCTATCAAGCATGGTGGTTTCTATTTAGTGTTCCTAGAATTAAGCGGAATGTCTGAAAAATGTACTGCTACTGTGCATTAAGATGCGTCAGGCTAGAGCTGGGGGTCTATATATGGGGCTTCAGGTATGGTCAGTCCTGTCTAATCTTTCAATTAGCTTAATAAATCGTTCGATTACGCAATGTTGTATTAGCTTCACCATGCACGTTAGCTCCTTGACTGAGGTTGATTTACAGATGGCGTTCATCATCGTGGCGGGGATCTGTGCCTGTCTCTACTTCCTCTTCCTGTGCTTCATGGTATTCCAAGTGTTCCGCAACATCAGTGGGAAGAGGTCCTCCCTGCCCGCCATGTCCAAGGCCAGACGCCTGCACTATGAGGTTTGTGTGTACATAAATGTGTGTGTAAACAGTACATACAGTGCCTTCAGAAGTTATTCATACCCATTGACTTATTTCACATTTTTGTTGTTGCAGCCTGAATTCAGTATGTGAAAATGTGTTTTTAGATTTTTTTTGAAAATAATTAACATAAGTATTCACACCTCTTTGCTATGACACTCCAAATTGAGCTACGGCACATCCAATTTCCTTTGATCATCCCCTACAACTTGAATGCGAAGAGTGTGCAAAGCCTTGATATTTGAAGAATCTCAAAAACAAATCAAATTTTTTTATATAACACTTTTTTGCTTACTACATGATTCCATATGTGTTATTTCATAGTTTTGATGTCTTCACTATTATTCTACAATGTAAAAAATAAAGAAAAACCCTTGAATGAGTAGGTGTTCTAAAACTTTTGACCGGTAGTGTATATCTGGAGAAAGGTAGGAAACAATTTCTATAGTGTTGAACTTTTCCAAGAGCACAGTGGTCTCCGTCATTGGGAAACATAAAACATATGGAACTACCCAGACTTTGCCTAGAGCTGGCCGTCCGACCAAACTGGGCAAGAAGGGCCTTGGTCAAGGAAGTGAACGAGAACCCAATGACCAATCTGACAGAACAACAGAGTTCCTTGGCTGAGATGGGAGAACCTGCCAGAAGGACAAGTCTCTACAGCACTACACCACTCTGGGCGTTATGGGAGAGTGGCCAGACGGAAGCCATTCCTGAGAAAAAGGCACATGACCGCACACCTGGAGTTGGCAAAAAGGCACGTGAAAGACTAAGGTAAAAAATAATATAAGGCAAAAGATTTGGTGGTCTGATTTGACAAAAATGTGACACTTTGGCCTGAATGCAAAGCAGGCACAGCTCATCACCCATCTAACACCATGCCTACCGTGAAGCATGGTGGAGGCAGCATCATGCTATGGGTATGCTTTTCAAAGGGCAGGGACTAGGAGACTGGTAAGGATAGATACAATACAGGTTAATCCTTGATGAGAAACTGCTTCAGAGTACAAACGTCCTTATACTGGGGCGAAGATTTACGATCCAACAAGACAATGACCCCTAGCGTACAGCCAAAGCAACACTGCAATGGCTTCAGAACAAGAATGTCCTTGAAGTGCAGCCAGACCTGAATCCCAACTGAAAATCTGGGGAAAGACAATTACTTGAAGATTGCTGTTCGCCGCCGCTCCCCATCTAATCTCCCCATTTTTTTTTTTTTTTTACCCCCTTTTTTCTCCCCAATTTCGTGGTATCCAATTGTTAGTTACTGTCTTGTCTCATTGCTGCAACTCCCGTACAGACTCGGGAGAGGTGAAGGTCGAGAGCACGCATCCCCCGAAACACAACCCAACCAAGCCGCACTGCTTCTTAATACAGCGCGCATCCAACCTGGATCGCCAATGTGTCGGAGGAAATACCGTACACCTAGCGACCTGGTCAGCGTGCACTGCGCCCGGCCCGCCACAGGAGTCGCTAGTGTGCCATGAGACAAGCCCGGCCAAGCCCTCCCTAACCTGGATGACGCTATGCCAATTGTGGGCCTCCCAAATTCAAGCCTGGGCTCGAACCCAGTCTCTTGTGGCACAGCTAGCACTGCGATGCAGTGCCTTAGACCACTGCGCCACTCGGGAGGCCGTGCTCCTCATCTAAGTTAACAGAGCTCGAGAAAATCTCCAAGGAAGAATGGCAGAAAATGTGCTAAGCTGATATAGACATACCCAAGGCGACTCAAAGCTGTAATCGCCGCAAAAGGTGCTTCTACAAAGTATTGACTTAGGGGTGTGATTGCTTATGTAAATGAGATGTATATATCTCCTTTTCAATACATTTCTAAAAACATGTTTTCACTGGCATTATGGGGTATTGTGTGTAGATGGGTGAGAGAAACAATTTTAATCCATTTTGAATTCAGACTGTAACAAGATGTGGAATAAGTCAAGGGGTATGAATACTTCCCGAAGGCACTTTAAGTCCCTGTCTAAATGTGTGTACCCTATGTACCTAAATCACAGGAGTATGGTGACTGCTTAATTGGGAAGGACGGGCATGTGGTAATGGCTGGAGTGGAATAAGTGGAATGGTTTCGGACACATGGTTTCCATGCGTTTGATGCTATTTAATTTGCTCCATTACAGCAATTATGAGCCGTCTTCCCTTCAGCAGCCTCCACAGACTTAAACATTTGTATCTTCAATGAATTTGGTGTGTCTGTGTTTTATTTTTTTCATGGACAGTAGTATTAACTCTCATCTTCCTCTCGAAGGGGCTCATCTTCCGGTTCAAGTTTCTCATGTTGGTCACTCTGACCTGCGCTGCCATGACTGTCATCTTCTTCATCATCAGTCAGGTGAGTTCTGCCTGTGTGCCTCCAGGGGTATCCCAGAATCATCTGGAGAGGGTTAGGTTTTGAAGCAGGGTCATGCTAATTAGGGAACTCCATTACAAAATGTTTTGTATCGGAAAACGAAAACAACTGTTATTGGACAAGTTCAGATAGTTTCGTGGTGTTTTCTTAAATGTTGTACCTACTGAACACAACCCATATTGTGTGTGTGTCTAGGTGAACGAGGGCCACTGGCACTGGGGAGACTACACGGTGCAGGTGAACAGTGCCTTCTTTACAGGGATCTACGGAATGTGGAACCTCTACGTGTTTGCCATCATGTTCCTGTATGCTCCCTCACACAAACGCTACGGAGACGAGCAGTCCAGGGGTGAGTCCAGCTAACACCCGCCTCTAAAGGTCAATAGGTCAAAAGTGATGTCAAATGTTATTTAAAGGGCATCATAAGAGTTCCAATACACTTCACTGTGGTGAGCAAATATTGACTCCTTTTTGAGGTAGTAACATTACTTTCAGATGTATGTTTCTTGTGGACATTTCAGTCTGAGGTTAAGGGAATCTGGTGTGTCTGATGGACAAAGAATCTCAGAGAAGATCCTGGGAATCCTGTTAAAACCTGTTTCAAGACTAAAGAAACTCTCAGCTCAGAGTAGCTTATAGGACAGGAGTAGGTAACCCTGGTCCTGGAGTGCAACAGGCACTAAATATTTTTGGATTCAACCAATCTGGTAGACCAGGTGTGTTGAATTTAGGCCTGAACTAATCAATTACCTCAATTGGTCAGGTGTGGTGCCTAGTTGGAACAAAATCCTGCGGCACTCCAGGAACAGAGTTGCCACCCTTGTTATAGGAGGACGTTAAGACACTGCCCAGGCAAACTCTGAGCCAGGAGTAAAATCAACTCAACAAACTCTGCCGGTAATCACGACAGTGCGGTACTGCAACATTGACATGGTTATTCCCCATCATTTGCAACAATCTCTACGAGGCATCGCCAGCTGTGGAATCTAGCGCGCTTCAGACAACCACTGTGAATGTGTCTACATCAAATGTTGCAATGGCAAAATGTTGAACTTTCCTCTGACACCATCACTTTGCCTACTCTTAGTTATTGCCTAATATGTTGACATGCACAACCTTCTTTTTTTTTTAACCAATTCTCATGGTTGTTGAAAGCGGACATTGGACAATACTACCGTAATAGCAACACACCCGTCACTCCTGTTTTAACAACTCTAAATCACTTTGGCACAGTAGGCATAAGAGAATATCTGTTGGAGTTCAGGAAACGGTTCCCTGAAATGCGTTAGCCTGGAGTGGTATCTCGCCTTCGCTTTCTCCCTCTCTGTCCATTTAATCAGGTCACTGTTTCAAAAGACAAAGTAATAAATGACGTCTGCCATGAACCAAAGGGCCTGACATAAAGAGCAAATTGACGAGGAAAAGGTTTTAACAAAAGCTGTCTTTAAAAAAAACAACAATGCATTGCGGCGTTAAAGCCTGCATCGGGGGACAATAATTCCAGTTTTATACATGGTGACTGAAATGGGAAGCACAACAGCACAAGGTTTGTTCAGAACCATTAGGGCTCTCGGGATAGAGATCTTTTCTTAACACTTTTCAACTGAAGATGACAAGCTTTTCTTGTATCGCTCCGTTTTCTACCGTTTGGTGCCTAACGAGCCCGACGCAGATGTACTGTGTACTGATTTGTCTATTGGTCACTGTGCTCTGTTCAGGAGCCAGTGGGGAGGACATCCAGCTGACCACCACCATCACCCACGTGGACGGGCCCACCGAGATCTACAAGATGACGGGCAAAGCGGCCCAAGAGTAGCCCCCCCACCTTCTAATACCTACCCTACAAAAGTCCCTCCCTCGAACCCTGACTGTGCTTTCTTTAACCAAATCCCAATGTCCCCCTTCCAGTCACTGTCCCAAAAGTTCAAAAGCAACTTTTCTGTAGGCCTACGGTCCATTCATTTCATTGCAGGGGCTGGATTGTATTTCCATCTTTGACATTT
Source organism: Oncorhynchus kisutch (assembly GCF_002021735.2). Lineage (NCBI taxonomy): Eukaryota > Metazoa > Chordata > Actinopteri > Salmoniformes > Salmonidae > Oncorhynchus > Oncorhynchus kisutch. The sequence continues at coordinate 10,299,841 of NC_034203.2, forward strand.
GACACCGTCTGTTAACTATCAGTGTTTGTAATGTTGTTGCACAACTGTACTCTTTCTTATGAAGTCCAGATTGTGGACTAGCTGCTTTGAAATGGAAACGGAGTAGAAGGACACCGTCTGGTGGTCATAAGAGGGAGTTGTGGAGGAAATCGTGATCCAGGTAATGTTGCCTTCAGGCACAGTTCTAGGATCAGTTTACCCTCCCCAAATCATAAATGTATCCATTAGGGGGAGGGAGTACAAATCTGACCTTAAATCAGTGTCCAGCAGTAACTGCATTCAACCCCAGGGCATTCTGAGGCGTAACTGGTTGCCTCACTGAAGACATTAATTTGTTATTTAGAGGGAACAAATGTTCATATGTATGCTGTTTTTGACTGTTCACCTCAGCAGTTTTACATTAAAATAATCAGTAGGATATACAAGAGTGTATATGCCTCATCGTACAACGTCCAACATGGCCACTTTCGGAAGATCTGTCAAAAGAAAGCACATCTCCGCAAGTTGTCAGTAATATCAGTAATAATGGCAAGCTTTATTGTCACTTCTGTCTGCACTCACTCTCACCTGTACACTTCCTTGGAAAGTTCTAGACTACTGGATTCACTTGTCTATCACTTACAAGTGGGGGGGGGGGGGCACCTTTTTGGATTGTGGGGAAAATGTACAAACCACAAGGTCTTTTTTGTGAAACACCAAGTTCGTTGTTACCATCTAGATATATATTTTTTATAAAGTGCTTATTCTCAAATGTATGGAATATTGACATGCTGTATAACTTACTGTCTGTTGGCAAAAGATAAAGTTTTGAAATTTGAAGATTGTATTACACGTGGGAGTGTAGTTTTGTGCTTTTTATGCTAATTTAACTAACTTTATGCCATGTCTTTTAATATTTGCTAAGTAAAGTATATTCACTCACGTTTTTGTATTGCATTTTCTTTGTCGGTTTTTTAAATATATTTTTGATAATGTTCTTAATGTTATCAGACAGTACTTATAATTTTAATTGGGAAAAACAAACAGTTTTGCAAAAAAATTACAAAAGTTTACTGAACATGGGAATTATTCCTCTTGTGCTTGCAGTAGTTTATCCTCTACCTTAGCAACTCAATGAGCCTGGAGGGAAAAAAGAAAACCGTTATTCACAAATTTGTCATTTCAATATTCTGTATTGACAGGAAGTGTTCCTACAGTATTAGAGAAATGAAATATGGAGTAAAAGTACAACAGAGCGATATGTCATGCTTACAGGCTTCTTCTTTCCTCTGTCTCCAGTCAGTGCTCTCCATAGTCCCTGGAAGCAGCCAGTTCCTCCAGTATTTTTCCTCTCACCTGTAGCAGTGGAGAGGCTGGTGGAGGACAGTTCTTTCTCTGCTGCTTTGGTCTCCCCTACTACATGGCTGCTTTGAAGGAGTGTATGTTCCCACCAGTGGTCAGCACCTCATCACTGTAGGCTGCTGCAGTGAGGCCTCAGCCAGAAGCATGCCAGCCTGAGGGGCCACAGAGCTCACTGGCAGCTCTCTGGTTGAAAGGGGGAACCCCAGATGTTTTCTCTGTGTTGGACATGCTTAGTTCCCCTAGAGTACTTTAAATAGCTGCCTTATCAAGGACCTGGCCAAAGATCTGGTCTGCCAGACAGGAGACATGTGGCTTCCTAGATGCTGCAGTGTCTATGCTGCTTATGGAAGTAAAGCTTCCATTAAGTGATAAGAACAGGGAGCTTTCAAAGGCAGTGTAAGCATACTCATGGATTCCCACTTATCAAGATCAAGTTAATAACCTCAGGTGAAATCTGGTCTGAAAGAAACCATGGCAACACAAACAAAAAGTTGGATAAGAGAAGTTATATTCTCATCCATTACTTTTTCCTTTCAGATATCATCAATGAAAAGTATTGATTCATGAGATAACAAATCTATAGTATAATTGCTTGGTGTACAACAAGCACAGCCAACATACCTGGATGAAATATATTTTTGTTATCCCATTTCTACTCAAATGTTCTATAAATTTGGGCTTTTTAAATGAGATCAAATGAAAATATCTCACCTGACATGAAATTGAGGTTCATATTTGAAAGCTAACTAATCTTTGGCAAACAATTGTCTTTCTAAAAGAAGTTGCTGTTTCTTCATTGTGATTGTAGAAGGAACTGAGAGTTTGAGAAAGAACTTCCCCATTGGGCACACTGCTTGAATCAACGTTTCAACAACTTGTGAATACATTGACTTAACCGGACTAACAGGTTGTTACAACAATGTAATTTCAACCAAATCATAAGAACTATGTATGTGTTGAAATTGCATAAACATGTAGAAACAAATATTTTTTGATCCTCGATCCAATATAAAAATACACCCGTTTTATTAGGTACACCACCCCGTTCATGAAAATAGATTGCTCCTACAGACGGAGTCACGTGGCCATGGCTTGCAATATAAAGCTGGCATCTAGGCATTCAGTTACTGTTTGTTTTAACATTACAATGGGCAAAACAAGTGACCTAAGCGACTATGAGCTTGGTATGATTGTCGGTGCCAGACACCCAGGATTCAGTATCTCAGAAACGCCCACCCTCCTGGGCTTTTCACGCACGACAGTGTCTAGGGTTTTACCAAAAATGTATCCGACAAAGCAAAAACATCCAGTCAGCGACAGTCCTGTGGGCGAAAACAGCTCATTGATGAGAATGGCAAGAATTTTGCAAGTTATTAACAGGTGGGACAAAAACAGACAAATAATGGTGCAGTCAATAGTGGTGTGCAGAACGGCATCTCGGAACACACCACTCTTCAGGCTTGTCACGGATGGGCTATTTCAGCAGAAGACCACACCGGGTTCCACTCCTATCAGCTAAAAACAAGTATTTTACTGGGTGACTTTTACTTGATATATTTTCTTTTAAGGTATATTTACTTTTACTCAAGTAGCTGTATCCATGTGGAATAGAGTCGTTGGCACTAAAGGGCAGCAAAGCATTTCATTTATGGATGTTTGTGTCTATCAGAATAAAAGATCAACACCAACCCTGATCCTTTGGTCATATGTACGCCGATCAAAACACAACACAATCTACACCGGTCACAGTTGTTGCCGTTTCCTTTCAGATCTACAAGATCACTGCTCGCATGATCGCCGGATTGCTCCATCGCCACTGGACCCCCTTCCTCTCTCCGCTACTGGACTGTCTGCATTCCTCTGTGTGTGCAAGTCTACGCACCAGTTAACCCACTGTTCCTTGGCCGTCATTGAAAATAAGAATTTGTTCTTAACTGACTTGCCTAGTTAAATTAAGGGTCAATTAAAAATATATATGTAAATAGCTGTAGGCTGCTGTCAGACGACCAGAAAGCCATTTTTTTCGGACCATGGAGACTAGAAGGGCATAGTGAGCGTTTTTATGTCCCAGTACTAGTTAGTGGCCAGTTAACATTGAATGGAATGTTGGACTCAGTCTCTATGTCATGCACAATCAGTGAAGAGGTAATGTCGAGACTGAAAGCTGCTGATGTTCTTCCCTGTTCTCAGCTAGCCCCCAGCAATGTGTTTTTTGTCGGTTGTGGTGGTCTGACTACGAAGCCCAAATGTAAATACTGTATGACCTGGAAATAAAAGTTTACTAATCAAAGTTCACTGTGCCCTCTCTGGCCAACTAGAGTTTATCTTCGGGAAAAATCGTGATCAAGTCTGTCCTTCAGAAGATGAAGTCTAATAAGAAGTACTGGGAAGGCATCTCCTCCCCGAGTGTGAGCAGTTCCTCAGGCAGGGCAGGCCCCGAGTCGACAAGCAAGATTGGTACGGTAAGGCAAGCTCTAGTCTTCTTGGGTATGAGGCTACAAGCTTGGCACACCTGTATTTGGGGATTTTCTCCCATTCTTCTCTGCAGATCCTCTCAAGCTCTGTCAGGTTGGATGGGGAGTGTTGCTGCAGAGCTATTTTCATGTCTTTCCATAGATGTTTGATCGGGTTCAAGTCCGGGCTCTCGCTGGGCCACTCAGGGACATTCTGAGACTTGTCCCGAAGCCACTCCTGCATTGTCTTGGATGTGTGCTTAGGGTCGTTGTCCTGTTGGAAGGTGAACCTTCACCCTAGTCTGAGGTCTGGTGAGCTCTGGAACAGGTTTTCATCAAGTATCTCCCTGGACTTTGCTCCGTTCATCTTGCCCTCGATCTTGACTAGTTTCCCAGTCCCTGCCGCTGAAAAACATCCCCACAACATGATGCTGCCAAACCATGCTTCACCGTAGGGATGATGTTCTTGATCACCTCCCTGACCAAGGCTTATCTCCCGGGCAGACAGCTCTAGGAAGATTCTTGGTGTTTCCAAACTTCTTCCATATAAGAATGATGGAAGCCACTGTGTTCTTGGGGACCTTCAAGGCTGCAGATATTTTTTGGTACGCTTCCCCAGATCTGTGCCTCAACACAATCCTGTCTTGGATTTCTACAGACAATTCCTCATGGCTTGGTTTTTGCTCTGATATTCACTGTCATCTGTGGCACCTTTTATAGACAGGTGTGTGCCTTTCCAAATCATGTCCAATCCATTGAATTTACCACAGGTGGACTCCAATTAAGTTGAACAAACCTCTTAAGGATGATCAATGAAAGCAGCATGCACCTGACCTCAATTTCGAGTCTCATAGCAAAGGGTCTGAATACTTATGTAAATAAGGTATTTCTGTTTTCTATTTGTAATAAATTTGCAAAGATTTTGAAAAACCTGTTTTCACTTTGTTATTACGGGGTATTGTGTGTAAATTGATGAGGAAAAACATTTATTTAATCAATTTTAGAATTGTTATGTGACTTTTTCCACAAAACAAAATGTGGAAAAAGTCAAGGGGTCTGAATACGTTCGCAGAGGGAACCTACACCGGTCAAACCAACATCACAGCGGAAAGTTTCCAACACCTTGTAGAATGCCCCGAATAATCCAGGTTGTTCTGGAGGCAAAGGCGGTTCCGACCTGATTCTAAATGGGTGTACCTAATAAACTGTCCGTTGAGTTGTGTGGTTTATTTATTTATTTATTTATTTGTTATTTCACCTTCATTTAACCAGGTAGGCTAGTTGAGAACAAGTTCTCATTTACAACTGCGACCTGACCAAGATAAAGCAAAGCGGTGTGAGAGACAACAACAGAGTTACACAGAGTAAACAATAAACAAGCCAATAACACAATAAACAAGTCAATGATACAGTAGAAAAAAAGAAAGTGTATATACAGTGTGTGCAAAAGGCATGAGGTTGGCAATAAATAGGCCATAGGAGCGAATAATTACAATTTAGCAGATTAGCACTGGAGTGATAAATGAGCAGATGATGATGTGCAAGTAGAGATACTGGTGTGCAAAAGAGCAGAAAAGTAAATAAAATAAAAACAGTATGGGGATGAGGTAGGTAGATTGGGTGGGCTATTTACAGATGGACTATGTACAGCTGCAGCGATCGGTTAGCTGCTCAAATAGCTGATGTTTAAAGTTGGTGAGGGAAATAAAAGTCTCCAAATTCAGCAATTTTGCAATTCGTTGAAATGTAGGTATGTTGAATTTCATATTTGATTAGACATTATTTGACCTTGTTTTAATGTTGATAGTAAAATGGTGTTTGAATAAACGTCATTGTTTCAACGTCATGCTGTCAACCTAAATAGAGGTATATTGAAATCAAATGTAAAGCCACAGTCCAATGATTCCTGCCTGAACAGTGACTCCTGGTACACGACTTGAGAACAAGTTGACCATCCAGAAGCCTAACTCTTTGTTCAGCTGAGCTATCATGTCAACACATTTAGACATTGATCAGCTTCCATACTCACTTTTTTACACACCTAAATAGCAGTTAATATTTAAAATGAACTCCTATAACTTTTCTTACACAAGCTGTGTGTGAAAGTTAATTCGCCAGGAGTAAGGTTGGGTTTATGTAGGCTACATTGACATCTGATTTGCCCAAAGGACATCATTTTAACGTGAAGCTAGGTATACTATCCTTTGTCTATGGTTGATTGGCTCTTTGGAAGTTTAGAAGTAGTTGCCATTAGCTTTATAAATAAGATTCCAACCAGCCATTAGTGCTTAAAAAAGACGCTATTGCTCTCTAAATCCTTAGTAAACACTGTCTGTGTAAGAAACGCTATTGGACAGACAGAGGGCGCCTAGGAGGCGGCAATAAATAAAGGAGCAGAGGACCGCAAAACATAACATTCTCAAACATCCGCTATGTTCCTTCCCACTATTCTGTGAATCTCCATTTCTCCACCCGTCTCGGTTCGTTTGTTTTCCTCGCGACGCGGAGGAGAGCGTATTCATACGCGCAAGTAGGTGGAGAAAATAAAAAGTGAACGATATTGACTATAAGCGACAGCCAACACAGTGTGAAAGTGGCACCAGTTGGCATTCCCAAAGACCGTCGTTTGATCTGCTTTTCATAGCTGTCCCCATAGAGGGCTGTTACTGAGGGAGGTGTCCTCCTAGTTGGTGACGGTTACAGTAGGCGACACGGAGCCTGTACGTTGTCCTGGCCAGGTAAGTGTGTCGTGTCAGTCTACCTTGGAAGTCATAAGGGTTTATCAATAGGCCTATAACATTCACAGTTTTACGCGCTACAAAACGTTCAGAAAGATAACTGTTGCCATTCAAATGTTAGTCTTCATTTGTACTCCTGCGTCACCCATATTGACAACATAAAATATTGACATTGTTGCCAATTTATGCGTGCATTCAGACATATTGTGTCACATTTCTAGCGTGCGTAATATGCGCATAAGTTATTGCCGTGAGAATGGCATGCTATGATTTTGGGCGTCGACAGTAATCGCACTTCTGACCAAGAACGAGTTGCAATAGTCTAATTGTGTAATAGACACTGTACATTGTGCGGTTCATCTTTCCAATTCGTCTATCGACAGACCATGCGGGGCGACTTGTTAGCGAACCATTGTTAATCATATTCATACAGTAGATCATCAGATCTCTTGTGAAAAGGCAATACATAGCCTACTGTACTAAACCAGTTAGCCAAGCAACCATTACATGGCATTAGTCGACTAAATTCAACTCCAAGAGTTACGATGGAGTTGAGCAGCGGCTAGTCTGGGCGGACTGGAGCTCCGACATCACATACCATTTATTTTGATCGATTACTATGGATTTCAGCACCCAAAGAATAGCATGCAATATTGTCCAATTACAGTCCGCACACACTAGTTGCAGCTCAACAACATCATTAATCGTGGAGTTGAGGTTATTCGCTAACATGGCACATGACAGCTCTATGACGAATTCCACATTTTTAACCCATTAAAAAAAAGTGCACGATTGCATGCTCTTGGCTTCCTAAGGTAAGTTTGACAGACCTGTGAGTTCAGTTCTTTCCAAAATGTATCTTATCATCACAACAACAGCACTGACTTTGCAGCCTGGTCTCATAGACTAGGCGGAACATAGTAAAGGTAAATGCGTGCCTCTGAAATTAGTATGATATGTTACATTTGGTATGGTTACATAAGACAGATGATTATTTATGGCAAAAAGGAAATAGGAAGGCTGGTCGGGGTGGATGAGTGGGCGTATAACACAAACATGCAAGTTCAAATCTCATATGGACAACTTTAGCATTTTAGGCAATTAACAACCTTTCAGCTACTTTCTAATTTTTTGCTACTTTGCAACTACTTTCATTGTTAGCTAACCTTTCCCGGAACCCTTTTAGCTAACCCTAACCGGTTAACCTAACTCCTAAACTCAACCTTAAGCCTAAACCCTAGCCTAGCTAATGTTAGCCAGCTAGGCAACGTTAGCCACCTAGCTAGAATTCTTAACATATTGTATCATACGTTTTTCAAATTCATAAAATATTATACGTTTGCACATTCTGAACATATAATATGAATTGTAATTTGTAAGATATCATACGAAATGGGTGATAGACATCCACAAATTAATACATATCATATGAAACGTAGCATATCATACTAAATGGAGTGTCTCAGATTTACATAGAGAATAATACGAAATGCTCTGAGACCAGTTTGGACTAAGATGGATGATGCAGCTGAATTATGGCCAGCACTGGAGCTCTTCTGCCAAGACGTTTATACACAGACAATAACCCACTATGTGTTCTCTCGCCCATCAAAGAGTGAACACAGGCACGGCATTGATCAGTGTTTAAGTTGAGGATGTATAGGCCTACATTATATCCTCTCACTCTGTGCCAGAAGACCAATGAGACCAACACATCAGTGTCATCTGTAATCACGCCAGACAGATGATCTCTCTCAAGGACTACATGTGAAGAGTTTAATTCCAAAACGCTATTTATCAATTTTCAGAAATGTTAGTAAATTAGATTTTTTTCTTTCAAGAATTTATGAAAGGAACAGTTTATTCACAATTCTTGACATTTCATCTGAGTAAAAATTCCCTGTTTTACGTCATTTAGGATCACCATTTTATTTTAGGAATGTGAAATGTCAGAATAATAGTCGAGAAAATGATTTATTTCAGCTTTTATATCTTTCATCACATTCCCAGTGGGTCAGAAGTTTACATACACTCAATTAGGATTTGGTAGCATTGCCTTTCAATTGTTTAACTTGGGTCAAACGTTTCGGGTAGCATTCCACAAGCTTCCCACAATATGTTGGGTGAATTTTGGCCCATTCCTCCTGACAGAGCTGGTGTAACTGAGTCAGGTTTGTAGTTCTCCTTGCTCACAAATGCTTTTTCAGTTCTGCCCACAAATTTTCTATAGGATTGAGGTCAGGGCTCTGTGATGGCCACTCCAATACCTTGACTTTGTTGTCCTTAAGCCATTTTGCCACAACTTTGGAAGTATGCTTGGGGTCATTGTCCATTTGGAAGACCCATTTGTGACCAAGCTTTAACTTCCTGACTGATGTCACGAGATGTTGCTTCAATATATCCACATCATTTTAATTCCTCATGGTGCCATCTATTTTATGAATTGCACCAGTCTCTAATGCAGCAAAGCACCCCCACAACATGATGCTGCCACCCCCGTGCTTCACGGTTGGGATGGTGTTCTTCTGCTTGCAAGCCTCCCCCTTTTGTCCTCCAAACATAACAATGGTCATTATGGCCAAACAGTTCTATTTTTGTTTCATCAGACCAGAGGACATTTCTCCAAAAAGTACGATCTTTGTCCCCATGTGCAGTTGCAAACCGTAGTCTGGCTTTTTTTATGCCGGTTTTGGAGCAGTGGCTTCTTCCTTGCTGAGCGGCTTTTTAGGTTATGTCGATATAGGAGTCATTTTACTGTGAATATAGATACTTTTGTACCGGTTTCCTCCAGAATCTTCACACGGTCCTCTGCTGTTGTTCTGGGATTGATTTGCACTTTTCACACCAAAGTACGTTAATCTCTAGGAGACAGAACGCGTCTCCTTCCTGAGCGAGATGACGGCTGCGTGGTCCCATGGTGTTTATACTTGCGTACTATTGTTTGTACAGACGAATGTGGTACCTTCAGGCATTTGGAAATTGCTCCCAAGGATGAACCAGACTTGTGGAGGTCTACAATTGTTTTCTGAGGCCTTGGCTGATTTCTTTTGATTTTCCCATGATGTCAAGGAAAGAGGCACTGAGTTTCAAGGTAGGCCTTGAAATACATCCACAGGTACACCTCCAATTGACTCAAATTATGTCAATTAGCCTATCAGAAGCTTCTAAAGCCACGACATCATTTTCTGGAATTTTCCAAGCTGTTTAAAGGCACAGTCAACTTAGTGTATGTAAACTTCTGACCCACTAGAATTGTGATACAGTGAATTATAAGTGAAATAATCTATCTGTAAACAATTGTTGGAAAAATTACTTGTTTCATGCACAAAGTAGATGTCCTAACCGACTTGCCTAAACTATAGTTTGTTAACAAGACATTTGTGGAGTGGTTGAAAAATTTGTTTTAATGACTCCAACCTAAGTGTATGTAAACTTCCGACTTCAACTGTATATATTTTTTATTTAACCTTTTATTTAACTAGGCAAGTCAGTTAAGAACAAATTCTTATTTACAATGACAGCCTACACCGGCCAAACCCGGATGGCGGTTGGTCAATTGTGGGACTCCCAATCATAGCCAGTTGTGATACAGCCTGGATTCAAACCAGGGTGTCTGTAGTGACACTTCAAGCACTGAGATGCAGTGCCTTAGGCCGCTGCGTCACTCTGGAGCCTTGAGTAAGCCTTGAGGTGGTACCACCCAGCACATCTAGAAGGGAGTGTATTTCATACCGAACCCCACCCTTGAGATGACATAGAGGCACCTGATTTGAACCGCTTGGGGAAAATGGACAGATTTACTGAAAAATACCAAAATATATAACTATATAACTCTCAAAATGAAGACTAGAATTTCTGTTTCACTATAATATCTGGTTACCGATGAAAATCCTTATTTTTTTTTATATACAGGATAAGAACATTCCATTCCAGGTAAACAATGGATATATAGCATTTTGCATCAAAACACATTCATATTTTACACAGACATAAAGTAACCATAAATATTAATTTCTTAAATTGGTAGATATACTGTTTTTGAAATAAACTCTTCATGTGCTCATCTGTGGCCAGAAAAAGTCCCACAAGATAAGATAATTTTATCTTGACCCTCAATCGGGAACAGACAGGCTGTCACTGTTGGCACTGCCGCTGGCATAATTGTTTTTCTATGAATGAGGGCGCTCTTCAGGGAAGGCTGTCTAGTCAAACCATGGCTTGTCTGGTCATAAGGCTCCCCAGCCTGTTCTTGGAATATCGGTCCAGTTACTGATAACACAATTATTCTAAGAATGCTTCATTGTCATTCTAAGAATTTCCTGTAACTTCCAATTTGAGGTATTTATGACTACATACAGTGGGGAGAACACTGCCGATTTTGCAGGTTTTCCTACTTACAAAGCATGTAGAGGTCTGTAATTTTTATCATAGGTACACTTCAACTGTGAGACGGAATATAAAACAAAAATCCAGAAAATCACATTGTATGATTTTTAAGTAATACATTTGCATTTTATTGCATGACATAAGTATTTGATACATCAGAAAAGCAGAACTTAATATTTGGTACAGAAACATTTGTTTGCAATTACAGAGATCATACGTTTCCTGTAGTTCTTGACCAGGTTTGCACACACTGCAGCAGGGATTTTGGCCCACTCCTCCATACAGACCTTCTCCAGATCCTTCAGGTTTCGGGGCTGTCGCTGGGCAATACGGACTTTCAGCTCCCTCCAAAGATTTTCTATTGGGTTCAGGTCTGGAGACTGGCTAGGCCACTCCAGGAACTTGAGATGCTTCTTATGGAGCCACTCCTTAGTTGCCCTGGCTGTGTGTTTCGGGTCGTTGTCATGCTGGAAGACCCAGCCACGACCCATCTTCAATGCTCTTACGGAGGGAAGGAGGTTGTTGGCCAAGATCTCGCGATACATGGCCCCATCCATCCTCCCCTCAATACGGTGCAGTCGTCCTGTCCCCTTTGCAGAAAAGCATACCCAAAGAATGATGTTTCCATCTCCATGCTTCACGGTTGGGATGATGTTCTTGGGGTTGTACTCATCCGTCTTCTTCCTTCAAACACGGCGAGTGGAGTTTAGACCAAAACGCTCTATTTTTGTCTCATCAGACCACATGACCTTCTCCCATTCCTCCTCTGGATCATCCAGATGGTCATTGGCAAACTTCAGACGGGCCTGGGCATGTGCTGGCTTGAGCAGGGGGTCCTTGCGTGCGCTGCAGGATTTTAATCCATGACGGCGTAGTGTGTTACTAATGGTTTTCTTTGAGACTGTGGTCCCAGCTCTCTTCAGGTCATTGACCAGGTCCTGCCGTGTAGTTCTGGGCTGATCCCTCACCTTCCTAATGATCATTGATGCCCCACGAGGTGAGATCTTGCATGGAGCCCCAGACCAAGAGAGATTAACCGTCATCTTGAACTTCTTCCATTTTCTAAAAATTGCGCCAACAGTTGTTGCCTTCTCACCAAGCTGCTTGCCTATTGTCCTGTAGCCCATCCCAGTCTTGTGCAGGTCTACAATTCTTTTTATCACTGATGTCCTTACACAGCTATCTGGTCTTGGCCATTGTGGAGATGTTGGAGTCTGTTTGATTGAGTGTGTGGACAGGTGTCTTTTATACAGGTAACGAGTTCAAACAGGTGCAGTTAATACAGGTAATGAGTGGAGAACAGGGGGGCTTCTTAAAGAAAAACTAAGGTCTGTGAGAGCCGGAAGTCTTACTGGTCGGTAGGTGATCAAATACTTATGTCATGCAATAAAATGCAAATTAATTACTTAAAAATCATACAATGTCATTTTCTGGATTTTTGTTTTAGATTCCATCTCTCACAGTTGAAGTGTACCTATGATACAAATTACAGACCTCTACATGCTTTGTAAGTAGGAAAACCTGCAAAATCGGCAGTGTATCAAATACTTGTTCTCCCCACTGTACATAAGCTTTCATTGTAGCTTTAATTTTAAAACTTCTAGTAGTAATTACATTTTCTAAAACTATTATTAGTAGTTTTATTTTAAAAGTAGTAATTTCACTTTGAAACGAGTAGTAGTCATTTCACTTTGAAACTAGTAGTAGTCATTTCACTTTGAAACTAGTAGTAGTCATTTCACTTTGAAACTAGTAGTAGTCATTTCACTTTGAAACTAGTGGTAGTCATTTCACTTTGAAACTAGTGGGAGTCATTTCACTTTGAAACTAGTGGGAGTCATTTCACTTTGAAACTAGTGGGAGTCATTTCACTTTGAAACTAGTGGGAGTCATTTCACTTTGAAACTAGTAGTAGTAATTTCACTTTGAAACTAGTAGTAGTCATTTCACTTTGAAACTAGATGTAGTCATTTCATTTTGAAACTAGTGGGAGTCATTTCTTTGAAACTAGTGGGAGTCATTTCTTTGAAACTAGTGGGAGTCATTTCACTTTGAAACTAGTAGTAGTCATTTCACTTTGAAACTAGTAGTAGTCATTTCACTTTGAAACTAGTAGTAGTCATTTCACTTTGAAACTAGTAGTAGTCATTTCATTTTGAAACTATTCTGTCTTCCTTCCTGCCCGTTTTGGGCTGAAACTCTCAGATTTGTGTACGAGGAAGGCCGAGCTTAGAGAATTAAACATGGTTTAGGGTTAGGCTATGCTTCTTCATACTGCAATGGATGCCATGCCATATTTGCTCGGTTGTTTGTGTGTGTTCTGCTTGCGTGGCCTCAAGTTCTTGTTGATACAGTTTAATACTAACAGTCTTGCCAGTGATCCAAACGTGTGTGAACACACTCTCTCCAACTCACTTCCTCTCTTCCAGTCAGTCCACGTTTATGTGGGTGATTGATGAACCTTCTTTAGTATTTAAATCTCTCTACCACGTATCTAGTATTAGTCAGAGGATATGACTGCTCACTCCACAGCCTAATGCAATCCATCAACTGTTGTCCCCAAGACAATATCATAATGCTGTGAAACAGTGGAACATCAATAGCACCTTTTCAGTTGAGTTTCAAGTTTAAGTTGAAAAATTATAATTTCAATTCAATAAATCCGACAATAGATTATTCGCCTTTATTAGTGCTTGCAAATCCAGAGTCACATTTCGTCTCACCCAAAACGATAGATTTGCCTAAGGAAATCAGTCAATTCAAATGGGATACAGATATGCATCTGTCGGTCACAGATACAGTATCAATGCCTAAGGAATCAATGCACCAACAGGGTAATATTTTACAGACAAAATTGTGTTATAACAACCTTTGTGCCCTGAGAGTTGTTTCTTTTTAGCCCCCCCTCCCTCAATTTTATAAAGAACTACATATTACTTCACAGGAAATGACATATAATAGATAAACACATCTTCCTCTCTGCAGGATGCAGGAAGTGTGTCTGGACTGATATTTTAATCTGATTTGAATGAAGACCAAACGCGTGCTGCACTAACTGAGGGGTTGTCGTAGCAACTATCTGAGATGGGTAGAAGCCGACTTCATTTCTCCTCCTAATTTGTGTAGTCATCATCTCCGGCGTTTTGTAACATGTTGTGTTTCGTCCTTATAACCCCTGTGTGACACTGTCTAGTCTAATGTATTCTTCTTCCCTTCCTTTCTAACAATTTCTTTCGCTATTTCCATCAGCTACATGGGTAATACTCAGTTTTGGTCATGTATTATACACTGAACAAAAATATAAAAGCAACATGTAAATTGTTGGTCCCATGTTTCATAAAAATATAAAAGCAACATGTAAATTGTTGGTTCCATGTTTCATGAGCTGAAATAAAATGTCCCAGAAATGTTCCATATGCGCAAAAAGCTTATTTTACTCAATTTTACTCTGTACATCCCTGTTAGTGAGTATTACTAATTTTGCCAAGATAATTCACCCACCTGACAGGTGTGGCTTATCAAGCAGCTGATGAAACTGCATGATCATTACACAGGTGCACCTTGTACTGGAGACAAAAAAAGGCCACTCAAAAATGTGCAGTTGTGTCACACAACGCAGTCTTGATGAAGCGTCCACTAGAGCTGTTGCCAGATAATTTAATGTCTCTACCTTAAGCCGCCCAATGTCATTTTAGAGAGTTTGGCAGTATGTCCAACCGGCCTCACAATCGCAGACCACATGTAACCACCAGCCCAGGAACTCCACATCAGTCTGAGGGAGTGCTGAGGAGTATTTTTGTCTGTAATAAAGCCATTTTGTGGGGGAAAAACAAATTCTGATTGGCTGGTTCAGATTCTGGCTGAGTTACAGTTCATATAAGAAAATCAGTTAAGCTTTTTGTGCGTATGTAAAATTCTGTCATCTTTTATTTCAGCTCATGAAACATGGGACCAACACTTCACATGTTGCGTTTCTATTTTTGTTCAGTGTAAAATACCCTTCAAAAGTAATTCTAAGATGTCCGTTAGAAGGGGGATGAGAGGAATGATGAGAAGACAACAAAGAACAGCGGGATATGAAAAGGGGTTATTTTTGGATGCATGCAGCATTGTGCCACGTGCCGTCGCCGTGACCACGTGAGTGGTTGCCATGTAGGAGCTGTCCCATGCAGAGACCTTTTCAGTGGACGAGCTTTGTCTTCCACCTGGTGCTCTCTCTCCCCCTCTCTTTCACGTACTGTACTTATGGTGACGGAATGGTTCTCAATGAATTTACACATGCACTGATGACACACACACACACACACACACACACACACACACACACACACACACACACACACACACACACACACACACACAGCTGTTATGAAACAATGGTATTTTCATTTAATTTAAGGCAGTCTATGGGAAGCTCAGATCAATCTCTGGGCACTCATAGCCTGGCCTTTTGAATGCATCCGAGTGAGGTGAGCAGCTGTGGATACTGAGGGTAACGCCAATGATAACTGATTGCTTGTCCAAACCCAGGGAGGATGTCTTATTAATCATTATTAACTGGGTGGTTTGAGCCATGAATGCTTATTGGCTGAAAGCCGTGGTATATGGTCTGATATACCACGGCTTTCAGCCATTCAGCATTCAGGGTATGACAAAACATTGATTTATTTTAAATAAAAAATATATACAGTTGAAGTCGGAAGTTTACGTACACTTATGTTGGAGTCATTAAAACTTGTTTTTCAACCACTCCACAAATGTCTTGTTAACAAACTATAGTTTTGACAAGTCGGTTAGGAAATCTACTTTGTGCATGACAAGTAATTTTTCCAACAGTTGTTTACAGACAGATTATTTCACTTATAATTCACTGAATCACAATCCCAGTGGGTCAGAAGTTTACATACACTAAGTTGACTGTGCCTTTAAACAGCTTGGAAAATTCCAGAAAATGATGTCATGGCTAAAGAAGCCTCATAATTTGAGCCGATTGGAGGTGT
This sequence comes from Oncorhynchus kisutch, assembly GCF_002021735.2. Classification (NCBI taxonomy): domain Eukaryota; kingdom Metazoa; phylum Chordata; class Actinopteri; order Salmoniformes; family Salmonidae; genus Oncorhynchus; species Oncorhynchus kisutch. The sequence continues at coordinate 10,315,759 of NC_034203.2, forward strand.
ACCTGTGGATGTATTTCAAGGTCTACCTTCAAACTCAGTTCCTCTTTGCGTGACATCATGGGAAAATCAAAAGAAATCAGCCAAGACCTCAGAAAAATAATTGTAGAATTGTAGTCTGGTTCATCCTTGGGAGCACTTTCCAAATGCCTGAATGTACCGCGTTCGTCTGTACAAACAATGGTACACAAGTATAAACACCATGGGACCACGCAGCCATCATACCACGCAGGAAGGAGACTCATTCTGTCTCCTAGAGATGAATGTACTTTGGTGTGAAAAGTGCAAATCAATCCCAGAACAACAGCAGAGGACCCTGTGAAGATGCTGGAGGAAACAAGTACAAAAGTTTCTATATCCACAGTAAAACGAGTCCTATATTGACATAACCTGAATGACCGCTCAGCAAGGAAAAAGCCACTGCTCCAAAACCGCAAAAAAAAGCTGCACATGGGGACAAAGATCTTACTTTTTGGAGAAATGTCTTCTGGTCTGATGAAACAAAAATAGAACTGTTTGGCCATAATTACCATTGTTATATTTGGAGGAAAAGGGGGGAGGCTTACAAGCCGAAGAACACCATCCCAACCGTGAAGCACGGGGGTGTCAGCATCATGTTGTGGGGACGTTTTGCTGCAGGAGGGACTGGTGCAATTCACAAAATAGATGGCATCATGAGAAGGATATATTGAAGTAACGTCTCAAGACATCAGTCAGGAAGTTAAAGCTTGGTCACAAATGGATCTTCCAAATGGACAATGACCCCAAGCATACTTCCAAAGTTGTGGCAAAATGACTTAAGGACAACAAAGTCAAGGTATTGGAGTGGCCATCACAGAGCCCTGACCTCAATCCTATAGAAAATGTGTGGGCAGAACTGAAAAAGCATTTGCGAGCAAGGAGGCCTACAAACCTGACTCAGTTACACCAGCTCTGTCAGGAGGAATGGGCCAAAATGCACCCAACTTATTGTGGGAAGCTTGTGGAAGGCTACCCGAAACGTTTGACCCAAGTTAAACAATTGAAAGGCAATGCTACCAAATACTAATTGAGTGTATGTAAACTTCTGACCCACTGGGAATGTGATGAAAGAAATAAAAGCTGAAATAAATAATTCTCTCTACTATTATTCTGACATGTCATACTCTTAAAATAAAGTGGTGATCCTAACTGACCTAATACAGGGAATTTGTACTAAATTAAATGACAGGAATTGTGAAAAACTGAGTTTAAATGTACTTGGCTAAGGTGTATGTAATCTTCCGACTTCAACTGTACGTTGGTAACCAACTTAAATTAACAATAAGGCACCTCTGGGGTTTGTGGTATATTGAAATATATATATATATACCATATGTTGCTTCGTGCTGAAGAACAGCCCTTAGTCATGGTATATTGGCCATATACCATACCCCCTCGGGCCTTATTGCTTAAATATAATACTATACTATTGATCACATAGTTAGCCCATAGGTTGCTGTTATTCAATTCAAAGACACAGGTACAGTAAGCAGTAAAAACTCAGCCAAGATGCTCTATCCACTTAGACAATATGGTTTATAAGGACTTATAAACTGGGTGGTTTGAGCCCTAGCTATTTTAGTGGATGTTGCACACATTTCTACCAGCAAATGTGTTCAATTATATCCATGGAATGAAAGGGATAATTAACAAGGGGCTATGCATTCTATGCAAAATTTTCCATAGGATGCATAGCCCCTCCTTGATTATCCCTTCTCTGACACCATTTTGTGGGATTGTGAGGAGACTAGTACTGGCTAAGAGAGTGAAGGGTGGCTGTTTGACATAGCCTGCAGTCCATTTCCTTATTGTGCTATCTGGCAGTGTTTGTATAGTGATTTATAACCACTGAGGTTGATACAGTGGATCCAATCCAAACCAAGGATCTCAGGAAGTGTGATATTCATTCCCTAAAAGCAGATATGTTAAACCAGTCTGAGGGGGATACAATATTGCTTCTTAATTTGTGGCTCCTGTCATAACAGTTGAGTCTCTCGTCCGGTGAGCAGCTCAGGCTAATGTCAAGCTAACGTCAACATCCTTCTGTGGTTGATATGGAGCTCTGGGCTCAGACCACGACAAGTATCCTCGTCACTGTTCTAATGTTTCTTCTTCATCATGTTGGAAGAGTAGGGCCAGGATTCACTATAAGGCGCGTTATATATAGAGCAACGCATTGCTCTCGACTTTGAAAGGTAATTTACGCTTGAGCTGAAATAAATGCGCAGCGTTTACCATGAATGCGATTTCGGAACCTCCTTGCTGTTCCGGCCTAGAAGTAGTGTTACGCCACAAGTTGCCAGGATAGGGCAGAGCCAATGTAGACTTGAACTGGGTACAAAGATAAATAAGAATAGCACAGCACATGGTAGATTTCTAGTGAATACACAGCATTCCGGTTAGGTTCAGTGGATACGCAGCAAACTAGCACAGCAAGCGTGAGGATGCCACACAAGTTCAAGTTAATCGCAATTTATTTAAAGAAATGTATATCTAACTAGGCAAGTCAGTTAAGAATAAATTCTTACTTCCAATGATGGCCTACACCGGTCAAACCCGGACGACGCTGGGCTAATTGTGCACCGCCTTATGGGTCTCACAATCACGGCCAGTTGGGATACAGACTGGATTCAAACCAGGTTGTCTGTAGTGTCGCCTCGAGCACTGAGATGCAGTGCCTTAAACTGCTTGTACCACTCAGGAGCAATAAGTACAACTACAGTCGTGACCAAATGTTTTGAGAATGACGCAAATATACATTTTCACAAAGTCTGCTGCCTCAGTGTCTAGATATTTTTGTCAGATGTTACTATGGAATACTGAATTCCAAGCATTTCATAAGTGTCAAAGGCTTTTATTGACAATTACATGAAGTTGATGCAAAGAGTCCATATTGCAGTGTTGACCCTTCTTTTTCAAGACCTCTGCAATCTGCCCTGGCATGCTGTCAATTAACTCTGGGCCACATCCTGACTGATGGCAGCCCATTTTTGCATAATCAATGCTTGGAGTTAGTCTGAATTTGTAGGTTTTTGTTGGTCCACCCGCCTCTTGAGGATTGACCACAAGTTCTCAATGGGATTAAGGTCTGGGGAGTTTCCTGGCCATGGACCCAAAATATAGATGTTTTGTTTCCCGAGCTACTTAGTTATCACTTTTGCCTTATGGCAAGGTGCTCCATCATGCTGGAAAAGACATTTTTCATCATCAAACAGTTCCTGGATGGTTGGGAGAAGTTGCTCTCGGAGGATGTGTTGGTACCATTCTTTATTCATGGCTGTGTTCTTAGGCAACATTTTTGAGTGAGCCCACTTCCTTGGCTGAGAAGCAACCCCACACATGAATGGTATCAGGATGCTTTACTGTTGGCATGACACAGGACTGATGGTAGCGCTCACCTTGTCTTCTCCGGACAAGCTTTTTTCCGGATGCCCCGAACAATCAGAAAGGGGATTCATCAGAGAAAATGACTTCACCCCAGTCCTCAGCAGTCCAATCCTTGTACCTTTTGCAGAATATTAGTCTGTCCCTAATGTTTTTCCTGGAGAGAAGTGGCTTCTTTGCTGCCCTTCTTGACACCAAGCCATCCTTCAAAATTTTTCGCCTCACTGTGCATGCAGATGCACTCACACCTGCCTGCTGCCATTCCTAAGCAAGCTCTGTACTGGTGGTGCCCCGATCCCGCAGCTGAATCAACTTTAGGAGACGATCCTGGCACTTGCTGGACTTTTTTGGGTGCCCTGAAGCCTTCTTCACAGCAATTGAACTGCTCTCCTTGAAGTTCTTGATGATCCAATAAATGGTTGATTTAGGTGCATTATTACTGGCTGCAATATCCTTGCCTGTGAAGCCCTTTTTGTGCAAAGCAATGATAACAGCACCTGTTTACTTGCAGGTAACCATGGATGACAGAGGAAGAACAATGATTCCAAGCACCACCCTCCTTTTGAAGCTTCCAAGCTACTCAGCATGACAGAGTGATCTCCAGCCTTGTCCTCGTCAACACTCACACCATTCATCTTATCACTCTTCATAACATTCTGGAGTATATGCAAATTCCCATCATACAAACTGAGGCAGCAGACTTTGTGAAAATTAATATTTGTGTCATTCTCAACTTTTGGCCTTGACTGTACTAAATATTATGGCTCTAGGCAAATGTAGAATGTCCACAGCATGAAATGCAATAAAAACTCTGCGCTTTACCTGGTTGTTCTCCAAGTTGCCAAGCAACAGCCAATATTCTTTACCTTAATTTCACTTTAACAATGAAGCTCAATAAGAACACTAAAAATCGCCCTTGCGGGAGAGTGGCATGGCAGCTTGGATCCCGACCACTGGCTTCATCTCCCTATCTACCTATCAGCCCCCGGAGCACACCATGTGTTCCTCTTTTAAAGGGAGCTCAATTACGGTGCATTCGTAAAGTATTCAGACCCCTTGACTTTTTCCAGATTTTGTTATTTTATAACCTTGTTCTAAAATTGATTAAATAATACATTTCCCTCATAAATCTACACACAAACTCCACAATGACAAAGCGAAAACAGGTATTTAGAAATGTTTGCAAATGTATTACTAATAAAAAACAGAAATACCTTATTTACATAAGTAAAAAAAAATGTATTTCACCTTTATTTAACCAGGTAGGCTAGTTGAGAACAAGTTCTCATTTACAACTGCGACCTGGCCAAGATAAAGCAAAGCAGTGCGACACAAACAACAACACAGATTTACACATGGAATAAACAAATGTACAGTCAATAACACAATAGAAAAAAGTCTATATACAGTGTGTGCAAATGAGGTAAGATTAGGGAGGTAAGGCAATAAATAGGCCGTAGTGGCGAAGTAATTACAATTTAGCAATACACACTGGGGTGATAGTTGTGCAGAAGATGAATGTGCAAGGAGAGATACTGGGGTGCAAAGGACCAAAAATGAATAAATAACAATATGGGGATGAGGTAGTTGGATTGGCTATTTACAGATGGGCTATGTACAGGTGCATTGATCTTTAAGCTGCTCTGACAGCTGATGCTTAAAGTTAGTGAGGGAGGTATGAGTCTCCAGCTTCAGTGATTTTTGCAATTCATTCCAGTCATTGTCAGCAGAGAACTGGAAGGAAAGGGGGCTCAAAGGAGATATTGGCTTTGGGGGTGACCAGTGAAATATACCTGCTGGAGCGCGTGCTACGGGTGGGTGCTGCTATGTTGACCAGTGATGGTGGTGACAGTGTTTCCTAGCCTCAGTGCAAGAGGCAGCTGGGAGGAGATGCTCTTTTTCTCCATGGACTTAAGTGTCCCAGAACCTTTTGGAGTTTGTGCTACAGGATGCAAATTTCTGTTTGCTTTCCTAACTGCCTGAGCATATTGTTTCCTAACTTCCCTGAAAAGTTGCATATCACGGGGGCTATCCGATGCTAATGCAGTACGCCACAGGATGTTTTTGTGCTGGTCAAGGGCAGTCAGGTCTGGAGTGAACCAAGGGCTATATTTGTTCCTGGTTCTACATTGTTTGAATGGAGTATGCTTATTTAAGATGGTTAGAAATAAAGAATAACCAGGCATCCTCTACTGACATAATGAGGTCAATATCCTTCCAGGATACCCGGGCCAGGTCAATTAGAAAGGACTGCTCGCTGAAGTGATTTAGGGAGTGTTTGACAGTGATGAGGGGTGTTCATTTGACCGCAGACCCATTACGGACGCAGGCAATGAGGCAGTGATCGCTGACATCCTGGTTGAAGACAGCATAGGTGTATTTAGAGGGCAGGTTAGTCAGGATGATATCTAGGAATGTGCCCGTGTTTACAGATTTGGTGTTGTACCTGGTAGGTTCATTGATAATTTGTGTGAGATTGAGGGCATCTATCTTAGATTGTAGGATGGCAAGGGTTTTAAGCATGTCCCAGTTTAGGTCACCAAACTGTACGAGCTCTGAAAATAGATGGGGGGAAATCAATTCACATATGGTGTCCAGGGCACAGCTGGGGGCAACGGTGATAGACTTGTTTCTGGAAAGTTGAATTTTTTAAAGTAGAAACTTGAATTATTTGGGCACAGACCTGGATGGTATGACAGAACTCTGCAGGCTATCTCTGCAGTAGATTGCAACTCCACCTCCTTTGGCAGTTATATCTTGTCGGAAAATGTTATAGTTAGGGATGGAAATTTCAGGATTTTTGGTAGCCTTAATAAGCCAGAATTCAGACATGGCTAGGACATCCGGGTTGGCACAGTGTGCTAAAGCAGTGAATAAAGCAAACTTAGGAAGGAGGCTTCTCATGTTAACATGCATGAAACCAAGGCTTTTACGGCTACAGAAGTCAACAAATGAGATCGCCTGGGGAATGGGAGTAGAGCTAGACTCTGCGGGGCCTGGATTGACCTCTACAGGGTAATGCTAAAGGCTATAAGAACTGGTCGTCTGGTGCATTCGAAACCGAGAGTAAAATGAGCAGGTTTCTGGGCGCGGAAGAATAGATTCAAGGCATAATGTACAAACAAGGGTATGGTAACATGTGAATAGGGTGGAGGTAAACCTAGGCATTGAATGACAATGAGAGAGGTTTTGTCTCTAGAGACACCATTTAAACCAGGTGAGGTCACCACGTGTGGGAGGTGGAACAAAAGGGCTAGCTAAGTCATATTAAGCAGGGCTGGAGGCTCTGCAGTGAAATAAGACAATAATCACTGACCAAAACAGCCATGGACAAGGCATATTGACATTAGGGAGAGGCATGCGTAGCCGAGTGATCATAGGGTCCAGAGTGTAGCTAGGTGAGCCGGAGACACGGCGATTCAGACCGCTAGCAGACCGGGGATAGTATTCAGACCTTTTGCTATGAGACTCCAAATTTAGCTCAGGTGCATCCAGTCTCCATTGACCATCATTGAGGTGTTTCTACAACTTGGAGTCCACCTGTGGTAAATTCAATTGATTGGACATGATTTGGAAAGGGCAACTGTCTATATAAGGTCCCACATTTGAAAGTGCATGTCAGAGGAAAAACCAAGCCATGAGGTTGAAGGAATTCCAAGACAGGATTGTGTCGAGGCAAAGATCTGTGGAAGGGTACCAAAATATTTGTCTGCAGCATTGAAGGTCCCCAAGAACACAGGGGCCTCCATCATTCTTAACTGGAAGAAGTTTTGAAACCACCAATACTCTTCCTAGAGCTTGCCGCCCGGCTAAACTGAGCAATCGGGGCAGCAGGGCCTTGGTCAGGGAGGTGAACAAGAACTCGATGGTCACTCTGACAGAGCTATAGAGTTTCTATGTGGAGATGGGAGAACCTTAAGGAAGGACAACCATCACCACAGCATTCTACCAATCAGGACTTTATGGTAGAATGGCCAGACAGGAGCCACTCCTGAGTAAAAGGCACTCAGGACGATGATGGCCCCTGACAGAGGGCTGCCTTGCTTCTAGTCCTTAGGAAATTTTGCAGTATTTCGTTTTTTTATTGTATTATTTCTTACATTGTTAGCCCAGAAAATCTTGTGTTATTACATACAGCCGGGAAGAACTATTGGATATCAGAGCGACATCAGCTTATCAGCACTACGACCAGGAATACGACTTTCCTGAAGCGGATCCTTTGTCCGCAGCACCCAGGCCGACCCAAAACTACGCTGCCGGAGAAGAGGAAGACATATTATCTCCCAAGAGGATTATCTTCTGTTATTGTCACATCCGTGTATATCCCCCCTCAAGCTGATACCACGATGGCCCTCAAGGAACTTCACTGGACTTTATGCAAACTGGAAACCATATATCCTGAGGCTGCATTTATTGTAGCTGGGGACTTTAACAAAGCTAATTTGAGAACAAGGCAACCTAAATTCTATCAGCATATTGATTGTAGCACTCGTGAAGGCATTACACTGGATCACTGCTACTCTAACTTTCGCGATGCATACAAGGCCCTCCCCCGCCCTCCTTTCTGCAAATCTGACCATGACTCCATTTTGCTCCTCCTTTCCTATAGGCAGAAACTCAAACAGGAAGTACCTGTGCTAAGGACTATTCAACGCTGGTCTGACTAATTGGAATCCACGCTTCAAGATTGTTTTGATCACGTGGACTGAGATATGTTCCGGGTAGACTCAGAGAATAATGTAGACGTATATGCTGATTCGGTGAGTGAGTTTATAAGGAAGTGTATAGGAAATGTTTTACCCACTGTGACTATTAAAACCTACCCTAACCAGACACCATGGATAGATGGCGGCATTCGTGCGAAAACTAAAAGCGTGACCCACCACATTTAACCATGGAAAGGCGACTGGGAATATGGCCAAATACAAACAGTGTAGTTATTCCCTCCGCAAGGCAATCAAACAAGCAAAATGTGAGAATAGAGAGACAAAGTGGAGTCGCAATTCAATGGCTCAGACACGAGACATATGTGGCAGGGTCTACAGATTCTCACGGACTACAAAAGGAAAACCAGCCATGCCATGGACACCGGTGTCTTTCTTCCAGACAAATTAAACACCTTCTTTGCCCGCTTTGAGGATAATACAGCGCCACCGTCGCGGCCCGCTACCAAGGACTGTGGGCTCTCCTTCTCTGTGGCTGACGTGACTAAGACATTTTAAACGTGTTAACCCTCGCAAGGCTGCTGGCCCAGATGGCATCCCTATCCGTGTCCTCAGAGCATGCGCAGGCCAGCTGGCTGGTGTGTTTACGGACATATTCAACTCTCACTATCCCAGTCTGTTGTCCCCACATGCTTCAAGATGGTCACCATTGTTCCTGTACCCAATAATGCAAAGGTAACTGAACTAAATGACTATCGCCCCATAGCGCTCACTTCTGTCATCATGAAGTGCTTTGAGAGGCTAGTTAAGGATCATATCACCTCCACCTTACCTGTCACCTTAGACCCACTTCAATTTGCTTACTGCCCCAATAGGTCCATAGACGATGCAGTCACCATCACACTCCACACTGCCCTATCCCATCTGGACAAGAGGAATACCTATGTAAGAATGCTGTTCATTGACTACAGCTCAGCATTCAACAACATTGTACCCTCCAAGCTCATCATTAAGCTTGAGGCTCTGGGTCTCAACCCCGCCCTGTGCAATTGGGTCCTGAACTTCCTGATGGGCCGCCCCCCAGGTCGTGAAGGTAGGAAACAACATCTCAACTTCGCTGATCCTCAACACTGGGGTGCATGCTCAGCCCCCTCCTGTACTTCCTGTTCACCCATGACTGCGTGGCCCTGCCGCCTCCAACTCAATCATCAAGTTTGCAGACGACACAACAGTAGTAAGCTTGATTACCAACAACGACTAGACAGCCTACAGGGAGGAGGTGAGGGCTTTCGAAGTGCGGTGTCAGGAAAACAACCTCTCACTCAACGCCAACAAAACAAAGGAGATGATCGTGGACTTCAGGAAACAGCAGAGCGAACACCCCCCCTATCCACATCAACGGGACAGCAGTGGAGGTGGAAAGTTTTAAGTTCCCTGGCGTACGCATCACGGACAAACTGAAATGGTCCACCCACATAGACAGTGTGGTGAAGAAGGCCGGTGAGAAGGTTCACCTTCCAACAGGACACCCACTCTAAGCACACAGCCAGACAACTCAGGAGTTGCTTCGGGAGAAGTCTCTGAGTGTCCTTGAGTGGCCCAGTCACAGCCCAGACCTGAACCCGATTGAACATCTCTAGAGAGACCTGACGGAGCTTGAGAGGATCTGCAGAGAAGAATAGGAGAAACTCCCCAAATACAGGTGTGCCAAGAAGACTTGAGGTTGTAATCGCTGCCAAAGGTGCTTCAACAAAGTACTGAGTAAAGGGTCTGAAATACTTATGTAAACATAATATTTCCCCACATAAAAACAAAACAGTTTTTTGCTGCGTCATTATGGAGTATTTTGTTTAGATTGATGAGGGAGAAAAACATTTTAATACATTTCAGAATAAGGCTGTAACATAACAAAATGTGGAAAAAAATCAAGGGGTCTGAATACTTTCTGAATGCACTGTACCTATAAAACCTGTAAGCAGGAAGACCAACATAGTCAATCACAGAGCACATTCAAAACAAATGCTAAAATGTATGTGTATTTAGCTAAGTATGCAAAATATGTGTGCAATACAATGTGTTAGTCATTGTATTAAATAATGTAATTAATATGTTGGTGGTGCTGTCTAGAAATAATTCCTTTCCCTGGTCAAAGGCACTTGTGTAGATCTGAAAAGATAGGATAGGTATAATTAATATGGCAGAAGTTCCACTTGGTCTATCAGAGGGAGAAATGTAGCTTTTACCGTTATTGCTTCAAAGCCATCAACACGATTGTCGGGGCTAGCTAGGGGTTGTTTCTGTCTCTGTGCTCCTGGGAAAAAAGTGATCATTTTACTGTGGAACTTTGTTGCTGAAACTTGTTTTATGTTATAGCGTCTCAGATTATGAAAGGATGTTTGGTTGCCATTGTTTTTGTCAGTGACATTTCATCCCTGTATTACAGCCCTCGAAAGGGCCACATTCTCAAAGGTATGACTTCTTTAAAACATTGTCCTAACATTACATTTACTTGAGAGAAACATAGGTAATAATGATATTAAGACATTATTTTCTTGAAGGTCCATTGCAGCCATTTATATCTCGATATCAAATAATTTCTGGGTAAAAATTACTTAAGTACTTTACTGTGATTTGATTTAAATTAAAATGGTTAAAAAAAGACACAGAAATAGCTTCTTAACAAAGAGCAATTCTCAAGCAAGAATTTAGCTTCGGCTGTCTGGGAGTGTTGAGGGGATGTGTGACGTCACCTGGCAGGCCAAAACGCCATCCCACCAAAACAGGCAGAGATTTCAGACGGTGTTTTCAAACAGCTTACACTAAAATGGCATTATCATAAATTTCACAATTCCACTATATTATTCAAACCTCAGTGTGGAAATATATATAAAACATACAAATATCATGTTTTTGACTGCATTGGGCCTTTACAATCAGCCGGAATTAGCATGTTTTAGGTTAGGGTTGGCATGGCTCATATGTGGCAATTCCTCTTTATGGCCACTTAATGGCGCAGTAGACCACATTCCCACCCGTCTCACATTATCTGTGCAATCAGGCAGTATAAAACTTTCCTGCTGCAGTGCATTGTACCTTGGTTATAATGAGATATAATATTTGGATAATACATACATCACTCTGATGTTGTGCTTATGTGAGGATTTGCTGCCTTGCAAGATAAGTGTCTCGTGTGTGTAAATGTGGATTAAAGAATGTAAATACACTAAAGTCACAACCTTAGACTAAATAAATACCGGAGGTAGGACCAGGTCCCTATTATTCGACTCACAAGCAAGTCACAAGATCCGACTATCAATTCGAGTCCCAACTAGAATGGGGTCGACTCTCAAGTCAAGGCCAAGTCGAACTCGCCCTAAACAATGGAATTGCCATGGAAATGCAAGGAGGAAAGGGCTGTCCAAAGTCTCCTCATTGCCCTTAGCAAAATTAGCCTACATTTAGGCTATTGTTTATATGTGAATTTCACACTGATGTTGAGGTAAAAATTGGAGTATAACACTTGTATCGATGTCGACCCCGATACATGTTCAAGTCATCATCACCAATCAACTGCATTACAGTTAAAAACAACTTTGACTTCCACCACTGATTTATGTATGCTAGCTATGCTAACCAGTTTATATGAACATGAGTTAGCATTTAGCAGTCACTTCTAGACCTGAAAAGGGACAACTTCTTCATGTTATGCAGCGAAAACAGCCAAATAAACTTCAGCAAAAAAGATCATTCGTAAAAGTCTAAATAACCTCACAGATCTTCATTGTAAAGGGTTCAAACACTGTGTCCCATGCTTGTTCAATGTACCATAAACAATTAATGAACATGCACCTGTGGAACGGTCGTTAAGACACTAACAACTTACAGACGGTAGGCAATTAAGGTCACAGTTATGAAAACTTAAAACACCAAAAGAAAGATGCCCAGGGTCCCTGCTCATCTGTGTGAACGTGCCTTAGGTATGCTGCAAGGAGGCATGAGATTTGCAGATTTTTTGCGAGGGCAATAAATTGCAATGTCTGTACTGAGACGCCTAAGACAGCTCTACAAGGAGACAGGACGGACAGCAGATCGTCTTCCACGTGTAACAACACCTGCACAGGATCGGTACATCCAAACATCACACCTGCGGGACAGGTACAGGATGGCAACAACAACAGCCCGAGTTACACCAGAAACGCACAATCCCTGCATCAGTGCTCAGACTGTCCGCAATAGGCTGAGAGAGGCTGGACTGAGGGATTGTAGGCCTGTTGTAAGGCAGGTCCTTACCAGACATCACCGGCAACATCACCTATGGGCACAAACCCACTGTCGCTGGACCAGACAGGAATGGCAAAAAGTGCTCTTCACTAACGAGTTGCAGTTTTGTCTCACCAGGGGTTATGGTCGATTTTCGCATTTATCGTCGAAGGAATGAGCATTACACAGAGGCCTGTACTCTGGAGTGGGATCGATTTGGAGGTGGAGGGTCCGTCATGGTCTGGCGCGGTGTGTCACAGCATCATCGTACTGAGCGTGTTGTCATTGCAGGCAATCTCAACGCTGTGTGTTACAGGGAAGACATCCTCCTCCCTCATGTGGTACCCTTCCTGCAGGATTATCCTGACATGACCCTCCAGCATGACAATGCCACCAGCCATACTGCTCGTTCTGTACGTGATTAGCTGCAAGACAGAAATGTCAGTGTTGTGGCATGGCCAGCGAAGAGCCTGGATCTCAATCCCATAGAGCACGTCTGGGACCTGTTGGATCGGAGGGTGAGGGCTAGGGCCATTCCCCACAGAAATGTCAGGGAACTTGTAGGTGCCTTGGTGGAAGAGTGGGGTAACATCTCACAGCAAGAACTGGCAAATCAGGTGCAGTCCATGAGGAGGAGATGCACTGCAGTACTTAATGCAGCTGGTGACCTCACCAGATACTGACTGTTACTTTTGATTTTGACCCCCCCCCCCCCCCCCCCCCCCCTTTGTTCAGGGACACATTATTCCATTTCTGTTAGTCACATGTCTGTGGAACTTGTTCAGTTTATGTCTTAGTAGTTGAATCTTGTGTTCATACGTATATTTACACATGTTTAGTTAATGAACTCAGTTGACAGTGGGAGGACGTTTCTTAATTTAGCTGAATTTATATCCAAATCGGACTTAGTAACCACATTCATGACGGATTTGACAAATATTCACTTTGCTACATCAGATTTGTTGAAAGTGAGCCAATATGGTCAATGGAATGCCTGCTTTCCATTGACTCCTTTACCACATCTATAGGACACATGCCGCTTTCAAAACTCGAATCTCCGATTAAGTGCATTCAAAAGAACTGGGAACACGTGACAACATGAGCTTTGACTGAGAATTTTTTTTTGAACAGTCATCCAATGTGGAATTCCAAGTCAGAAACTTGGGCATCTTCCAAAACTAGAGCTTCTACTTTCCGACCTGAAGATCACTGATGTCATCATTTGACCTTGTTTTTCCCCTGAGTTCCCAGTTGTCTTGAAAGCGCTAAAATACACAAACCAGGATTATTCTCCTTCTTAATTTAACTAGGCAAGTCAGTTAAGAACAAATCCTTATTTACAATGACAGCCAAACCCAGACAAACACAATTGCGCACCACCCTATGGGACTCCCAAACACAGTCAGATGTGATACAGCCTGGATTTGAACCACGGATGCTTCTTGCACTGAGATGCAGTGCCTTAGACCACTGCACCAATCTGGAGCAATATGGAGAAAAATTATACCTCGAGTCTTGAGAATATTTATGTGAACAATAAACATCACGCCCACTGAGGGTAAGAAATGGTCAATTAAATTGTATCACATCAAACATGAAACAGAAATGTCTAAGTGTTGCGGTAAATGGTACGGGAATGATGAAACACTAGCAATTATTGTAGGATTAGATGGAATATAGATTTCTCACATATGTATTTAAACGTGTGAATGCAACAGCAAGCGTTTCAACAAGAGAACAACGGGGTCTCCACAGGGGAGAGTTTCGAGAGCATAAGTGGAGACACGTTTACGGCAAGCTTCATAAGTAAATGATCAATTGCAAGCAATTTTGACATACCAAAAGACCAGTAGGCCAAAGGTAGTAATTATTGGTTACCCTATGCTGGTGAGTTTGCAAAGTAAACAGTTAATATTCTGGATCACCAACATTTTTTGGAGCTGCATATTTATTTATGGCAATCCTCTCTCCCTACAATTTGACATTTGCGCTGCACCCAATCAGTTAGCTGTACAGCAAATCAGTAATCCGTTTGCTAACTCACCCGACCTGTGTGGATTGACTGGTCCAATCAGATGGCCGAGTGTGCTTTTCACTAGCCAATCTGTTGCACGTTTTTTTTGTTGCAAAGGCGCTGCTGCAGCTACTGTCGCTGGCTGCGTGAAGAGTAATCCAGAGAGAATCTGTGCCACAAAATGAGTAACAAAACCTCGCCAGATAATTTTAAATCGTCAAATACGAGTCTTGAAGCTCCATGTCAAGTCTCTCAAGTTATTTTATTTTCTGTCAAGTCAAATTTGTGACTCAAATCCATGTCATTGTAATTCGAGTCCACAACTCTGCTAAATGTCCTATTCTTGAAACTAGGTTGCTTTTTTTGGTAGAGGACAACGTTATGTTAATGTGCGTTAAGTTCAATGCACTTAGTCAGTAGGGTAATAGGGTCCTCATTTGCAGGTGCATAGTTCCCTGTTAGTTAATGATGCAGCCAGGATGGGAAGTTATGCATTGTGGATTTCGTTAACCCCACGTCACGTGTTACTATGGAAACAGGGACGAGGGGCTTTACTACATGGTCCAGGTGTCCTGACAATCCTTCTCTCCCCCCCTCCTCCTTCTGCCAACTTGGCATTGCCAGGTGGGCTAACTTCAACCTTTACTGAGTATACTCATCCACTGCCCTTTCATACTGTTTTCTCTCCTATCCTCTCTCAAACACACACACGATAGAGTAGTGTGTGTCTGTGTGTTATACAAACGACAGTTGGGTCACTGAAGTAAAGTTTACGCTGTCTGGATATCCGGGCAGCCTGGCGCCATTGAAGTAGCCTCTAGCAGCCCTGTGGAGTGTGTATGTGTCTCTCGTTTATTGATCCCTATGCTGACTATGCTGTCATCAGCTCTGATAACACTGTGGGTTGCTGGTGGATCAAACAGTGTTTCGTTTACTCTAAGAAAACATGTGTACACTGTATAGCAAGCCTATTGCTTCGTGGTTTGCTTGATAAAACACTGGCAGGTGTTATTTTCTATTCTAGAACTCAGACTGCCAATGATAACTTTCTCATGAAATGTGTTAGGCTACTGTCATTTTCCATTTTCTCTTGGTGATTTTAGATGTTTTGCGAGTGTTACATTTAGCAGACCCAATTGCATTTACCTGCGATTACCACTAGCACATTTCCTGTCAGTTTGCAATTTGCCCTTTTTTGGATCCATATATTTTGATGGTTTATAGGTCTCCTTTGTGTAGGCTGTGTCAGAGTTGCATAAAAGGCTTCCTGTGAGTGTATCTTTGGGCCAAGACTTATGTAGACTCCTGTCAGGGCGACACAGGAAGACACACCTTTCATAAAGACATCAACTCTCTCTAACATGCACAACTATTAGTATTGACACTGGCCTGTACACTACAGTATTTCTTAACCCGGTTTTCCTTATATGGGCATTTCCCCTAAGGGGGGGAGCCTTTAGTGGGCCACATCAACTTCCTGCCAGAAAGGTAAATGTCATAGAGTAGATATGTCTTCATCTGGGATGGGCCGATAAGGAGGAAGTGGTATAAATAATGCATTTTTATTGATGACATTCAAATACAGGAAGTTCAAGAGTACATAGGGTGGCAGGTAGCCTAGTAGTTAAGAGTGTTTGGCCAGTAACCAAAAGGTTGCTGGTTTGAATCCCTGATACCACTAGGTGAAAAATCTGTTTTTGTGCCCTTGAGATAGGCATTTAACCCTACTTGCTCTGGATAAGGGGGTCGACTGAAGTGACTCAAATGCACATGACAGGCAGTCAAGTTGATAAAACATGGGCAATGAAAGTGATACAATAATGTGCTGAAATTGAAGTGTTTCTTGTGTTGCCAATCTGCAGCGGCATCTTCTGTAAACTATTCTCTTTGTGGAGCTCAGGCTTCAGAATGCTCAGAATTGATATCAGTTTGATGAATTATTTAATTTCTTCAGCGTCATTAAGGAAGTTGACTGGCAACCCAAACACATGGAACATTTGTGGGTCCTTGTTCAGGCCTGCCAACTCAGTGGCCTTGTGGTTATGGGACCTCCCGGCTGCGACAGAGCAGCCGGCTGCGACAGAGCCTGGGCACGAACCCAGAGTCTCTGGTGGCACAGCCAGTGTCCTAGACCACTGCGCCACCTGGGAGCATGTCTCAAGCTTTGAGGGAGTGTACAGTTGGTATGCTGACAGTTGGTATGCTGACTCCTAGACCTTGTCTCATCGCGCACCAGCGACTCCTGTGGAGGGTTGGGCACAGTGCACGCTAACCAGGTTGCCAGGTGCACAGTGTTTCCTTTGCTGTGTTAAGAAGCAGTGCGGCTTGGTTAGGTTGTGTTTGGGGGGAAGCATGGCTTTCGTCTCTCCCGAGCCCATACGGGAGTTGTAGCCATGAGACAAGATACCAATTTCATTGGATACCATGAAATTGGGGAGAAAAGGGGGTAAAAAAAACATGAAACATTGTGTTGCATGACAAAACTGCAGTGGCCTGTCAGTGGCCCCTTTCTCTTTCTTTCCCCCTCGTTCATGTCTGAAAAGCAAATCCAAAAGCCTTCATCTTCCTTCCTCTGCGTCTCTTCCTCCATCTCAATGTCTGAAAAGCAAAATCTAAAGCTTGTTTTCTATAATTTTGTATAAATCTGTGTGATTTTGAGCAGGTGATGATACATTGTTGGAAACTTCATGTGAAATCCACTTGAAAATGTCTTGAAGTCTTGACACATTGGTTGGCATTCCTAGGCCTACATTCTTGTTCTGTTACATTCTTCTCCTTTCACTCTCTGTTTTCCCTTAGTCAGATGTTACTGGGTTGAACTCTCATGACCTGGCCCTGCCCATTCCCGCTCTTAGATTCAAACAGTCCCTGACCTTTCCTTGAACCTGTCATAAAATCATAAAATCAGAAACATGCCTTTAGCGTAGCAGCTGTGTAGTATCATATGAATACAAATGCAATGACGACATGATATTGCAGCAAATGCAATAGGGCTGCTCTTATATTACATTTCTACCTTTTCTTCATTGTGTTGACTTTGTCAGTGTTTCGCCTAGACGTTTGCATAGAGGCAAAGGCCCCTGGAGGCCCCTGAAGCAACTTTCATGGATGCTATGCCAATAACCCAATTGTATTTTTTTAATAGGTGGGGAAAACTGTAACGGTAGGGGAAACACTTCTCGGAGTGACACTGTTTTCATGTTACACTACTAACTGGGGATTTACATTGATTAGGTCACAGTACACGCATGTCCTACAGTAACTCTTGAGTTATGACTGACTCTTTCCTTTCATGGGATCCTCCTTGAACAATCCCTTTGCCAGTTAGAGCATGGCGCTACAATATATATTGTTACGGGCTCCTGACCTATTTTTATTTTTTTTGCGCTGCTCTTCATGATACACTATGCAGAAATCGCGCCGCCATTTCTTGGCTGCTACAATTCTAATGATTTACCTCATTTCAGTTTGTGTGACAACTAGCAAGTATAGTGTAGAGAATCATTGTACCATTTTACACCGTTGTGAAATATCTTTTCCATAACCAAAAATATTGTATTTTCAACTGTTTGAAGCTGGTGTACAAAACCGAATGTAAAAGAAAATAAAACTTAAGAACGGGAAGCATAGAAATAGAGCACATAGAACAGATCTACCGCTTCTTAGACTTAAGTCACATTTCTATGTGAATTTGGTTGGGTTTTGCCCAATAAGTTACATATTGCAGCTTAAACTTTTTTTGTACGTAATGTTTCCGCCATTGTTTCCTGTGACTAAAAAAACAGCTTACCTTGATTTGGATAAAGATTTCTACTTCATTGAGTCGGAGGCTCAGGACATACTGCTCAACCTGGGTAAGGCCCTAATCCCGAGACTCGAAAAAGAAAAAGGCGGCGTAATAGAGGCCGACGTGCGGGCACCCTGACGAAACTACATCTGGGATAACATAAGCCGCCTCTACCCTCCGTTCTATTGGCAAAAGTACAATCACTGAAGAACATACTGGACGAGCTCCGTTCGAGACTATCCTATCGACGGGAACCGAAGAAGTGTAATATCCTATGTTTCTCGGAGTCATCGCTGAAGGACATGGATAATAATAATACAGTACATCTAGCTGGTTTTTCTATGCACCAGCAGGACAGTATGGCAGTTTCGGGTAAGCTCAAAGGAGGAGGTGTGTCTCTTTGTTAACAGCTGCTGCATGATCTTTAATATTAAGGAAAGCTCGAGGTCCTGCTAACTTGAGTTAGAATACCTCATTATAAACTGAAGACCATACTATTTACCAAGAGAGTTTATCTATATTTTTCGTAGCTGTCTATTTACCACCACAAACCGACGCTGGCACTAAGACCACACACAACGAGCTGTATAGACAAACAAACAAGAAAAATATCCAGAAGTGGCATTCCTAGTGGCCGGTGATTTTAATACAGGAAAAACAAAATTCATTTTACCTAATTTCTACCAGCATGTCACCTGTGCAACTAGAGGCAAAATAAACTCTAGATCACCTTTACTCCACACACAGAAATGCATACAAAACTCTCCCTTGCCCTCTATTTGGGAAATCTGACCATAACTCTATCCTACTGATTCTCGCTTACAAGCAAAAACTCAAACAGGAAGTACCAGTGACGTGCTCAATATGGAAGTGGTCCAATGAAGTGGATGCTAAGCTACAGGACTGTTTCGCTAGAACAGATTGGAATATGTTCCGGGATTCATCCGATTAATCCGCATTAATGAGTTTAATCAGTCACCTGCTTCATTAATAAGTGCATTGACGACGATGTCCCCACAGTGATTGCATGTACATATCCCAACCAGAAGCCATGGATTACAGGTAACATCCGCACTGAGCTAAAGGCAAGAGCTGCCACTTTCAAAGAGCGGGACACTAATCCGGATGCTAATCCGGATTCCGCCACGCTTTTCGACGAGCCATCAAACAAACAAAGGGTCAATACAGGACTAAGATCGAATCCTACTGCACCGGCTCTGACGCTCGTCAGGTGTGGTAGAGCCTGCAAACTTTCACAGATTACAAAGGGAAACCCAGCCACGAGCAGCCCAGTGATTGGAATTTACAAGACGAGCTAAATGCCTTCTATGCTCATTTTCTGGAAGACTGTGTGATCACTCTCTCCGTAGCCAATGTGAGTGAGACCTTTAAACAGGTTAGCATTCACAAGGCCTCAGGGCCAGACGTATTACCAGGGCGCATACTCAGAGCATGCGCTGACCAGCTGGCAAGCTTCTTCACTGATATTTTCAACCTCTCCCTGACCCAGTCTGTAATACATATGTTTCAAGTAGACCACCATAGTATCTGTGCCCAAGAACGCAAAGGTAACCTGTCTAAATGATGATCACCCGGGAGCACTCACATTTGTAGCCATGAAATGCTTTAAAAGGCTGGTTTTGGCTCACATCAACACCATCCTCCTAGACACCTTGAACCCACTCCAATTCGCTTACAGATCCACAGAGGACGCAATCTCTATTGCACAAGAGGAACACCTATGTGAGAATGCTGTTCATTGACTCCAACTCAGCGTTTAACACGATAGTGCCCTCCAAGCTCCTTACTAAACTATGGACCCTGGGACTGAACACCTTCTGCAACTGGATCCTGGACTTCCTGATGGGCCGCCCCCCAGTTGATGAGGGTAGGCAATAACACATCTTCCACGCTGACCCTCAACACCGGGGCCCCTCAGGGGTGCGTGCTTCATTCCCTCCTGTACTCCCTGCTCCCCCATGACTGCGTGGCTGACAAGATTTGGCAAGGGCCCTCAGATTCTCAGAAGGTTATACATCTGCACCGTTGAGAGCATCTTGACTGACTGCATTCCGCATTCTGGTATGGCAAATGCTTGGCATCCTACCACAATGCACTACGGAGGGTAATGCGTACGGCCCAGTACATCACTGGGGCCGAGCTCCCTGACATCCTGGATCTGACACCAGGTGGTGTCAGAGGAAGGCCCTAAAAATTGTCAAAGACTCCTGTCACCAAAGTCAAAGACTGTTCTCTCTGCTACCGCATGGCAAGCGGTACCGATACACGAAGTCTGGAATCAACCGTACCCTGAAAAGCTTCTGCCCCCAAGCCATAAGACTAGTAAATAATTAAATAGCTACCCAGACTGTCTGCATTGAACCTTTTTGCACCAACGTTTTGGACACATTACAAACACTGTTACTACTTTTGATTATTTGTCACTTTATTCCTAGTTATATGTAAACTGAACAAAAAATATAAACGCAACATGTAAAGTGTTGGCCCCATATTTCATGAGCTGAAATAAAAGGTCCCCAAAAATGTTCCATATGCACAAAAATCTTATTTCTCTGAAATATTTTGCACAAATGTGTTTACATCCCTGTTTAGTGAGCATTTCTCCTTTGCCAAGATAATCCATCCACCGAAGAGGTATGGCATATCATGAAGCTTATTGAACAGCATGATTATTACACAGGTGCACCATGTACTGGGGACAATGAAAGGCCAAATTAAAATACCAAAATAAAAATTCTATAAAATAAAAGGCCAAAATAAAAATTCTATAAAGTAAAAGGCCAAAATAAAAAATCTATAAAACAAAAGGCCAAATTAAAAATTCTATAAAATAAAAGGCCAAAATAAAAATTCTATAAAATTAAAGACCAAAATAAAAATTCTATAAAATAAAAGGCCAAAATAAAAATTCTCGAAAATTTGCAATTTTGTCACAACATAATACCACAGATGTCTCAAGTTTTGAGGGAGCATGAAATTAGCACGCTAACTGCAGGAATGTCCACTGGAGCTGTTGCTAGAGAATTGAATGTTAGTTTCTCAACCATAAGCTGCCTCCAACGTAATTTCAGAATTTGGCAGTACATCCAACCTGCCTCACAACTGCAGACCACTTGTAATCACGCCAGCCCAAGACCTCCTCATCTGGCTTCTTTACCAACGGAATCGTCTGAGACTAGCCCCCTGGACAGCTGCACAACCCAATAATTTCTGCACAAACTGTCAGAAACCATCTCAGGGATGCTCATCCACGTGCTCGTCGCCCTCATCAGGCTCTTGACCTGACTCCAGTTCGGTGTCGTAACCGACTTCAGTAGGCAAATGCTAACCTTTGATGGCCACTGGTACGCTGGAGAGGTGTGGTCTTTACGGGTGAATCCCAGTTTCAACTATACCGAGCAGATGGCAGACAGTGTGTATTGCGTCGTGTTGGCGAGCGGTTTGCTGTGACCAAAGTATTCCCAGTCATGTGAAATCCATAGATTAGGGCCTAATACATTTATTTGAATTGACTGATTTCCTTATATGAACTGTAACTCAATAAAATCTTTAAAGTTGTTGCAAGTTCTGTTTATATTTTTAGATACAAAAGTATCTGGACACCCCTTCGAATTTGTGGAGGTGTATAAAATTGAGCACACAGGCATGCAATCTCCATAGACAAACATTGGCAGTAGAATGGCCTTACTGAAGAGCCCATAACTTTCAACATGGCACTGTCATAGGATTTCCAACAAGTCAGTTCGTCGAATTTCTGCCCTTCTAGAGCTGCCCCGGTCAACTGTTTGTGCTGTTATTGTGAAGTGAAAACATCTAGGAGCAACAATGTCCCAGCCACAAAGTGGTGGGCCACACAATCTCACAGATCGGGACTGCCGAGTGCTGGAGCACGTAGCGCATAAATATCGTCTGTCCTCAGTTGCAACACTCACCACCGAGTTCCAAACTGCTTCTGGAAGCCACGTCAGCACAATAACTGTTCGTCGGGAGCTTCATGAAATGGATTTCCATGGCAGAGCAGCCGCACACAAACCTAAGTTCACCATGCGCAATGTCAAGCGTCGGCTGGAGTGGTGTAAATCTTGCCGACATTGGGCTCTGGAGCAATGAAAACGCGTTCTCTGGTGTGATGAATCACGTGTCACCATCTGGCAATCCGACGGCCGAATCTGGGTATAGCAGATGTCATGAGAACGCTACCTGTCCGAATGCATAGTGCTAACTGTAAAGTTTGGTGGAGGAATAATAATGGTACGGGATTGTTTTTTATGGTTCGTGCTAGGCCCCTTAGTTCCAGTGAAGGGAAATCTTAACGCTACAGCATACAATGACATTCTCGATGATTCTGCGCTTCCAACTTTGTGGCGCCAGAGGGCGGCAGAGACGGCCCTAGAGACTATTATTATACTCAGGTGTTTTCTATTTCCTTATTATGATTTCCCCCTTTAAAAGAGGTGTGTTTTCTGTTCTTTCTGCAAAAACTTGATTTCAGTCGCCCTGTGTGGTAGTCCCCTGAGTGAGTTTCTAGTTCTGGTGTTTGTTGTTTGTTGTGTTCTCCTGTGATCCTTATGTTATCTTTTCTCAGTAAAGTATTACATTTATCCTTAATCATTGATTCCTTGTCTGGTCCATTCTCTGTACCTGGGTTCAACTTCACCACGTCAAGGTTCATACAGAAGTGGTTTGTTGAGATTGTGTGGGTGAACTTAACTTCAAATCCATCGAAACACCTTTGGAATGAATTGGTACGCCGACTGCGAGCCAGGCCTAATCGCCAGGCCTAATCGCCCAACATCAGTGCACGAGCCAGTCCCCACAGCAATGTTCCAACATCCAGTAGAAAGCCTTCACAGAAGAGTAAAAGCTGTTATAGCAGCAAAGGGGGGACCAACTCCATATTAATGCCCATGATTTTGGAACGAGATGTTTGACTTGCAGGTGTCCACATACTTTTAGTCATGTAGTGCAACTGTCTCAATTACCTTGTTCCCCTGCGCATCGACTCGGTACTGGTACCCTGTGCATAGTCAAGTCAAGTTATCATTACTCATTGTGTATTTAATATGACTTTTATTACGTGTTTTACTTTTCTCTTTCTGTTTTCTTTCTCTCTGCATTGTTGAGAAGGGCCTGTAAGTAATCATTTCACTGTTAGTCTAAACCTGTTTATAAAGCATGTGATGAATCACATTTGATGTAGAAGATTTGATGTGTGGAGGAAGGCTACCTGACTCATTCATAAAACTCCTCGCCTCTCATCACTTGTAACTCTTTCCAGCGTCTGCATGGCAGTTTTCTTAGTTCAGGCCCGCTTGGATATGTCGGCGCTGACAGATAACGGTGGGTGATTCAGTCCTTTTCGATCTTCAGTACTTGAGTACGCACAGAGAGCCGAACCCTGTCTCGCTATTGTCAACACACTTATTGTAATTGTTGCCTTTCTTCCTGCCTTTTTTTGTTGTTGTCATTCCTTGAGTTTGTTGTAAAGTGTATGAGATACTTTCCTTGTTTTAAAAAGTGTTGAAAGCAGCATCCCATTTACTCCACACCTTTTAAAGCTAGGACTAGGAGGAAGTTTTACATACAGAACCTCACAGTCTAACGTTCTATTAGTGCCAGTTCGTTGAGTGTGTCTTCTCCTTTGATCCTTGCCACTTCCAGTGGTTTCAGAACATGACAGGTGGCAGAAAACGGATATCTAGTAAGCCTAAAGAGTTGAACTCTGAGCTGCAGGGGAAAAGGTCAACACACTATTGACACAGTTGATACAGATGTAGCATGTGCATGTTCTCAAACGTTCCTTGATTTAACGATGCCATTAACTCGTGGTGGCAGTGCTGTAGTTTGAGGCATGACACATGTGCACTCTCTCACACATGCATACTGCTCACGTGCACACACACGTTACTCGTATGAACATGCTCATATGCACACACACATACTTACACAGCACACACGCATTCTGCAAATTTGTAAATAGGTAAATTCATTTGCTTCTTGCAGAGGAAATGGTGCCAACATGGAAATGTGTGCTTTTTGTTTTTGACCACCATTTGCCCTTTCATAGAGTGCTGTTTTTTTACTTTATCACTTTTCATTGTGAGTTTAGTGGCCCAGTGGTGTGCTTAGTGCATGTCTATTGATCTTATGATTGTTCTTGGCAGAGGCTGCAGCTGATGTTGTCTCATAAAAGGTGATGTGGACAGGCTACACTCTCTCTCTTTCGTTTCCATCTGTAGTGAATGGTTTAATGGTTCCTTTGTAAACATGTGCTAAAATGATAATGCACAAGAGGCTGTGGCATATCATGAATTTGGCAGGGGTTATGTTGTCACTAATTGAATGTTCCTGCTTGCTGATTGGCCAGGAGCGAAATATCAAAGACCCATATGGTGTGCTGATGTGCACTGAAGTCCTTTGTTGGCTAGCTCCTACTGTATTCCTGTCTGTCTTCTCCTCCCCTCTCAAACCTGTTCCAACTTTCTACTAAGCCAACTTCCTCTCAACATGGAAAATAAACCCGATTTTTATGACGCTCCCTTTGTTGTCCTCTGCTTGGTATGACGTGCGTATGCCATTATTCCTGTCCCTGCTCCCTCGCTCTCTCACCCCTAAACCTGCCCCGGATGGAGGGAGGAGGAGGGAGAGGGCGGAATGCAGGGTGCACCGTGGACCTTTAGCCTTGTAAATGCCACCTACTCTCTTTGGAAACAGTAATGTACATGAAGCTGGACTAGCTCTGGGAGTGGACAGAAAGAATACTTTGTTTATTGTTCCATACAGTCAGGGCTCTCTTGGGGCGAGAGATGGAGATTGGTGTTGATTTGTGAAGTATCACTCCGCCTGCATCATGAATAGCAGTATTCAGTAGAGGAGAGGCGAGAGCAAGAGGACACAATAGCTTTAAGTTTTATGGTGCTACTGTTGCTGGAGCAGATTTTGGCACGGAGCCTATGGCATCACACATACAGCTGCAGTGCTTGCTTTCCCCATCTGAACTCTATCTCTCTCTCTGCTCACTCTGTTTCAAACTCTCCCTCGCTCTTTCTCTGCTTCTCTCTTTCTGTCTTCACACTTATTCTATTTTTCACAGTCTCTACTTTGTTCTCTCCCACCTCCACCTCACACTTTCCTTTCCCTCCCCTCTTTCTATCACTTCATCTCCTCTTCTCTCAAATTCCTCAGGTGTTATTTCTCCAGTCCTCACAACTTTCCCTGTTTTCACAAAGAAATATATATATATATATATTATGATCATCTCAACTATTTGCTCTGTGGCCATGGTTTATAGGCCTAGTTCTGTATATGCCTAGTTTTCAAAACAATGCCATTTGTTTTCCGAAGGGCTGTTAGGCATTGCCTTTGCCACTTGGCCACCGTGGCTCCTGCATGTCACCCTCTTGCGTCTGTGGTGACGTCTTAGGGACATTATCTCCCATAAAGCCTCTGTTTGTTTTGGCTGCCTGGGACCTGATAATGGCCCCATTACTGGAGAATTAGGGCCCCTGTGCACTTTGCTGGAAGACCCACTGTCTGGAATCTGGATCCTACCCAGCTGGCAACTCCTCCTGTTCCCTGCTTACTCCACGGTCGCTAGCCAGTGTTCCACTGGCCAGGCTATTTTTAGGACTGCTGCATGAGGGCTATTGGTGCTTATGTTGTCATCGCATTGGCTGGGTTCCCTTTCAGTCAGTCAACTTCGGTACAACATACTGTGGGGAGTCACACTGTCATGACTTCGGTTGAAGGATCTACAATCGCGCTTGACAAGACCAATGAAAACTACGCCTCGTTGGTAGCCCCGCCTTTCACAGGTGATAAGCGTGAGGCTCGGATTCATTCGTACAGTTATTCCGCTCTTCACCTCAGTGTGAACAGGAATGATTCACGCTAACTAAAACAAACAATTGGAAAACTAGATGGTCTTATATTGCGCCAATTAAACTATCCCATAGGGGTAGAGCGTGCTCACTCCCTGGATGTTGTGTGTTGACGTTTGTATTTGCTTCCTTATCAAGAACAATTAGTTATTCTTCAATTTGCTGGAGGAATGAGTAAGCTGGCTAAGAAAACAACCGAGATGACGATGGCTAAGCCGGGTTCGATGTCGAGAACATGCCCCCAGTTATGCTGTTATACTAGTTCTCTGAAAGATATTCATGATTCGTGTATAGTTTCTCTTACCTTGGAACACGCTTAGGCG
Organism: Oncorhynchus kisutch; assembly: GCF_002021735.2. NCBI lineage: Eukaryota > Metazoa > Chordata > Actinopteri > Salmoniformes > Salmonidae > Oncorhynchus > Oncorhynchus kisutch. Next base: position 10,342,110 of record NC_034203.2, read on the forward strand.
GCCCTCACTCGAACCAGTCCGTGGACGCTTTGCCATGTACTGCGTGCAAACTCCCTGAAAAGACTAGCATTGTTGACGAAGCTTGGAGTTACCAATAGTGACTTTCCTTTTTCCGGATGTCTGTGCCTTGGCTGGGACTGAGGTGCAGGAAGCGGCGAGGGACTTGGGGCAATGTTCAGAACAGGTGGAACTAGCATCCCAGCAGGGAGATAGTGACCCGGCTAGTTAAATACAGGGCCCAGGTTCGGAAGACGACTTGGTGTCTCTGGACAGCTCCGGGGGTTTCTCGGGTGATGAAGAGCTTAGTTCCGGGGCAGCCTCATCTTCACGATACAGGATATGGAGGGGGCAGGGCTGGTGCACATGCCTCCGGTGTATGGCAAGCTATCTGGTTACCTAGCCCTGTACCTAGCCCATGGCAATGCATATTCTATGCTCCCTAACAAGCACTGTCACTTTTCGGCTGCTCAGCTGGATAAGGTGTATCGTGCAGAGGGGGTGGCTGCCCGATCACTGTCATCTGTCACTGTGCTGCAGGTTTACCAGACAGAATTGCTGGAGGAGCTGGGCACGGCTTTGGCCACAGGTAAGCCCCACACAGAGCTCTTGGATGAGATCCATTCTGCGCATGTCCTAGTGCACCGCTCGGGAAGAGCATGGGCGCTACTGTGGTGGCACAGCATCATCATTGGCTGACACTTTCGGAGGTGCCATAGAGGGACAGACAGATGTATCCCGATTAGCCGATTAGCTCCCATTGGGTTGTTCGGCCCTGGAGGCTATGCAAGTCAAAAATAAGCAGTTAGAGGCGTTGCCCGCTTTTCTCCCTCGGTGGTCCTTTGGATGCCGGGGAGGGGCACCTTCCAGAAGGCCGACAGGCAGAGCTCCGCCGGCCAATCGGGATACGTCACTGATGGTCGAAGCCCCTGAATCCAGAGTGGATGAGGCTTCAGGCAAACGTTTGCATCTAAATACATTGTTTCAACCCAATTGTTTTCGAGTTCAACATGTGAGTTCAATAAAACATTTCCCCAGACACAAGGTTATAGAGAATGGTGCCGATTTTAAATAAAAATACATTTAAATGATTTCTCACAGTCCACGAGTGGGCATCATGCCCCCTCAGATGTCACTTTATGGGAGACTCACTGCCTGCTCCGACCAATGGCGCGCATGTGTAGTGTCGCCCTGGGTAATGCAAACAATGATGTTGGGTTGGAGGCTACAATTCAGGATGGCTGGTACAGTCTGTATTTCCTGGTTCCCAAAAGGGACGGGGTTTTGCGCCCCATTCTAGATATGCATGCCCTGAACGAGCATCTCAGAGTTTGTAAGTTTAAAATGCACACAAACCGGCGGCTGTTACGGTCCATGTGTCCCGGTGATTCGTTCACCACCTTCGACCTAAAGGATGCGTACATTCCTTGGCACACCTGTATTTGTGGAGTTTATCTCATTGTTCTCTGCAGATTCTCTCAAGCTCTGTCATTTTGGATGGGGAGCGTCGCTGCACAGCTATTTTCAGGTCTCTCCAGAGATGTTCGATCAGGTTCATGTCCGGGTTCTGCCTGGGCCACTCGAGGACATTCAGAGACTTGTCCCAAAGCTACTCCTGCGTTGTCTTGGCTGTGGGCTTAGGGTCATTGTCCTATTGGAAGGTGAACCTTCGCCCCAGTCTGAGGTCCTGATCACTCTGGAGCAGATTTCATCAAGGATCTCTCTGTACTTTGCGACGTTCATCTTATCGATCCTGACTAGTCTGCCAGTGCCTGCAGCTGAAAAATCACCACAGCATGATGCTACCATCACCATGCTTCACCGTAGGGATAGTATTGGCCAGGTGATGAGTGGTGTCAGGTTTCCTCTAGATGTGACGTTTTGCATTCAGGCCAGTTCAATCTTGGTTTCATTAGACCAGATAATCTTGTTTCTCATAGTCTGAGAGTCCTTTAGGTGCCATTTGGCAAATTCCAAGCGGGCTGTCGTGCCTTTTACCAAGGAGTGGCTTCCATCTGGCCACTCTACCATAAAGGCCTTATTGGTGTATTGCTACAGAGATAGATGGCTGTCCTTCTGGAAGGTTTTCCCATCTCAACAGAGGAATGCTGAAGCTCTGTCAGAGTGACCATCGGGTTCTATGTCACCTCCCTGACCAAGGCCCTTCTCCCCTGATTGCTCAGTTTGGTCTGGTGGCCACTTCTAGGAAGAGTCTTGGTGGTTCCAAACTTCCATTTAAGAATGATGGCAGCCGTTGTGTTCTTGGGGACCTTCAATGCTGCAGAAATGTTTTGGTACCCTTCCCCAGATCTGTGCCTCAACACAATCCTGTCCAGGAGCTCTATGGACAATTCATTCGACCTCATGACATGGCTTTTGGTTTTTGCTCTGACATGCACTGTCAACTATGGGGCCTTATATAGACATGTGCCTTTTATATAGGTATGTGCCTTTTCAAATAATTTCTAACCAATTGAATTTACCACAGGTGGACTTTATTTTTTAAAACAATTTGAGAATAAGGCTGTAATATAACAAAATGTGGGAAAGGTGAAGGGGTCTGAATACTTTCCGAATGCAGGGTCAGTCAGTTCCAATACCATATTTACAATGTGCAGGGATACTGGAGTAATTGAGGTATAGGGGTAAGGTGAATAGGCATCAGGATATATAATAAACATTCTGTCCTTTCCTCCTTGTGATTATGGTCTTGTGATGTGGGGCAGGTGCCTGCATTCCCCTTCACTGAGGTCATGGAGAAGAAACTGTCAGTTGACACAAGCTATTTATAACTCAATTCCGTGCATGGTTCAATGGGGAAATTCCATTAGGTTTACCCCCAACACTGAAGCAGAATTCTAGTGCAATGATTCAATGGCCTTAATAAAGTCCCCTTCTCCACACTCAGGGGAAAATGATTCTGCACGTAAATGTAGTTCTTGTGGAACACCATGACAACAGTGTGTGTATGGTCTCTAGTGCCCTGTTAAAATATTAAACAATGCACTTCCTTTCTTGAAGAAATCACTGGCTGGAATGGTGAAAGGTCAGAACTGTTTGCATTTATAAGATGCTTAGGCCTACATCAAGTAAAGGGTGAACAAGGATACATTTTTTATAAGTGGGTAGTGCTGAGCAATTCACCATGTATGTCAGTTATTTTTTGTTTTTTAACAACTAATTGAATTCCATTTCGTTACGTTTTCTTCTGTGAGCTCAATGCGCACATGCGCTGCAGTTTATCCTGAGATAAATCAGATCATGCCAGTACTGTGCGATGTAGTAGGGAGATGTAGTTTCCAACAGGCCAATGTAAGAGACAGAAGATTGCTTGATCAAGATGGGATACATCGAGAGCAGTTGTTTCGCGATGTATTGGTATTCACAACAGCCATAAAAGTACATTATAAGTTGGCGATTCCACAATTCCAATATTTTTGGTATCTCAGATTGTTCTGGCAATTCTAACATAGGAACTTCATTGGGTGGAAGGACATTTAAAATGCTGAAATTGGAAAATGTAGCCCCCTTGTAGAACTACAGTTGAAGTCGGAAGTTTACATATACCTTAGCCAAATACATTTAAACTCAGTTTTTCACAATTCCTGACATTTAATCCTAGTAACAATTCTTATGTCAGTTAGGATCACCACTTTATTTTAAGAATGTGAAACGTCAGAATAATAGTAGAGTGATTTATTCAGCTTTTATTTATTTCATCACATTCCCAGTGGGTGAGAAGTTTACATACACTCAATTAGTATTTGGTAGCATTGCCTTTAAATTGTTGAACTTGGGTCAAACGTTTCGGGTAGCCTTCCACAAGCTTCCCACAATAAGTTGGGTGAATTTTGGCCCATTCCTCCTGACAGAGCTGGTGTAACTGAGTCAGGTTTGTAGTTCTCCTTGCTCGCACACGCTTTTTCAGTTCTGCCCACAAATCTTCTATACGATTGAGGTTAGGAATTTGTGATGGCCACTCCAATACCTTGACTTTGTTGTCCTTACGCCAAGTATGCTTGGGGTCATTGTCCATTTGGAAGACCCATTTGCGACAAAGCTTTAACTTCCTGACTGATGTCTTGAGATGTTGCTACAATATATCCACATAATTTTCCATCCTCTTGATGCCATCTATTTTGTGAAGTGCACCAGTCCCTCCTGCAGCAAAGCACCCCCACAACATGATGCTGCCACCCCTGTGCTTGACGGTTGGGAGGGTGTTCTTCTGCTTGCAAGCCTCCCCCTTTTTCCTCATCATAACGATGGTCATTATGGCCAAACAGTTCTATTTTTGTTTCATCTGACCAGAGGACATTTCTCCAAAAAGTACGATATTTGTCCCCATGTGCAGTTGCAAACCGTAGTCTGGCTTTTTTTGGCGGTTTTGGAGCAGTGGCTTCCTTGCTGAGCGGCTTTTCAGGTTATGTTGATATAGGACTCGTTTTACTGTGGATATAGATACTTTTGTACCTGTTTCCTCCAGCATCTTCACAAGGTCCTTTGCTGTTGTTCTGGGATTGATTTGCACTTTTCGCACCAAAGTACGTTCATCTCTAGGAGGCAGAACGTGTCTCCTTCCTGAGCGGTATGACGGCTGCGTGGTCCCATGGTGTTCATGTTTGCATACGATTGTTCGTACAGATGAACGTGCTACCGTCAGGCGTTTGGAAATTGCACCCAAGGATGAACCAGACTTGTGGAGGTCTACAATTATAATTTTTTTTGGAGATCTTGGCTGATTTCTTTAGATTTTCCCATGATGTCAAGCAAAGGTAGGCCTTGAAATACATCCACAGGTACACCTCCAATTCACTCAAATGCTGTCAATTAGCCTATCAGAGGCTTCTAAAACCATGACATTTCCTGAAATTTTCCAAGCAGTTTAAAGGCACAGTATGTAAACTTCTGACCCACTGGAATTGTGATACATTGAATTATAAGTGAAAGATTCTGTCTGTTAACAATTGTTGGAAAAATTGCTTATGTCATGCACAACGTAGATGCCCTAAAAGACTTGCTAAAACTATAGTTTGTTAACAAGACATTTGTGGAGTTGTTGAAAAACGGGTTTAAATTACTCCAACCTAAGTGTATGTAAACTTCTGACTTCAACAGTATAATGTACATGTCTCCTGTAAGACCATGTGATCTGTGAACCATACATGATGCAGATAACATCTTGGTGTCATTATACTCGTTATAGTTTTCTCTCAATTATGAAGTATGATTCTAGATTCTGAAATAAAAAAACATGTTCATTTATTCAACATGCAAAAGATAAATATCTCAAAAGTACTCTTTTTGATTATGCTCATTTTAGACATTTTATTTGTAGAATATACTCTTCAAACACCGCAAATGTCCAGAGTGGGCTCTCAATCATGGGTTGTAGGTGTCATTGCATACGAGAACATTATATTTTCTCAAATGCGTATATTTTTTGGGATCATAGTTGTAGATTTTATAAACAGAGTTCACAAGGATCAGAGCTCTGTGGCCGTTTGCAAACAGTACATGTGTTTTTTAAATGTAGTTGCCTTCCTAAAACATAAATACATTCATCATAATTATGTTTTACAGTCAAAATTGCAAATAGATTTGTCAAAAGAACACGACTGCCTGCCAAAAGATTAATGCAACCCTACTTTTCTCTTGAGTCCAAGCAGACAAAACAAAAGTTAAGTCTGGCTTTTAATAATCCCAGTCGATGATACATTTTCTTTGCAGTCAGTAGATCATGCTGATCAAACTTGGAATTACAAACAATTTCATACACATCAAATGAAATATATATTTTTAAAGCACATTGTGTGCAGGATTATTTCCTCAGTATCATAACAATCCAATGACATGTATTCAATACAAAGGCTGGTTTGCTCATTGTTTTGAAGACTTTCCAATGGTGCACAGAAACACAATCCACAATAGAAATAAGGGAAGGTGAATACAATGGAGAAAAACAACTGATATGAATGTATAGGCTTCAATCTACACCAAAACAAAGCTCTATAAAGGCTAGGTTTCCATCCAATTGGTGACATATTTCTGTGCAAATATTCTTAAATACGCGTAAAGAAAATAAATGATGCACATTTTCTCACCAGTGGTGTGTTTCCACCAAACTGTAGGCTAGTCTTCATAATGAGATTATTATGGATAATATGTTTATTTGTCAAATGACAGTCAAGCATCGATCATTATGTCACCAGAATCAGACTCTCAATATTTATTGGAAAGGAGCATCGAGATCAACGTTCACTTTCACCACCCTGAGAAGTTCATCGTCAGTTATTTAATTATAGCCTAATAAACTGCATGATTTCCTGAGTCGTAGTGGAAGGACCACACACCATATCATCGCGTGACATATCAATTTTTGCGCTGCTTCTTAACACACTGCTCGCTTAACCTGAAAGCCAGCCTGCACCAATGTGTCAGAGGAAACAAAGTTCGACTAACGACCGAAGTCAGCTTGCAGGCGCCCGGCCCGCCACAAGGAGACGCTAGAGCTCCCAGAGCCCCCCCGGCCAAACCCGAACAGGGCCCTATGGGTCTCCCAGGCACAGCCTGCTGAGATCGAACCCCAGGCTGTAGTGGCACCTCAGCGCTGCGATGCAGTGCCTTCGACCACTGCACCAGTGGGAGGTCACATTATACATTTTACCGACATAAAAAGATCCCACCATGTCGAACAAACAAATTATCTGTCGGCATTTGTACAATTATACAGAAGCTTCCTGTTTCCGTCATAGCTGTCCTGATAAAAAAAAAATGTCAGTATGACTGAACTGGCATAAAACTGTGGATGAAAACATGGTTAGTATCGAGGATGGTGTCTTATGAGTTACCTAAAGTTACTTAAAAGTACTGATTGCCGGAAACAGGGAACACAATTGCACACATTTCTCTTCTGAGGGAAACAACGTATTCAATTCAAAACACTTAACAGTGAATTTTGTATTCACTGATGACATTTGTATTTAAAGTTTTGCAAAAGTTGTTGTAAGATATGCAAGTCAGGTAATTAGGCAAGAAAATCATCAGAAGTTCTGTAAATGTATTTAAGCATTTGATCATCGCTGTTCTGCTATAGACACGTTTCCACACAGATCGAAAAATTGCTTGTACGCGACTGAGAAACTGTGTTCAGCACGTGAAAAAAGAACATTTGATTTGATTTATTCGCCTACGAGACATTTCCATGCCAAACATTCTACGACCGCGATGTTGAATGCAGAAATAGTCCAGCTAACCGGATAACATTTCTTCCCAGAGGCGGGCATTCTATCTCTAGAGGACACTTTTATGGCTACTCTGTCAGTAAAGACTCAACATGGGTTGAAGAGTGCATGGGGCAGAAATGAGCCTAAAGCAATTACATGGGAATTTGGGATTTGTCGACTCTTCTGAAATGAGTTCAGTCTAGAGGCAGCTGTCTAGACAGAGCTGTGTTGTGCTGTTGGACCAGAGCTTGCTGAGCATTGGGTGAAACCTCTAAAAGCAACAGGACCGTTTTTTAATAAAGAGCGCCTGTGTGCATGTATGTCTGGAGGTATGTGTGGACAAGGGAATGACTATATGAGTACAGTACTGGACAAGTGTCTTTTGTGTGTGTGTGTGTGTGTGTGTGTGTGTGAAACAGAAATATATCAAGTAATCTTCCGTAGTCGGTGGAGGTAGTTCACTGGCATAGCTTTGCATGACGAGCCACCTGGTCTGAGACCTGAATACTTGTGGTGTGTTATGGTGGCTTCCAGAGATAATATCAGGACTTAAGGTCAGCAGGCTAACACGGTCTTGGGGGTGGCTGTACCAAGAACACAGGCCCTTTACTTAATGATTACTTTTGACTCTCATTTGCCACCAATGCTAATACCAGACTGGGTGGGGTCACCCAAGCTAAGTTATCTCTGGAACCATGCCCTCTTCTTTGGGGTGGTGCACTTTTTCCTCATCTTTTACCCCAGAACGGACGTCACCAATGTCTCACCCCTGCAGCTTTTTCTCTGTGAACCTACTTATGTACTAATGGTGCAGCTCAAATAACCACTAGGTTTATGAAGTTACTGAACTCTCACTGCACTACATTCTTCCAAACACTGGAACCTTGTGAGTTGTCTGCATGATCTAATCTTTCTCTTTTTAACATCCACCGACTACTGTTCGAGTTGTCCGAGCTATTCGATTGGCCTAGGTGACAAAAGGTATCCAACAGAAAGACTGGACCAGTTGCAGTCCCAACCAGTGTGCATGACAACAGTTGCTTGGCAAGCTAAAGGCTGAACAACTCTGAGCAGTTTTTCTGGTGGGAATGGAATGATGTCATCCTCTCTAGCTCCTCAGTGCCTCGATGTTTCTCACACTTCAACAAACACAAGCTCCTACCATCAGCAGCTTTTCTGTTTCTCTCTCTCATCGACTCGTAAAACGATCCTACTTTACTCAGCAAAACCAATGGTCTTCTATGGTGTTCGGTAAACTGGGTAACGAAGTGAACACAACGAAGTGTTTACTGTAAACAAGTGATTGCCAGCGGGGCTGCTCTTCTATGAACCACAATGATGGTGTTGTAGGAGAAAACTATTTTATTTTATTCACAGACTCAGCTGGAAAATGCTCATACTGGCAAAAGAGCACGGCTCGACTGGTGTGAACAGCTACTTTGAGCTTTTCCCCTGCAGACAAGGGAACTCCTGCAACAAATCTTAATTTGATCTTAATTTGAGACAAACTTGCTACAGCAGGAAAACAACACTGCAGCAACAGAAAATGTGAATTATTATGTGGATTAGCATTAATTAACCATTTTTTTGTAGGGGTTGATACATTTTTAGTAAGGGAAAATCAAGTTTGAAATTTCAAATAGGAAAGGCAGAGGCACTTTTAAACCTCAAGTACAGTACCTGTTTTAAATGTCCTGCATTGCAGGAAAGTTCTCCTGCAACAGGGGGGTCAAATTCAGATCTTACATCTGTGGAGTGAAACTGAAGGTGTTTCTCACCCTTTGCCTTGATGACAGCTTTGCACACTCTTGGCATTCTCTTAAGTGTGCCTTGTTAAAAGTGAATTTGTGGAATTTCTTACCTCAATGTGTTTGAGCCAATCAGTTGTGTTGTGACAAGGTAGGGGTGGTATACAGAAGATAGCCCTATTTGGTAAAAGACCAAGTCCATACTATGGCAAGAACAGCTCAAATAAGCAAAGAGAAATGACAGTCCATCATTACTTTAAGACATGAAGGTCAGTCAATCTGTAAAATTGTGCAGTCAATCTGTAAAAAGTGCAGTTGGACTTTCAAATGCAGTCGCAAAAACCATCAAGAGCTATGATGACACTGGCTCTCATGAGGACCGCCACAGGAAAGGAAGACCCAGAGTTACCTCTGCTGCAGAGCATAAGTTCATTAGAGTTACCAGCCTCAGAAATCAGTAATTAACTGCACCTCAGATTGCACCTCGCAGAGTTCAAGTAACAGACATCTCAACATCAACTGTTCAGAGGAGACTTTGTGAATCAGGCCTTCCATGGTTGAATTGCTGGAAAGAAACCACTACTAAAGGACACCAATAAGAAGAGGAAACTTGCTTGGGCCAAGAAACACGGGCAATGGACATTCGACTGGTGGCAATTTGTCCTTAGGTCTGATGAGTCCAAATTTGCGATTTTTGGTTCCAACTGCCGTGTCTTTGTGAGACGCAGAGTAGGTGAATAGCTGATCTCCGCATGTATGGTTCCCACCATGAAGCTTGGGGGAGGTGGTGTGATGTGTGGGGGTTCTTTGCTGGTGACACTGTCTGTGATTTATTTAGAATTCAAGGCACACTTAACCAGCATGGCTACCACAGCATTCTGCAGCGATAAGCCATCCCATCTGGTTTACGCTTAGTGGGTCTATCGTTTGTTTTTCAACAGGACAATGACCCAAAACACACCTCCAGGCTGTGTAAGGGCTATTTGACCAAGAACGAGAGTGATGGAGTGCTGCATCATATGACCTGGCCTCCACAATCACCTGACCTCAACCAATTGACATGGTTTGGGATGGGTTCAACCGCGGAGTGAAGGAAAAGCAGCCAACAATTGCTCAGCATATGTGGGAACTCTTTCAAGACAGCATTCCTCATGAAGCTGGTTGAGAGAATACCAAGAGTGTGCAAAGCTGTCATCAAGGCAAATGGTTGCTACTTTGAAGAATCTAAAAACACTTTTTTGGTTACTACATGACTCAATATGTGTTATTTCATAGTTTTGATGTCTTCGCTATTATTCTACAGTGTAGGAAATAGTAAAAATAAAGAAAAACCCTTGATTTTATGTGTCTAAACTTTTGACTGGTACTGTATATAATTTTTTATATGCCAAGACGATTAAATCAAAAAAAAAAAAATCATAGTCGCACAACTCATGTAGCCTAGCCCATAGGCCTATTTGTATTTGATAAGGTTTGTATCACAACTAAAGTGGCCAAATAACTTCGCAAAATGAAGCACATTAATCCGCACCGAGTGAGTTCCAAGTTTGGGGAAGATAATTTTCACCATATAAATGCACCTTTTATAATAAAAGCATTACATGCATAATCACATTTGCGGTCACTTTTGAGAAGGGTGTTGTCCTGCTAATGGAACATTCGCGGTTATACCCACAACTGTCCCAGACTATGCTTGGAATATTTTTTTGTTGTTGCACAGAATAGAATAGGTCAACCTTTGTATTATGGGGGATAGTAGGTGGACATAGGCTAGTGTTTTTGCTGTTTGTTAGGCCTACTCATCTTGTTGGTTGACGAAAAGTGAATGCGGACTGTTCTTCCAATAGCTTCATGCGCCTTGGAATAGGATAAGGAAGCTTGCAGTTGCATCCCTGATGTGTCTGTCTTCACTTGCAGCCTGTGAGAAAGACCCGATCACATGATGGATAGTCATGTGAGTGAGAGGGGCTTCGTAGCACGCAGCCGGAGAAGGGAATTCTAATTATATTCAGGCCAAGGGCACAACGGCCGCTGGCCGCAAAAGGCATGTATTTATTTAGGGGGCGTTACGGCCACACAAAGGGGATGCTGCTGGGAAATGCGATGCATTATCAAGTGCTTGTCAAATTGTGAATGAGATACTGATGAATCGTGTACAGCCTGTGCAAAATAACAAAGCAGAGATCACGCCGTTCATGCAACTTTTTCAAATCATCATTATAGTCCCATCATGCAGCCTTACAATATATTATTAATTTAAACATATAGCCCAATGTTTGTATCACAACTAAAGTTACATAAATAACTAAATCAATTCAGCATATAGGAGTACCTGTTTCTTTGTTAAACACTCAACACGGAATAGCCACATGTGCACACTCACTCAAATAATTTGGAGGAAATATAATTTGTATTTTACTCAGCTATGTTCATTTTACTCAGGTACGTTCAATTGTATTCTTCATACTATAAAATAATATGAAATAATGCCAAATCTTGTCTGCTAAATGAACTAGTGTAGCCCATAGCCATATGGTATAGCCAGATCAGGGCCTAACATAAGGACAACTCAGAGTATGCTATTCTGTTCTTCTGAAATAGACCACATTTTACTGTCAATTAACAGTTATTTGCTTGACAATCACAGGCTGACAACATTTCATGACCGCCACAGCCCTATCTACTGCCAATGTTTGTCTGTCGATTGCATGACTGTGTGCTCGACGTTATACACCTGTCAGCAACGGGTGTGGCTGAAATAGCCAAATCCACTCATTTGAAGGGGTGTCCACATACGTTTGCCATGTGTAGATAATCCTCTAAGAAAATGAACCTCATGTCTCTATCATAATCTGTTCAAAAGTTATTGGAGTTTTACCCTTGTATGATGGCCAAAATTTGTGTGACTAAATCAATGGAGGCCAGAGAAAAAAAGTGGTAAAAAAATAAGGAAAATTGCACAGCATCGCATCAGCTAGGCTGGATGCTGTGCGAGAATGAACTACCTAACAGGCTCGTATTCCCGTTCAACTCGTCATCCTTCTTCTCAAAGACTTCTAACAAAAACAAGTGTGTCTCTGTGAAATGTCAACGGAGCATTGAGCGTACCGCAAGCTTTTTATCTTCAAAGCTTTTTAGATTGAATTCAGCTCGTCATGCAAATGTTGCTTTTTGCGACCTGCAGGAATAACTTTGAAGACTCCCCTTACTTGCTCTGACTTTGCTGATATCTACTTTATTGAGAAAATGTGTACTTACTATGACTGTGGTATGTGGTTGTCCCACTTAGCTATCTTCAGATGAATGCACTAGGTCGCTCTGGATAAGAGCGTCGGCTAAATTACAAAAATGTAATGTAAAAAAAAAAGTGTTTTATAATGTAAGGAAGTGATATTTCATCACCAACGACAACCTAATATATGTGAATCGTAATAATCTAGCTAGCCAGCTAGTTTAACAGCAAAAAAATCACCTAAAACTAATGTTATCAAGCTAGGTGACTAACTGTCAATTCTTCATGGCTATAGTTAGCCCTACTGACTTGATCTATGCACAAGCCCATAGTAAGAGAATTGTAGGCAGGTAAACATGCCAAAATTAACACAGTATATATTTATTAACGTATCAAATATTGTAGTAAGGCAACATATGAGCTGTGAGAGTTTATTTTATTTAGCTTAAGCAAAAACAATGGGTTTTGACTAGATGGGATACAGCTTTTGTCAGATTTGACTTTTTGTAGCAGTTTAGGAGAATTTACACAGCAGGATAGGTGCTCCGTTTCGGATAGTTTGATTTGGACTCATACTCCGACCCTCCTGTGCTCCAATGTGCGTGTTCGGAGCACGGTAATATGCATATTGAAAAACACCCTGTGTGTGTGAGGGAGAGACTGATTTTGGCTCGCAGCCCAGGGCTTTGAACTAAAAAAAAAAGTTCAAAGAGACAGACTTCTGTCTAGACTCCAAATATCGCGCCATTACACTGTTTCCATGCAAAAGAGGAAACTTTGGCGTCACCACTTGTTTGGCAGACGCCCATAGCCTCACACGATGTCTATAGACAACTTAAATGAATACATTTCAATAAGCCATAGCCTTCTATAGATATAATCATGATGACGTTAAATGATTTTTAAAAAACTCCTGCAAAAATGTTTGTTTATAAGTGCTGGCGTCAGGCAAAGCTGTACACATATTGTCATATTTAGCAGATGCTTTTATCCAAAGGGACTTACAGTCATGCATGCATTTTACATATGGGTGTTCCCGGGAATCAAACCCACTATTGTGGCGTTGCAAGTGACATGCTCTATCAACTGAGCTACAGAGCCTATTCAGAGCAAACTCTATTCTTTCTAGTGACTCACAAGGACTCCCAAGCATTGTGCTTGGAATGTATGTTAATTAATAGTGTGTGTGTGTGTGTGTGGGTGAGTGTGTGTGTGTGTGTGTGTGTGTGTGTGTGTAAGGTACAGTAGAATAGTGGGCCTGCTCTATTCCGTGCTGTTGGTGGTCCTGTTGAGGTTTACATATGAGGGCTGGAGGGTGGTGTTGGGGGGACGATGGGGTGGGCTATGTTATGGGGTGGTCCTCTCTCTGATCCTAGGCGGTAGAACTACTGTATGATGAAGCCTGTGTGGCCCCATGCCTTGGAGTTACTGCAGGGGGATGGGGGTGCCCTCCCAAAGTCAATTAGGATGGTGGTGGTGTTGGTTGGCGTCAGATTAGAGGCTTGCCAACCTGACTCACTTGGGCAGGTCTGAAAACTCCCTTTCACTACAGGCTGGTTGAACTGGTCTTTCGAAGCCACAGAAGAGTTTCTATGGTTCGGGGGCGACAGTTAATTCAGGTACCATCGCTGTACGAGGCTTCAGTATCCAAGACCAGCTTACCTCTGCTACACAGTCATTTGGTAAGCTGGTCCTGTATACCATATTCTGTTCTTTGTAAGCATGCACTGTGAACTTCTACGAATTTCAGGTTGAATTTAAATATTGCCAAGTGACAGCCAACATCAACTGACTGCAGCTCTATCAGAATCAGCAGAACCCTGTTCGACCTAGGTAATGCAAGCACTGTCTTCCTTTAGGGACAACAGAACACAATTAGCTAAACTGCTCTGGCCTACATTTCCTTCTTTCCAAGAACAGGAAATAAATATCTGGTCGCTGTTTACTGCTTCCAGGAGGGGTCTTTACTTTCGCCAGTGATACCCTAACGGTGTTCTTTAACTTGTTGACTGTGAACAGGTTGCTCTTTTCATTGTGGCAGTATTTGCCCTGCTCTGAATATTACACAATGAGTCTCTCATCGTGGTTTCTAAGGAGACCAAGGATGCTGGAGTAATTGATTTTTACAAGGAATAGCTAGTAATTTATTACCAGAATATGTCAAAAAATATGGTATCACGCTTTTGTCCGAGGAGGATACAACATACTTTTCTCCTCTGGTCATTGACTGTTCAACTCTGTTAGCTTGGGTCATTATGTCAGTTAAACGCCAGGAAATGACCCAGCAAAAAACATTAGGTGGGAAAAGGGAGTTTTTACCCCTCAGAACTCTCGGCCAAAAGAGTCTCCGGAAGAGTTAATAAGAAACAAAACTGCATAGTTTTTTTTGTTGGTTTCAGATTGATTTATCTTCACTGGCATGCGGGGTTGGCAGAGATTGAACTTGTGGCACTGACTTTTTTTTTTTACATTGGTTGTATTGTACACGGAAAGCTACACCAAGAAAGTCATTGAAAGTATCTGACATATTTATTGCAGCAACAAAGCTTTGAAGTTCTATCCTTATTGTCTCCCGCTTTTTCCAATGAGCTTTTTTTGCTCCGGAGCGTCATGCTTTAATCAGTCAGGCCAGGAAACAAGAGTCCTCCCTCCTTCCTGGACACTAAGAGAGATACAGTGGACTCCTGTTGTAGCATCAAAGCCCTCAGAAGGGACCACATCCTGTTGGGCACAGGGGTCAAACAAAACAACCCAATCACTCTAACCAATGGAGGAACAGGAGAGCTTGACTCCCAGCTCTGGCCCTGTGCACACTTTTGTATTTTGATTGTTACGTTGTGTGTACTTGCATTCAAATCCTTTACTTATTCTATGCATTTCTTTACAAACTCTCCTATGACATTCTGAAGACTGCACTGATTGCAGACGTTTAGTTCTTACATTTCAGTCTGCGGTAATTCCTCAACAGTGTGTTTGGAATAGGAACACACTATAGGACTGTTAACGTTGGATGCTGATTGGCTTAGTTGAGGATTTGAGTAACACCAACGGTCTCAACTTATAGAGCACTTGGAATGAGGCAGACCTTTTTTCAATGGAGGTAGTGCTCCATTTATGTGGGCCTCTTTATTGCACATGTGATGTTTCTGTTTATTACACAATATATTCTGCCGAAAGGTTTCCTGTCTCTGGCAGTAAAAGATAAAGTGTGTGTGTGTGGGAGGGAGGGAGGGAGGGAGGGAGGGGAGGGAAAAAGACACCGAAACCAGAGATCCCAGGAAGCCGAGTAGAGGATGTGTCCAGGCATGTTCCCATCGTCCCTGTAAATGATTATCTGGAAGTGGAATTATAGCTCAGAGAGAATGTCTCCTCCAAACCAACTGTGAACTTCACCCCACTGTTCATGACCACTCAGGACTATACTCTCTACTTTAGATCCGCTGCTCTACTTTGGTGCACTTAAACTACCTTCTCTTATGTAAAGGGTGCCAAACTGAGCAAAAATATATTTTGCTCAGTTTGGCAGTTTCCACCACCTTACTTTGGGGCAGCTGCTCTCGGCTTTGTGTGTGTGTGTGTGTACTACCGACTCTGGCGTCGTGTGTCTCTGTGCACAATGAGGAAGCCCTTGTGATGTTATTTATGGGAAAAGCCTAAGAAGAGAAAGTGTGTGAGCAGAAGCCGTTAACCCTCATGTTTAGCCTTGTTGCAATCAGCTGCAGTGCCTCGTTAATGTCTCTCCTACCACTCAAACATGGTTATATCATGCAAAGACATAATGGAGAACTGATTGACATCACGCTTTGTTGACACAACAGTAACCCTCCTCCACAAAAGCCACCATCTCACTGTGCTCTTTCGTTCTATTATTTGTTTACTGTTATGGTCCCTTTGCCGACATATGATTGCTTTGTTATGACGTGCTCTACCGTACCGTACGGTGATTTTTCAAGTGGCTGGCAAAGTGTCATAATTGCTTCTCGTGTGTCAAAGATGTGCTGGTCTTTACCGTCCGATTTGTAGGATGTATGTCTGGGGCAAGATGGAGAGGGGAAATGTTTTGTCCCAATGCTTGCTTTAAAGAGAGTGGTCATGCTTTTAATGAAATGATTGCAGGTTGATTTAGGGCCCTATTCAGTCCATATAGCAGAAGTCCAGCACTAAAGCCCAATTGAAATTTAAAGGCCACGTTCCAGCGTTCAGGGTAAATGCTGCATACGTTGGTTCAATTGGAAAATTACCTTTACATTCCTATCGCGCAATCTGTTATGTTTCAGCCATACAGATTGAAAAGAGCCCTTAATCCATTTTTCTTTTCTTTTTGCAGATTTTTTTCCCAAGACTCAATAAGGTTGGATTTCAAGTCTTTGACTAGGTAAGTGTTGTCCAATTTGTCTATATATTTGCTGTACTTATATTTGTGTTTTTTCATTATACGTTCTATTCTATGAGGCACTTTTGTTATACTTAATGCATATAGTGGAGTGGAGGCCAAGATGTCATCGAAGATGCCAAGCTCTAACAACATAGCCCAAGCCAGGAGGACAGTACAACAGCTGAGGATAGAGGCCAGTATTGAGAGGATAAAGGTATGGTATGCTGAAAGTTAGACTGAGTAGCAGTGTTGAGTAACAACAAAGTACATTTTCTGGTCCTTACCTAAATGTCTCCCTAAATGGACACCAACTTGCAGCTAAGGATGATCTGTTGTCAGTGAGTGTCTGTCTACGCGTGCTTGTGGGATGGGTGTGTATGTGTGAGACTCCTGTGTCGGCAGAAACCCACACATTCACACTCTCATGTCTCTCTGTCCTGTAGGTATCCAAAGCCTCTGCGGACCTCATGCACTACTGTGGCGAACACGCCAAGTACGACCCTCTGCTCATGGGCATACCTGCCTCAGAGAACCCCTTCAAGGACAAAAAGCCCTGCACTATATTGTAGTGAAGCCTTTTTATTTATCTGTTTGCTTCTTAATGTTGCCTGTATTTTATTTTTCGGGGAGAATTGGGATCTAAAACCACTACTCATCCATCAATCTTGCCTTAAAGCCTGTAACATTACCCTTTAATGAAAATGCTGTATTTTATCACTCAATTTGAACTTGCCATAGTTACATACATAACATACAGTAAACAGTTAGAATATACATTACCATTCAAAAGTTTGGGGTCACTTAGAAATGGTCCATTAAAATAACATCAAATTGATCTGAAATACAGTGGAGACATTGTTAATCTTGTAAATGACCATTGTAACTGGAAATGGCAGATTTTTTATGGAATATCTACATTAGCGTACAGAGGCCCACTATCAGCAACCATCAGTCCTGTGTTGCAATGGCACGTTGTGTTAGTTAATCCAAGTTGATCATTTTAAAATGCTAATTGATCATTAGAAAACCCTTTTGCAATTAGGTTAGCACAGCTAAAAACTGTTGTTTTGATTAAAGAAGCAAATAAACTGGCATTCTTTAGACTAGTTCAGTATCTGGAGCATCAGCATTTGTGGGTTCGATTCCAGGCTCAAAATGGCCAGAAACAAAGAACTTTCTTCTGAAACTCGTCAGTCTATTCTTGTTCTGATAAATTAAGGCTATTCCATACGAGAAATTGCCAGGAAACTGAAGATCTCGAACAACGCTGTGTACTACTCCCTTCACAGAACAGAACAAACTAGCTCTAGAAAGAGGAGTGGGAGGCCCCGGTGCACAACATGGTGTTTATACTTGCTTACTATTGTTTGTACAGATGAACGTGGTACCTTCAGGCGATTTGGAAATTGCTCCCAAGAATGAACCAGACTTGTGGAGGTCTACAAATTTTTTTCTGAGGTTTTGGCTGATTTCTTTAGATTTTCCCATGATGTCAAGCAAAGAGGCACTGGGTTTGAAGGTAGTCCTTGAAATACATCCACAGGTACATCTCCAATTGACTCATATTTTGTCAATTAGCCTATCAGAAGCTTCTAAAGCCATGACATAATTTTCTGGAATTTTCCAAGCTGTTTAAAGGCACAGTCAACTTAGTGTATGTAAACTTCTGACCCACTGGAATTGTGATACAGTGAATTATAAGTGAAATAATCTGTCTGTAAACAATTGTTGGAAAAACGACTTGTGTCGTGCACAAAGTAGATGTCCTAACCGACTTGCCAAACTATAGTTTGTTAACAAGAAATTTGTGGAGTGGTTGAAAAACGAGTTGTAACGACTCCAACCTAAGTGTATGTAAACTTCCAACTTCAACTGTAGATATTCCTTTAAAAATCAGCCGTTTCCAGCCACAATAGTAATTTACAACATTAACAATGTCAACACTGTATTTCTGATCAATTTGATGTTATTGTAATGGACAGAAAAATGCCTTTTCTTTCAAAAACAAGGCTATTTCTAAGTGACCCCAAACTTTTGAACGGCAGTGTACATTGGGACATTGACTGTTAGTGTCTGTCTGATTTAGCTCAGTGGATTTAGCCATGGTATCCATCCATCACTTTAACAAGTCTGTTATTTGTCTTCAATCGTATCTGCTGTCATGTGTGTTACAATGACCGTATATAATGTATTTTAGGCTTTGGAGTCAGGGTTGGGACATTTGACTGTATTATCTTCTCCCCATTGACTCATGCTGTTTATTAATAACTTCCTGGTTTAGCAGGGAGTCACCTGGGTTGTCAGTGACCAATGGAGGAAGTAGACCTCATCAGAGCCTTCTATTAATGTAAAGAGCAGAAGTGTTTGGTTAGTGCAGAGCATATGTCAACTCAATGCCAATTGTCGGATAGGAAACTGCAATGTGTTGCTGAGGCAGGTCATTCACCTAGACAACCTTAGTATACAGCACTCCTCCCAGCCATTTAAACCAGGTGTTACATAACCTAACACTGTGAGCCAAGTCGCCTTACGTATTATTTATGATAGAGATCATATAATTAATGTCTAGTTTGGTATTTTGAAGAGGTACAAGTATTCCGTTGGGAGAGACCATAGAAGATGCATCAGCTGGGCGTGTGGGTTGTAATTAACAACCATGTGCACTATATCATGTATTCAAGGCTGACCCCAAAGTCCAGAGATAAGTGTCCTGTTGAACAGTAAAGAATAGAATGTGCTGTATGCCCTGTCTTTCAGCTGTTGGGAACATGTCCCCCCTGTGACAAATCTAGATGAAACGAACCAGCTGTATCTGTGTGGTTAGCCCCTACGGGCTGGAAAGTACAATTATCTTTTGGGAACAATTAATCTTTCTGTGCTGGATTGCAGTGATTTCTAACTGAATCGTGCCATCGTTATGTCTTACGCCTTGTCACTAGTAAAAGAGAAACAAAAACATGTCTGATTGTACTTACCTGGTGCTACTGTTTGTATTGTTGGTGTTAGCCTCCCTCCTCTAAAAGGTACTTCATTAGTCATAAAGGTCTTGAAATCAGAGACAAGGAAACCCAGTAATCCATTCCGAATTCTTCAGCTATGACAATTGTATCTCGACTATGTTTCTCTCTAACAATGGGTTTTATTGCCACAAACTTAGTACGCTAAATCAGGCTACCGTTAATTTGTGTGCCATCACCAGATAATTCTGATTCAACCAGCATACCAGAAATGGCCTTAATGTACCTTTTGGGAGACTCTTACGTGACCCTTGTGAATCTGGTGGATTAAAGACATCTGTGTGTGGCTTTGTTCTCTCTCTGCCGTAGTACAGTCGCTCCTACTGTTATTAAACATGGTTTTATCATTGCACCTAGTTTTGTCTGCCTCTTTGTTGCTTTCTCGCATAACATGCTAGCTTCCCTCAGGGAAGTATTTTTTCATTATGAGTCTGACGATTTGTACCACCTCATGTGCAAGAGTACATTGTGCCCATTACGCTAAGATAATCTAACAATGAATCTCAGAAAGCGTAATATTTAAATGTAGCATCCAATGTCACTCAGATCAGAAGGGAATAACTTTCAAATTAAAAGGGGATGAAGACCAAGCTCATCCATAGGACTCCCACCCACTCAGCAGTTTGGCTCAGCTCCAGTCATGTGGCCTAAAGAGAGCTACTGCAAGTTATCTATGGCCTAGCCTTGCTTCCTCCCATTACGTGGGTTCTAGCGGACATGTATTTATACCTTACCATGAAGAGAATAGAATAGGCCTTGGCCCATGGCCATCTGGGCCCAGTGAACAGGAGAGAGCTAAACATAGAATGTAACGAAACCCTTGTTTCCGCTCTCCGAGAGAGGAGGAGCTATTTTGGGGATTTGTCAGCATAGCCTGAAGCTTGTTGCCCTTGATTTTCTGTCCTTATCTTTGGGCAGCTGGTGGGTAAACATGTATTTTTCCACTATGAGGAAAATGGTGGATCGTAACCAAAAGAGACATCTTAGCTATGGTTCCCTCTTGAAGCTGGGAAAGCTAGGCACAGTTTTACCACCTCACAGTGGAAGCCTTATGGCACAGTGTCGTGCACAAGCCTGGCTGCACAGTAGCAGTGTATTGATATCAGCTCTAAAGTAGACATATCAGCCATAAAGCACACAGTGTAATCCTGGTGAGCACAATATCATTGTGTTCCAGGGCGACCCTGGTGTGCACATTGCTTAGGCCTGGCAGGCCGACTGACCGCGGGCCTCCCTCTGTGAAAGCTTGGCAGTTACAGTGTCAGTGTGTTGGAATGTGCTGATGTGGGGGATGCGGGGAGGGGTGGGGCAGTGTCGATCCAATCTCTGCACTGTTGGCAGTCCCCCCCCCCCCCCCCCCCCCGCACAGCCACCTCGGTTAGACCGAGCCACTCACTCACCTATTCAGCAGTGCAGTGGACCGTGCCAACCATGGCATCTAATCTACTGGCTACTACCAACCAGTGCACCCTCATGGTATTATAACACTGTTGTTACACAAGTTATTCAACTTTTGTGTTTGGTTTGTTATTTTCCTATAGAGATCTACACTGTTATTATTGTATTAGTAGTGTTCTCTGTTGAGTAAGTGTAACACGTTGAGTGTCCTGTAGATGTAAAACATTGTCTCAAGACCTCCCCCCCAGATACTTTGAGTGGAAAATATGAGTCTGATTAATATGAAATCTGTCATCACCTGAGTCTTTATTGCCTTATACAACCTTCTAAAATGTGTGTTGATTGTGATAACCTGAATGCACAGGGGTACCCAAGGAGCAGGTTGGGTAGATACTAAAGCCTGGGGATTGTCAAATCCCTTGCTTGAACTCCTCCAGTACCAACATAACACTTACATCAACCCTACCCTAATTATCTATAATAAAAAAATAACCTTTCCCCTACACCAACACAATACCACATGACATCAGTGTTAGAATTCTCCACCGGTCCCCACCGGTCGGTCACAAACCTAAGTTACATCATGGTAACCTTCAACACAGTGCGGTCGGGAAGGTCTACCCAATCCGGTGTTATTACTATATAATATACAATATTATTAATAAAAATATAATAGAATCCATTTAAAACAACGTCTTTTTAGTTTGTGCTACAAAAATAAAACGATATAAAAAATATTAAAAAATCATTGAGCTATGGAAATATCTTGAGTTTTTAAAATATTTTTTAACAGTATTCCAAAAGGTTCTTAAAGCCAATTACAATGAACACACAACAGCAAATTATCCTTCTCATGTGGAAAGAAACTGGGTTTTGTTCTGCAAAGGTGACAAGCTCTTCTCGTGATCATAATGAAACGGGGGTAAGCCTGCCTTACATGAGCTCTGACATCATCCACACTCGACGCCAGCGTCACATGTGAGCATGTCACTCAATAGCAAGTGGAGGAAGGAGTGGGTGGTTTACACAATCTGCACCCACTGCATTCTCCCTTACAAAGCTTTACAAAGACTTCCAGTCATGTGTCCTCTAACACACCTTCCCTGTGAAAGACGAACCGGCTCAAAAAGCCTTGCTTTTGCATGAGTTTACACTACTACCTACCCCAGCAGAGGTTTTGTAATATGTTGCATTGTATGTAATATGTCCCCACTGGCCATACACTATTAGTTGAAGCCGTGAACTTTGTTCCTTTTTCCATTCTACCTTTATTCACCTGAGCACTCACTATTGTCTAATTCAATAGCTAGTTTTGCATGCAAGTGAAAAATCAAAGCATTTGTACCGAGCAGAAACCCGGATTGTCAAATGTGCTGCAAATGTGCGTGCAGTACTTTTCCTAGTGAGGCGGCAGGCAGACGTAATGCATTCAAAGAGGTATGCAGAAAGGGCACTCAGCTCAATCATGGGCTGAACTCAGGACGGGTGAAAACCGTTCGGATGAATGAGCTCGGCCTTGCTGACCCAAGCAGAACAAAGCGTGGAGTGGAGGGGGGCTATTGTCACCCAGGGATGAGGATGTCACAGAGTCCATAGAGGCCAGTGTGACCTCCATGATCCACACGTGATTCCCTATACAACTGTCAGAGGGGTCAAAGCTCAACTAGCTTGGTTACATTTCCAGAAATGAAGAAAAAAAATGAGGACCATCAAGTTCTGGCTCCAAAAATACTTTTTATTGACAACAATAATATACCTGTGTCTTTACAGACAATTGCAGAGAGATAATGGTATAAAAATTGTAAACATAAATACATTTAAATATCATAAGAAATAACTTAACTGTAAAAAAAGAACTATTCACTTGTGTAAAAAACTGTTGGCAATGGAAACACTGACTGAATGCATAGTATCTTCACAGTTCATTGGATATTTAGCCCTTCCCTTTTTAAATAATTATATAACAATAGTAAAGACAACATCAACATTGTGAATACAAAAATACAACAAGTCCAGTGTTTCTACAAGTGCTCTGTTTCGGCAAAAAGAGAGGCCTTGGTTGTCTTAACAACAGTGGCTACAAAAGAGCTCATCTTTTAGTTTCTCTCAATCTTTTAAGTCCCCACAAGGTGAAGTGCTCTGCCATACATGATTTTATCTTTCTGTACAGTGTGTCCATCTTCCGTTAAAAAGCACAGACGTCGGTTTCGGTCTTGTGACTGAACATAAAAAGTGCCTCGTCATCTCGCCCTGACTGCCATAGCTGATAGTTCAACTCCACCAGACCCAGTGGAAATCCACCCCCTTTTGTATCCCATCTAGATGGCTGGATCTGATCTTCTTTTTTTCTTCTCAAAATGCTTTATTTTGTGGTTGTTTGTCTTCTTTTTCCTCCACCAGGAATTTTCCCAGGGTAGTGTGTCCATCAGGGATCACTCTACTCCCGTACAGAGAGAGTCCTTCACAGGTCTTGCTGTTGGTGGGACCCTTCATCGCTCAGGGAGGTTAATGATGGGTACCCACTGGTCCATGCACCGGCTCTCCCTGCAGAAGCGGTTCACTTTGCTCAGGGCTGGGTCTTTCCAGGAGGAGGAGTGTGGGCTCTGCAAATACAAGAGAAAAAGAGAGAGAGTCAATAGTTGCAAAAGCATCCTAATGCCTGATTTTATGGCCTGCAATAAAATAGATAAACACCTGGGAGTTTCAAGACGATGAGCAATTCAAGCTATTTCCCTCAATGAAAATTCCACAGAAGTCATTAGTAGCAAGACTGAGTTGTTCGGTTACAGGACACAAGGAGTGAGTAATTAGTGGGTGTGGGAATGTTCTGGCATGTCCAGAGAGAGTGTCTCATGTGCCCCAGTAAAATAAAATAACTTTTGAACAATTTTTAGCACCTGTTTGTGTTTGAAAGTTATGATTTTTGAGTGAATATAAGGTGACTAAAATGGAAATAGATACTTACAGTGACCAGGACACAGTGCAGATCCATGGGCTCTCCCCCCTGTGTCCCTCCGCCGAGGATCTCTGCCAGACGCCTGGTGTTGTTAACTCGCAGGATGCTGATGTCATTCTCACAGCAGAATGCCTGGATCAGGGTGAAGTGGATCTGAAGGGCCACGTCCTTTACATCCTCGTCATCTGTTGCCAGGATGCACAGAACCACATTATCTGGATCTCTAATGATGAAAGTAACAGATATGTGGTTAGTAACACAGTAACAGAACATGAAATGCATTCTAAACAAGCATGCATAGACAAAAACTACATCATTGGAACTTTGAACTCTCATTGGTTTTAAAGTGTAGCCTACTTACACATTCAATGATTTTGCTGCTTCATAGACCCCTACTGTAATGCATCCTTGGGGTAATGCCAATGAGAGAACCTCTTCCAATGCTTTTGCCACTGTATCCATCCTAAAACAGAGAAAATAGTGTATTATTAAAACGAACATCAAACTCACATCAACTTTCACATATGCATGGGCAAAGCTCAACTTATTGAAAAGGAGGGTATGCCAGGGCTCGTCTATCTGACCTGGCAGACGAACGTTACTGCCAAGCGCAGGAGCTGGCTATCGTGTACTTACTAGGATTAACGTTAGCTAGCTAGCTAGCGTAGGTAGTTATGTACCTTGACCTAGCTGCGAGGCCAACTGACTGATTTGCAAGTTCAAACTCTGACACCGCGTTTGTTTTTCGGTGCATGTCACTCCATAATTGACAAAACTCCTAATTGTATGATGAGTACAAATATAGTCAATTACACTGAAGTTTTAAGTTCAGGTCAAAAGTGTTTCCCTAAAATTACCTGACACCGGCGTTACAGTGTTAGGCTAACTGCAGATTGGCTGGCCGGAACGCGTCTCGTGAGCTCAACAGAAAAGCTGGCGTTACATATTCGAATACTGCAAATACTTCAACAAAGCCAACTAACCAAGTCATAGCAACGTTGTCAAATGACTTAGACAACATTACAGAAGTTAAATATCTGAATAACAATACACTGAAGTTTTCAGCATTATTTTTGAAATGTTAATGCATTGCATTGCTTGCCAAGTTCAAGTGAAAAGAGAGCCATTTGGAAGTTGCACTGGCATTGACGAAAGCGCTTTAAAGTAGTTTACCTTTCTGCAGAATAATCCCCACTTAGTTCCTCAAATGTCATTTTGCCCATGAAATCAAAATCGAGACAATAATATTGCTTGCTGATATGTCACTGTTAGTGCTAGTGAAGTTGTGACACAGTAGCTACTCTGTTTATCGCTGTTGGAAATGAGACAACAACCGGTGTCCACAGATAATATCCCAAGAACAATGCAAGTGCATAGGAAAATGTCAAATATTTGCATACTTAACATCATTGGCCACATGCTAATTTACCAAGATCCTTTCTGGGTGGGGAATGGCTGTAAATTGAGTGGCAACAGTAAATGAGATAATCTGATTGGAAGACGATTTTAGAGAGGCGTGGTTTCTCTCCAGCTGTTGCAGCTACAATATGTGAGGTGCTGTGCCTCGTTAGGAAACAGGTCAAAATGTGTTATTCAAGGTCAATTTAGTTATTCAATATAAAACATATATATTTCGAAATGCTTGACTGTATTGCTATCTGTCAGTGCATTTGTGCATTTTGTAACAAGCACACAACACACGCATACACAAACGTATCCAAAGGGTCTAAAGAACGATGGCAAGTAAAGAGAGCGGTATCAAAGTGGCAAGTGCTCCAAAGTTGCCCTGAACTACTAGGCTACTCTGTATGCTAAACCATCATAGAATGAGATACCATGTCTGTCAAGAAGTCAACTTCATAAACCAGAAAAAAAATACGTTTATCAATTGTATTATCGAAAATGGAAATGGTCTACATATGATGACCTGATCACCTGTATTTTGAAAGGGAAATTATGCAACCTCACCTGTTATGAGAAAGAGCCGGGTATGGAGACAGAGCAACGAGACTTTACCAGTTTCTGATTGGACAGTCGGCAGAGCGTGCAAAACTGCTGCTCCTGGAGGGGAAAGTACAAACGCATGGCGCGAGAATGGTGACAAAGACTTTGCGAGGTAAGTAGGTGGCCTATGCATGCACGAAGAAAAATATGAGTCAAGGAATATGAGGCCTACATTTCAGAGGCCCATCTTCAAATAGGAAAGGTGAAAAAAGTATATTATTAGGCCTATTTTATCTTTAACTAAGATGAGCTGGGAATTATGGTTGTCAATATTAATATATCGGTAATCTTTGGTATGATGACAATATAAATACAATTTACCTATAAGGATCAAATGCAGTGCTTCTTCTCATTGACTACTGTCTCCCTATGGGAGTGTTGGCTTACGGCCTCTGACAAGAGATGTTATGGCCTCTGACAAGAGGTCGGGCCTTATGGCAGAGGTGACAGTGCACACGTTCCATTACTACATAGTTGCTGGTTCCCTCCTCAATCACTATATAGGTGGCAACAGTGGGATAATGGCCAGTTCTCTCTCAGGCTTTTGTTTCTCAAGACACAGTGGAATAGTATTTCTTCTATGTATGTGGGTGTCCAGTCTAGACATCTGCTTGTAGGTCTGGACTGTTATGTCACAGGTAGTAGAATCCTGCTCTTTTCCTCTTCACAGCATCTTTACACATTTGTATCTACATTTGGCATAACCAGCTTATTTTTATGCTTTTAAGACAAATGCATGCCTGGAAAAATTAGTTCCAGTGGTACCGAATGTAATTTCATTGCCCTCTGCTGAGTTTTCAGGGGTATTTCTCTCCTCCAAACTCGGTTCCTCTACCGAGCTGACAAGGTAAAAAAAATGTGTCGTTCTGACCCTGAACAAGGCCCACTGTTCCAAGGCCGTCATTGAAAATAAGAATTTGTTCTTAATTAACTGACTTGCCTCGTTAAATAAAGATCAAATAAAATAAACATGGCGCCAAAGAAGCTCAGAGGGCTGAACAAAACTTGAAGGTGAGTTAAAACGCGATCTTAAAGGGGCAATCTGCAGTTGCTATATACAGCAAATTTGATTTATACATTAATTATATGTACCCGTTGATTCAATCTGTATCGTTGAATTTACAGATTGTGCGATAGAAATGTAAAGGTAATTCAACGGTTACCGTGAATACAGTCTCCACTAACGTGGGAACGTTGCCTCTACATTTCAATCACGCTAGAACGCTGTATTTCTGCAATATGCATTGAATAGAGTCCTTGCAGAATATAACTTAGAAATGTCTCATGAATTTAGTTCAACTGCCGACTCGTACCGCATCAGAACCCAAAATATAAGCTTGTTTGTAAACAAAATAAATGTAAACTATTATAGCTTCAAAATATGGTTAAAAATTCAATTTTGATATCACGGATTGATGGTCAGTTTCTCCATCCATCGCTGTCTATGAATCTGAGAGTGGTTACATTTATAGCCCCATCCCTCAGGTTCTTACCGAAACATGGCAGGGATTACGCTGTGTTCTTTTTTAAACTGCTTTCATGGTTTTCTGTTGGACTTTAGTATCTTGGTCACTTGGTGTACAAAGCAATATGATGACAGTTTAGATTTTTTGTTTTAGAATTAAATGTATTTTCTTCTAGATCGACAAATGTATAGTCCTTGAAAGTTGGATCCTTTCATGTAATGTCCCTTTTTATACTCCAGGGGGAGATAGAGCTTCATTGATCATAGAGCAGCATGGAGCTCAGTTCTAGAAAACAACTTTGATTTTGGCCTTTTGATGCCATCAGTTTGTCTCAGAGAATATTCAGCACTACTGCTTCAAGCCTATCTATACTTTAATATCAGGTTGCATTTGGTTACACATTTACACATTACTGTTTTATCTACTATATCAAGAAAGAAAAAAACAATTTTTAAAAGTATTTTACCAAGTCATGTTACCAGTAGACTGTGTAGGTTAATAATATTATACCTATAATAGTATTTTTAATAAATATGAATTATTATCCTTTTTTTCTAATGCCGTCCCACTAGAAATGGTAAAACATTTGATATTTTCCCAAAATGAATACCCTAGAGTCATGTATACAGTCAGTGTTTATTTTGTGACTGCCATTGTGGGATATTGAGCTGCCCTTATTACATGTGAAATGCATACAATCAAAATATGACAGTACATCATATTAATGTAATTACTGAAGGGAGCCCATGCAAGTTATATCAAACTTAAAGCTTTTATGAGTCTAATGAAAAAAATAACCCCAGGGAGTGTTTTGTAATGGGCAAAAGCTCAAAGCTCCTCTCTCTAAGCAGGGAGCAGTAGTAGCTACAGTACCCTTGAGGAGCCAGCGGCCCCATTCTTACTTTATTCTCTCCTCCAGCCCGCAGCCTGGAACAAGGGCAAGGTTAACACTGTGGCCTGGAGCCTACACCAGTCTACACCGGAGAGAGGGAGCCTAATGTACTTCCATACAGGACCATCAGATGATAAATCACTATTGTACAGCACAACCGCTTCCGCCTCAACTTGTGTTATGTTAGTGGTCGGCTTAGACTACTCCTGAAATGGTGTTTTAAGGGCTTCATAAAATTAGAGACAATCATTTAACGAAATCAAGTTAGGGAAACTTTAAAAACGATTAAATCAACTAATTCAGCCGAGAGAAAAAAATAATATTTTTTATTTTTTTAACTATAAACAAAACACAAAAAACTATTTCTCCAATTAGAGCTGCTTGTACAAAACAAATGAAAGGTGACATGCTCAAGTGATACTGTATAAGCACATTATTAAATATACATACATCAAGAGAAACAAATAAAGATGGGTTTAGGCCTCAATCAAGAAAAATATAAGAAGAAACATTTATCTGTGAATTATGTGTCTAAAAATGACCTCAACATAATTTGATCAACTATGGCTTTAATACAAATCGAATTCAAACGTTATAACTCCATTCAGCAGTAATAAACGTCCTTTTTGTTGCATTAGTAAGATGGTGCCACACAGAGGAAAATGGAGCGTGGCGTGGAAGTTGTAGGGGATAGGTCTGGGTGACACCCATGATAAATGCATCAGGTGCTGACACCACTATCGAAAAGAAAAAAATATACCTTTGTCTTGTCACAATAATCCTAATCTGTTTGGTGATAGGGGTACATTAAAACGATAAGCGAGAGGAGGGGGGAAAACACATAAAAGAATGGGACCGCCAGTCGAGGATGATAAATGTGGACTCGGCGATAGAGAATCCGTGTACGACATTTCCTTCTAATGGCCTGATTGCTCAATTAATTCCATAGCTGGTTCTTTTGCAGCCCTCTTTAATGTGGAAACAGTCATATTTCCTCCCAGATTAGTATAGATACAGGCTGACAGTCTGCACTGCTCAAGGTATTTGGGAGGCATAATTCATTCATAATGCCACAATACGCCCCATCTATCATCTCAGGTTTTTCCTCCGCCACCTCGCTCCCTCTTCTCATTCCCAGCTCCTGGCTCTTTGGTAAGGAGGGGCCCGGCCTGGGCCCCGTGTGTGTGTGTGTGAGGTTGGAAAGTGGGGTGTGTGAAGTTGGAGTATGTGTGTGTGTGTGTGTGTGTGTGTGAGGTGGTGTGTGTGAGGTAAGAGTGTGTGGGCGGTGGTGCGTGTGCGTTTTGTAGGGGGGGGGGAGGTGTAGAGAAGGTTGGGAGGTCGGCAGCTTCTCTCCCACTGATGTATTAGCTGGCATATGCAAGCGATGAATTACCAGGCGAAGGGAGTCAATTATCCACTGTAAAAGAACTAGTGACTGGTCGCCCCGGTGGCCCCAGGGCCCCTTTTCCAATTCAAGGAATGATTTCCCAAAGAGTGGGAGAGGAGAGGAAGGAGCATGTGAGGGGGAGGAAGAGGAGGAAGAAGGAGGGAAAAGAAACGACCCGCGTCCCCTACTCCACTTTCTTCACCCTTCGTTCTCTCCACTCAAATCCAGAACACGGGAAGCTGTGTGAAAAAGCTATATGCTATTATCACCCCTTCGGAGTACATAAACCCTCACTTATGATGGATGTGTATGGGATTTGGAATGGATTTAGTCAAACAGCAGCCATTAACCCCTCTTACCTATTTCTCTCGTCTTCGTTGTATTGAAATTGGGCCCCTAGTTGATCTGGCCTAGCTATTAAAGTAGAATATTTGAGTAGTCACACACACACACTGTCCCTCGTCACCTTGCCATGTAATTTTTGGTTGGCCACTGATTTCTCTAACCTCTTTTTAGAGGCGAGAGGAATGGAGGGTAGGGAGCGTTATGGGGTACTCCATCCGGACCCTTTTTGGATGTACGCCAATGCAAGCGTCCCTGCCGCTGACTGACACAGGTGACACTTAGGGAAATGAGGTCATTAGCTGGATTTACAGGGGGTTTTGATAGCTGGGTAATGGGTTTTAATGATAGAATTGAACATACAGAGCCACCTGGGACAGACAGCGTGTACAGGCAGACAGGTCGTTTAATAAAGTGAGAGAGGAACCGAGTGTGGAGGAGAGAGAGGGGAGAGAGATCAGGATGGAGAGAAGAGAAAAGGAGAGAGAGAAACAGAAACTGTTTGAGAGAGTATGCATAAGGAATGTGGAACAATCGTCAGCACTGAGCTCTGTATCAGAAGAAGAGGAATTGTGATCGACTTTCCAAGTCAGATAACCGCCTTCATTTTCAGATCCCCCCCATCTGTAAAATAAATTGACTTTGTACAGTATGTGTAATGGTCAAATGTGCACACCATCGGCAGTAGGCATATTCAAACACACAACAAACTGTGTGAAGTTTTATAAGTGGCATGAGTGTCTAAATTACAGTACAGAATATGCATTACTTTACCATACCGTTGAGGTACTCTTCACCAAAAGTAAACCACTTGTTGATAAGGATGGGTATGACTTCCTTTATCAATTGTATTATGAACGGTAAGGCATTCAAAGAACACAAGCCCAGAGTCTGCAAACGCAGCCAAGTCCTAGAGTTTTAAGTCTTAAAGTTAAAACATTTCAAATGGAAACAGATAATAACAAAAGATTCTTAAGTTATAAGAGAGGATGCAGCCATAAGCCTGACCAGAATTGCAAATGAGTTAAACAAACAAGTGACAGATATAATACTAAAACAAAGGAGACTGGTATCCAGTATTTAAGCTGCATAAAAGCTGCCAGTTGGGGTGGGTATTAGTGCTGTAACACTTTATTTGAACTACATTATGCGTACAAAAGACAGCAGAGTTATATAATACACAACCGTGTAACTATCCATGAAAGTTAAAAACATTTACTTTCAATGCCATGAAGTATGTTTACTATCAAACAGAAAACTTGGGCACAAAGTTGTCCAACATACATTTGCATTAGATTTGGAAAAGAGGTCATGTCATTTTCATTTACATTAGCGTATAAAAGAGACTATTTTATACAGACCGCCGTTGGGATAAAAACAGTAGTGGAAGTGGAGGATCTACGTATACAACCTCTGACCTCTATCCCCTACAGAGGAGAGCCTTCTGATTGGCCAGACTGCCTCTCTCCTCAAAACCCCAGGATTCAAATCAGGGCCGAACAATCCAAATCCCGTCTTGGAGACCGAGAGCCACATTCATGCAGCCCACCGACTGTCGAGCGCCCGCTCTCTCGCCACGAGGCGAGAAGAGAAGGACCCGAGAGGATAGGTGGAGAGAGATGAAGCCAGTTTGCCCTGGGCTGGGCTGCTACCAAAAGAGGTTTTCTTTGTAAGAGAGAGAACAAGGACTGACCCTAGTCCACAGTGGATCTTTTCCTAAATTGTATCATACGTATGTGTATCAGCCGTACCACTAATCGCGAGGAAGTAGTCAAAGGTTTTTGCAAGTGTTATCTGTTACAAGTCCAATTTAAGCGCTAAGATTCTGTGACAGAATGCTTGTATACCACCTGCTGAATACAATAGGCTATTACCTGGCTTCCCCCTAACTACCGCACCTGTGATATTTCTGTAAAGTAAATACCTGAGCATTACAGATCTGAGCAATCCAGCAACAACAGAAGCCATGCTGGTGGATTATCATATCCCTCTGTGCTCAGGTAGTAGGAGGTGCATTGACAATGGGAGTTATGATTATTACTGAGGCTGTGGGAAATAGCTCTGCTACTAAAAGAATTATGTTTATCAACATGTGTTCACTATTCACTCAGGGCCACATGGTAAGATGCCCTCTCACAATGGATTTACAGTATGTGTTTTTAAATGGAGCAATTTAGTAACACTTTATGTTGGGTTGATAAAGCAATGTGTTTTTCCCGCCTCTATCTGTACAAGCTTCTATTGGTATGCCGTTGGACTAGCATGCACACACACGCACACACACACACACACACACACACACACACACACACACACACACACACACACACACACACACACACACACACACACACACACACACACACACACACACACACACACACACACACACACACACACACACACACACAGTGTTTTCCTACCAGACCAGCGGAGGCAGTAATGGCTTGTTGAGCCGCTATTAGGTCAGGCCCGGGGGCCAACAGGAGCCATATCTCAGAGAGTATTGACCAGCTCGGTGGCCCCTCCCCAGCCTTTCCTCTCCCTGTCCCTGATCCTGTAAAGTAATACTCGTGTCAGGGAGGTAATTATCATTGATCTGCAGCAAAAGGTGACACATTTCACTGTTGCTCCGCTCAGTGATTCATCCTCTGTTGTGGTTCGCTGCCCTGTTGTTACAGTGGATCTAGGGTCTGGGTCTTCTTACTAGTGATTTGTTCAGTCAAAAGAACAAATGTTTCGACTCATTTATTTCATTTGATTCAGTAATGCCCAGAGCATGCAGACGCAGGACCTCCCTACTTATACTTCAGCGTCCCCCTACCGGCAAACAATGAACTGAAAACTTGAAAGAGTCATGATTCTACGAGCCTCTCGTTCACAGGTTGTTCACCATAGGGGGCTTATTGGAGCTGTAATTTGTGACTAAGACTTGTAAACGTGTGCTTTAAACAATGTACATTTGTTGATTGCTAGGCAAACAAATGCGATTATTTCTTAGTACATTTGAAACGAGGCCTAGGTGTGGCCACGGAAGGGACTAGATTGTGAACGACTCTTGGCAGAATGCTTTGCTTGACTGCCGTGAAGGTGATAGGTCCAGTCGTTCCCGAACTGCAGCCCCCCCAAACGATTTGTTCTCGAGTTTGAGTTTGCTGAGCAGAGGCTGTGTCCCTCATAACATTCAATTATTAATTAATTGCGGTCATTCTTGCACCATGCGATCAATTATCAGTTCTAACCATGTATTTTTCTTCTCTATGCTCATGTTGTATTTTCCTGCGGCCAGCAGTAGCAGGGCAAATGAACGCGAGTCACTCAGAAAAACGAATCATGACTCTCGAGTTGGTAAAAAGAGTTGTTCAAAAAGAACGAATCGTTCGCGAACTGCACATCACTACTTCTCACTTCCTGCCCAGCTTTAACTTGACCTTTAACCCACGGGAGGAGAGGGAGGATTCTGATGGGCTTTTGGACTAGTTAGTCTACTCATATTAGATGAGTTGGTTGTTTAGCAACAAAACAGACGCGTTGCGCACGCGGGCAAAACAGGGGCAAAACAGACCGGGTTGGCTGAGATTGTTGACTACGTGGGAGCTATATTTTGTCTCCAATGTTTACTGAAAACATAAATACTTTTGCACATTGAGCACTTGTTGTCTTTCAAATACATTGTTACAGTTGTTGGTTAGCTAGCTAACAAATTTTTGCCATTTTAGCATATACTTGACATCAGTCAAAACACCTCAAAACAAGACATGGTATCAATAACAATATACTACGAGCTGAAAAGAGCCACCTACGATTCCCCACATGGTAGCTTCTTGTCATTGTTGCTAGCTATCTGCCCATCCAGAATCACAACAACACAGACTTCTGCCCCACTGAAGTGCGTGCATTGTTTTTCTGAAGTTGTCAGCTATGCTGTCAATACAGTACCTTCAGAAAATATTCACACCCCTGGATTTATTCTGCTTTTTGTTTTGTCAACAGCCTGAATTTTAAATGAATTAAATTGAGATTTTGTGTCACTGGCCAACACACACGAATTGTGTTTTTACACATGTTTACAAATTAATAAAAATGAAAAGCTGAAATGTCTTGAGTCAATAAGTATTCCACCCCTTTGTTATGGCAAGCATAATTAAGTTCAGGGGTAAAAAAATTGCTTAACAAGTCAAAATAAAAAGTTGCATGGACTCACTCTGTGTGCAATAATAGTATGCAACATGATTTTTGAATGACTACCTCATCTCTGCACCCCGCACATACAATGATCTGTGACGTCCCACAGTCGAGCAATGAATTTCAAACACAGATTCAACCAGGGAGGTTTTCCAATGCCTCGCAGAGAATTGGTAGATGGGTAAAAATATCACTTTGAGCATGGCGGAGCTTTTCATTACAATTTTGGATGGTGTATTAATACATACACCCAGTCACTACAAAGATACAGGCGTCCTTCCTAAATCAGTTGCCAGAGAGGAAGGAAACCGCTTAGGGATTTCATCATGAGGCCAATGGTGACTTAAAAACAGTTACAGAGTTTAAACAACCCTGGGCCAATTCGGCTCCCGAGTAGCGTAGCAGTCTGAGGCACTGCATCTCAGTGCTTGAGGCATCACTACAGACACCCTGGTTCAATTCCAGGCTGTATCACAACTGGCTGTGATTAATGGCTGTGATAGGAGTAAACTGAGGATGGATCAACAACATTGTAGTTACTCCACAATACTAACCTAAATGACAGAGTGAAAAGACAGAAGCATGGACAGAAAAAAATATTCCAAAACCTGCATCCTATTTGCAATAAGGCACTAAATAAAACTGCAAAAATTGTGGCAAATAAATGTAATTATTGTCCTGAATACAAATGTTTGGGGCAAATCCAATACATCATTGAGTACGTCTTCATATTTTCGAGCATGGTGGTGGCTGCATCATGTTATGGGTATGCTTGTAATCGGCAAGGACTAGCGTCTTTATTTAGGATAAAAATAAA
Source organism: Oncorhynchus kisutch (assembly GCF_002021735.2). Classification (NCBI taxonomy): domain Eukaryota; kingdom Metazoa; phylum Chordata; class Actinopteri; order Salmoniformes; family Salmonidae; genus Oncorhynchus; species Oncorhynchus kisutch. Next base: position 10,377,152 of record NC_034203.2, read on the forward strand.
TGGAATAGAGCTAAACATAGGCAAAATCCTAGAGGAAAACCTAGTTCAGTCTGCTTTCCAACCAACACTGGGAGACAAATTCACCTTTCAGCAGGACAATAACCTAAAACACAATGCCAAATATATACTGGACATTGAATGTTCCTGAGTGGCCTAGTTACAGTTTTGACATAAACCGGCTTAAAACTATGGCAAGACTTGAAAATGGCAGTCTAGCAATGATCAACAACCAACTTGACAGAGCTTGAAGAATTTCTTAAAGAATAATATGCAAATATTGTACAATCCAGGTGTGCAAAGCTCTTAGAGACTTACCCAGAAAGACTCACAGCTGTAATCGCTGCCAAAAAGTGATTCTAACATTTACTGACTCAGGGGTGTGAGTACTTATGTAAATGAGATATTTCTGTATTTCATTTTCAATACATTTGCAAAACTTTCTAAAAACATGTTTTCAATTTGTCATTATGGGGTATTGTGTGTAGATGGGCGACAGAAAACAATCAATGCAATCCATTTTGAATTCAGGCTGTAACACAACAAAATATGGAATAAGTCAAGGGGTATGAATACTTTCTGAATGCATTATATGTCCCTTGGACAAAGGTCTTGGGTTTGCGGTCATGATTATGGCCATATTCAAAGGACAAATGACAGAATATTCCCAGTATGTTCCCAATTCACGGTTTGTAATTTACATTTAAACCCAAAACTATTGTGGATTTAAAACTGCAATTAAATCCCGTTGAGTATGACGCCTACTAGCCTACTGAAAACCATAAATTGGACACCAGAACTAAACAAATCTAAGCAAGGAAACATTTTGTCAGTCTCTTGGTCTTTTTGAAGTTCTCATCCCACTCAGCTGCTGGACCCTACTGGCAACAAGTCGACCAAGCCTCCACTGTGTCACATCATAACAAATTAGGCCGACAGTGCAACAGGGTGGGAGATTGCTACATTCATCATGGGAGAAATGGATCATGTCATCAACGTTGTGGAGCCCTCTCTGCTCCTGTGGGTCTATGGATGGAGCAGCTATATGGTAGCAAATCGAATACAGCTACAGGAAACTGCAGCAAGGTAAATTGTGTAACAATATAGGAAACTAGAGAAAGCTGTTTGGCAAGGGAAATTTTGTTGGGTTGTAAAAAAAAGACTTCGGAAAGTATTCATAACCCCTTGACTTTTTCCACATTTTTCTACGTTTCAGCCTTATTCTAAAATTGATTAAATAAATCAAACATGTATCAATCTACATACAATACCCCATAATGACAAAGCGAAAATAGGTTTTTAGAAATGTTTGCAAATGTATTAGAAAGAAAAAAACAGATATTTACATAAGTATTCAGACCCTTTGCTATGAGACTCAAAATTGAGCTCAGTTGCATTCTGTTTCCATTGATCATCCTTGAGATGTTTCTACAACTTGATTGAAGTCCACCTGTGGTAAATTCAATTGTTTGGACAAGATTTGGAAAGGCACACACCTGTCTATATAAGATCCCAAAGTTTACAGTGCATGTCAGAGCAAAAACCAGGCCATGAGGTCGAAGGAATTGTCCGTAGAGCTCCGAGACAGGATTGTGGCGAGGCACAGATCTGGGGAAGGATACCAAAAAAATGTCTGCAGCATTGAAGGTCCCCAAGAACACAGGGGCCTCCATCATTCTTAAATGGAAGAAGTTTGGAACCACCAAGACCCTTCCTAGAACTGGCCTGCCTGGCAAAATTGAGCAATCGGGGGAGAAGGGCCTTGGTTAGGGAGGTCACCAATAACCTAAATGGTCACTCTGACAGAGGGAAAGATGAATGGAGCAAATTACAGATAGATCTTTGATGAAAACCTGCTCAAGAGCGCTCAGGACCTGTCACCCAAGCCTCACTTCAATTTGCTTACCGCCCCAATAGGTGCCAGACGATGCAATCGCCATCACACTACACACTGCCCTATCCCATCTGGACAAGAGGAATACCTATGTAAGAATGCTGTTCATTGACTATAGCTCAACATTCAACACCGTAGTACCCTCCAAGCTCATCATTAAGCTTAAAGCCCTGGGTCTCAATCGTGCCCTGAGCAACTGGGTCCTGGACTTCCTGACGGGCCGCCCCTAGGTGGTGAAGGTAGGAAACAACATCTCCACTTCGCTGATCCTCAACACTGGGGCCCCACAAGGGTGCGTGCTCAGCCCCATCCTGTACTCCCTTTTCACACATAACTTCGTGGCCATGCATGCCTCCAACTCAATCACCAAGTTTTCAGACGACACAACAGTAGTTGGCTTGATTACCAACAACGACGAGACAGCCTACAGGGAGGAGGTGAGCTCTAGGAGTGTGGTGTCAGGAAAATAACCTTTCACTCAACGTCAACAATACAAGGGAGATGATTGTGGACTTCAGGAAACAGCAGAGGAAGCACCCCCCTATCCACATCAACAGGACAGCAGTGCAGAAAGTGGAAAGGTTTAAGTTCCTCGACGTACATACAGTGGGGCAAAAAAGTATTTAGTTATCCACCAATTGTGCAAGTTCTCCCACTTAAAAAGATGAGAGAGGCCTGTAATTTTCATCATAGGTACACTTGAACTATGACAGACAAAATGAGAAAAAAAATCCAGAAAATCACATTGTAGGAGTTTTTATGAATTTATTTGCAAATTATGGTGGAAAATAAGTATTTGGTCACCTACAAACAAGCAAGATTTCTGGCTCTCACAGACCTGTAACTTCTTCTTTAAGAGGCTCCTCTGTCCTCCACTTGTTACCTGTATTAATGGCACCTGTTTGAACTTGTTATCAGTTTAAAAGACACCTGTCCACAACCTCAAACAGTCACACGCCAAACTCCACTATGGCCTAGACCAAAGAGCTGTCAAAGGACACCAGAAACAAAATTGTAGACCTGCACCAGGCTGGGAAGACGTTTGAATAAATAAACTGTGGGAGCAATTATTAGGAAATGGAAGACATACAAGACCACTGATAATCTCCCTCGATCTGGGGCTCCACGCAAGATCTCACCCCGTGGGGTCAAAATTATCACAAGATCGGTGAGCAAAAATCCCAGTACCACACGGGGGGACCTAGTGAATGACCTGCAGAGAGCTGGGACCAAAGTAACAAAGCCTACCATCAGTAACACACTACGCCGCCAGGGACTCAAATCCTGCAGTGCCAGACGTGTCCCCCTGCTTAAGCCAGTATATGTCCAGGCCCGTCTGAAGTTTGCTAGAGAGCATTTGGATGATCCAGAAGAAGATTGGGAGAATGTCATATGGTCAGATGAAACCTAAAATATAACTTTTTGGTAAAAACTCAACTCGTTGTGTTTGGAGGACAAAGAATGCTGAGTTGCATCCAGAATGAATGGGGCCATGTATCGTGAGATTTTGAGTGAAAACCTCCTTCCATCAGCAAGGGCATTGAAGATGAAACATGGCTGGGTCTTTCAGCATGACAATGATCCCAAACACATCGCCCGGGCAACGAAGGAGTGGCTTCGTAAGAAGCATTTCAAGGTTCTGGAGTGGCCTAGCCAGTCTCCAGATCTCAACCCCATAGAAAATCTTTGGAGGGAGTTGAAAGTCTGTGTTGCCCAGCAACAGCCCCAAAACATCACTGCTCTAGAGGAGATCTGCATGGAAGAATGGGCCAAAATACCAGCAACAGTGTGTGAAAACCTTGTGAAGACTTACAGAAAACGTTTGACCTCTGTCATTGCCAACAAAGGGTATATAACAAAGTATTGAGATAAAGTTTTGTTATTGACCAAATACTTATTTTCCACCATCATTTGCAAATAAATTCATTAAAAATCCTACAATGTGATTTTCTGGATTTTTTTTCTCATTTTGTCTGTCATAGTTGAAGTGTACCTATGATGAAAATTACAGGCCTCTCTCATCTTTTTAAGTGGGAGAACTTGCACAATTGGTGGCTGACTAAATACGTTTTTGCCCCACTGTATCACTGACAAACTGAAATGGTCAAACCACAAAGACAGTGTGGTGAAGAAGACACAACAGCGCCTCTTCAACCTCAGGAGGCTGAAGAAATTTGGCTTGTCACCTAAACCCCTCACAAACTTTTACAGATGCACAATTGAGAGCATCCTGGCGAGTTGTATCACCACCTGGTATGGCAACTGCACCGCCCACAACCGCAGGGCTCTCCAGAGGGTGGTGCGGTCTGCACAACGCATCACTTGGGAGCAAACTACCTGCCCTCCAGGACACCTACAGCACCCGATGTCACAGGAAGGCCCAAAAATATCATCAAGGACAACAACCACCCGAGCCACTGCCTGTTCACCACATTACCATCCAGAAGGCGAGGTCAGTACAGGTGCATCAAAGCTGGAACCGATAGATGGAAAAACAGCTTCTATCTCAAGGCCATCAGACTGTTAAACAGCCGTCCTTAGCAAAGAGAGGCTGCTGCCTACATACAGACTTGAAATCATTGGCCACTTTAATGAATGGAACACTAGTCACTTTAATGATGCCACTTTAATAATGTTTTTATATCTTGCATTACTCATCTCATATGTATGTACTGTATTCTATACTAGCTATTGCACCGTAGCCTATGCCGCTCTAACATTGCTCATCCATATATTTATATTTATATATTCCTATTCCATTCCTTTACTTACATTTGTGTGTATTAGGTATTTGTTCTGGAATTGTTAGATATTACTTGTTAGATATTTCTTCACTGTCGAAACTAGAATCACAAGCATTTCGCTACACTCGCAATAACTAAAATAGCTGTGCAGCAACGCTCCCCATCCAACCTGACAGAGCTTGAGAGGATCTACAGAGAAGAATGGGAGAAACTCAACAAATACAGATGTGCCAAGCTTGTAGCGTCATACCCAAGAAGACTCGAGGCTGTAATAGCTTCCAAAGGTGCTGAGTACTCAGTAAAGGGTCTGAATACTTATGTAAATGTGATATTCCAGTTTTTTATATATCTTTGCAAAAAAATCTAAAAAACAGTTTTTGCTTTGTCATTATGGGGTATTGTGTGTAGATTGATGAGGGATAAAACAATTGAATTAATAATAGAATAAGGCTGTAAGGTAACAAAATGTGGAAAAAGTCAAGGGGTCTGAATACTACTCCGATTGCACTGACTAGTCTCCCAGTCCCTGCCGCTGAAAAACATACCCACAGCATGACGCTGCCACTACCATGCTTCACCGTAGGGATGGTATTGGCCAGGTGATGAGCGGTGCCTGGTTTCCTCCAGACGCGTTTTTTGCTCTGACTTGCACTGTCAACTGTGGGACCTTATATAGACAGGCGTGTGCCTTTCCAAATCATGACCAATCAGGTGGACTCCAATCAAGTCGTAGAAACATCTCAAAGATGATCAATGGAAACAGGATGCACCTGAGATCATTTGCGAGTCTCATAGCAAAGGGTCTGAATACTTATGTAAATCAGGTATTTCTGTTGCTTAACTTTAATATATTTGCAAATATTTCGAAAACAATAAAATGCAGATTAATTTTCTTAAAAATCATACAATGTGATTTTCTGGATTTTTGTTTTAGATTCCGTCTCTCACAGTTGAAGTGTACCTATGATAAAAATTATAGACCTCTACATGCTTTGTAAGTAGGAAAACCTGCAAAATCGTCAGTGTATCAAATACTTGTTCTCCCCACTGTATATGAGTAAATCTGTTCACTTTACCAGTAGTATGTAAACATTTGGTGGCAGAGAAAGAAAGGAACATGTTGTGAGTCTGGTAAAAATAATCTGCCGTATTGTGATTATTAGGCTATAGCAGTGTTTTATTAGTTAGCAAGGGTTTGAAGTAGGTGTATCTAGCTGTCTTATTTGTATTTGTTCATTGCCTACATTTATTTCATAAACTATATTGGATACATGCTGTAGGTTCGAATCAACCCAAGATGATGAACCCTGAAGATGGGACAAAGGTGGCCTTGGGGAAGCCAGGTATTTTCAACACATACATTGCCCCATTCTTCCAAGAGCTGACTGAGTTTGAATGAAGACCTCTAGTGAGGTAAGTACACACACATCTCGGTCTCTTAGTCTATTCTTGATTTTTCTATGCTTCTCCTATTTAAGGGTGAGAAGAGCTAGCAAATCAGAACTGAGAAGGAATGTTACGGAGACCCATGAGGAACACCTACAGTAATGCTGCGCTGAGTTCTATCCCCTGCCAACCCGGCCCCGTTGTGTTTTTCCCCCTTACCCCGAATAGAGTTGCCCCTGATCATAGATCTAGGATTGTACACAATTTTACCTCCATCTCCCTCTCTCCCTTTGCCTCTGCCCCCCCCCCATACGCACAATAACGTTAGATTAGTGTTGTAATGAGGCTCTTATTTGGTTACATGTGTGTTAACTGTTGCTACTTCTATTGTCAATGACGTTGTTCATTTGTTGTTAACGTTGCTACCAATTTCAATAACTGTATTTTACATACAGATACATTGTTTTTCTTTTATTTAGATTTCAGGGACAAGGCAAACCCTGCCGCCCCGGGGCGGCAGGGTAGCCTAGTGGTTAGAGCGTTGGACTAGTAACCGGAAGGTTGCAAGTTCAAATACCCGAGCTGACAAGGTACAAATCTGTCGTTCTGCCCCTGAACAGGCAGTTAACCCACTGTTCCTAGGCTGTCATTGAAAATAAGAATGTGTTCTTAACTGACTTGCCTGGTTAAATAAAGGTAAAAAAAAAAAAAAAAAAAAAAAAATTGACTGTAAATGTACAGCATTATCCTGGCACCAGAGTTGCCAGTTTAATACTGTAATTTTGCTTTACATCAGAGATGCTGTGATATATTCAATATATTTTCTCTATTGTAAAACATTACAGCATCCCTGTACATTTACAGCAGGGATGCTGTAATATTATTTTTTTTACAGTAAGGAAAATATTACTGTGAAATATATGACAACTTTTAACAGGGGAAAGTTTTACAGTGTATAGCTCTACTCAGTAAGAGAGAGAGGGAGAAAGAAAGAAAGAAAGAAAGAAAGAAAGAAAGAAAGAAAGAAAGAAAAAGAAAGAAAGAATGAAAGAGAGAGGGAAGGGATGGTGAAAACGAGAGGGAGAGGGACAGGCAATCATTTCTCTCTTTGCGGGCGGCAGAGCGGGGAGGCGTGCAGATGAAACCCCATTTTCCTCTGATTAAGTCCTCCGAAAATATTCCATTTGTCAGTGCCATCGTCGTGGCGACAGGCCCGGCCCGCGCAGCCAGCCGACTGTGTCTGTTGACTATGTAGCGCCGCGATTTACATCGGTCACTGACAACATCATCTCTCCCGCTAATGTCCTCCTTCACTCCTGTCTGCTAGGCTACCCCCCTCACCTCCCCACCTACTCAAACCTCCGCGCACCCGCCCCACCCCCCACTCCCCCCATTTCATCCCGTCCGTGGCGCTCAGTACCCCCCAACAGCCTATTTTTGTGTGATCTGCCCTCATTGCAAGGTTGACTGCTACCAAAGAGAGGAGCGTAAAGGGACCTGTCTCCGTCATAGTCATTTTCAATGTCATAAATTTCAATTTCCAATCTCTCTCCTTTTTCTCTCTCTCCCCCTCTCCAACCTTAGCCACTCTCCCCTGCTCTCTCCCCCTACCCCATCAGGGAATTTGTCGTTTCTCCCTCTCTCTCTCTCTGTATCTCTCTCTCACTCCCTCTACTTCTAGGCTACACACCTATTGCCCATTATCCAGTCTCGCTTTCCAAGGCTTTCGCCAAATAGAATGCAATTTCCCCCGGCCGCCTTTCTGATGATACCCAAATGAAATATCATTAATATTTTGTTTAAAAAAATTGAATTGCATCCCCTGATTTTTTAATATTGTTTTTTTCTCCTTTCCTTGCTCGTCGCGAGGTGAAGTGTTCTATCACACCTTCGTGGCGTGCGGCGGTCGCATATATGAGGTCCTTCAATAATGACAAGACCTGCCACCCCGCCCGCACCCCCCTAAACAACCAGATTGTAATACAAACAGGTAACTCTCTCTCCCCATTCAGTCCTTTTAAAAGGTCTTTAAAGTCGAAATGGAGACAGTGGTTGAATGCGTCTCGCTCAATCTGTCTGACTGAAGAAGAGATCATACGTCCCAACTCCCATAGACACTGTCTCTCATGGCAAACACTCTACTCTGGTTTAGGTAGGCCAAGACCACAGATAGGTAGATAGAATGGCTGAGATTCCAACACTTGGTAGCAAAGACTTGTTTTTTGTTACTAGCCCCTTATCATCAAATGAGAGCCTTTGCTCTTATTGGATTAAATACACAATTTCATTATGCGTGAGGATGTCAGGTGTGCAGACTGTCCATAAGTTCCCATAATGGGATGATTGGAGGAAAAAAAGAACACTTCAAAACTCCAAATCTCAAACTTGAATCTAAAACAGACTGTTTCAAAAATGCTTGCTATTTTGTTATAGAGGATGATTTCCTCCTGCTGAGGAGGATGAGCTGGCCAATCAGCGGTCTACTCACATGAATATTTTTAATGACCGGTATACACCCACACGATTCTGTTGTTGGGGTACGTACACACCCTTACAACACAGAAATGCTGCTTTTAAAAATACTTTGTTACCATTTTCTGGATGGAAAACTATTTCACTCACATTGCAATTAATTATAGGTCATATTTCAAAGAAACCTGAAAACACTGGACAGGTACTTTAAACCTGTTTTCTAGTCTGAGCCAAAGTAAGAGTTAGTTAGTCAGTTCCTCTTATTTCTACTCTGCTCATTAATCCTGTGTCTACAGGAGTCATAAAGACAATAAAGTGCAAGTTAACGAGACACAATAAAACAAAAACAAAGGATGGAAAAGAGAGCGAGAGGACGCGTGTGGAACGGTGAGAAAAGAACAGGAGCGAAGTTGTGAAATGTAATTTGGGAATGAATCAGCATCCATTAGGCTGCGGGGCCTTGTCTCGTCTGTTTCTTTCTCTTTCTCTCTCCATCTTTCTCTTTCTTTCTCTCTGTTGCTAAATGTTCCTTCTCTTAGCATGGCCGCGTGGGTACTCATTGCTCACCCAAGCAGCGCCCGTTCGCCCGCTGTCTCGCCAGCCCGCTCCCTAACCAAACTTTACCCCCTGCCTGCCCCCCTCCCTCCCTCACCCTGCTCATTAGCATTCTATTAGCATGTAATTTGCATGCCTTCAATCTCTGCTCTGATTCTCACATCCTTTTCTGTTCTTTTTCTTAGGAGAACTTCCCTCGTCTGCTTAAATTATGCCCTGGCACTTGAAGGAAAGGAGGGAAGATGTGCTACAGTCCATATGCGTATGAGTGTGTGTGTGTGTTTGTGTTAGATATAACATGGGTGTCACCATTTTTGGGGTGGTCATTTCCTCCTCGTTATAGTACAGACACTAAAAAAAAAAAAACAAGAGCAAAGTACAGTAATCTAATCTATAGGATTCTAGACCTCGACAACTAAATTCACAGCAAACCGATTGCCAGTCCTCTACCATAATTCAAAATACTGAAGGAAAACTCCTGTACAAAGAGAGAATCATCATTTTCTTTTTGGCAGTGTCTGTCCACTCACTATTCATGCCAATAAAGCTCCTGGAATTTGAATGGAAGTGAATTGCGAGCCCTAAAGACAGACTAATTAGCCAGGTGAATGGAGGGGGCGGGGTCACAGCCAGGCAATTAGAACAGTGACAGCCCATCCAGCACAGTGACAGCTAGGCCTGGGAGGCGAGAGAGGAGCAGTCACACTATCGGCTGGGTGACCAACCTCTGGCTGCACAGCATGGGGGAGATACCTAACTGCCCGGTTAATGCAAGTACAACTGGAACATACAGTATCTCTCTTTCTCTTCACCCATTTCGTCATTCTCACTTTCCCTGTCTTTTTCTGTGTGTCCTTGCTCTGACATTAGATTTCAAAAGCATCATTTAATGCTTAGCTTGAGTAAAACAATGGCAAATTACAGTGGTGTAAAGTACTTAAGTGAAAATACTTTGAAGTACTACTTAAGTTGTTTTTGGGAGTATCTGTACTTTACTTTGCTATTTATATTTTTGACAACTTTTACTTCACTACATTCCTAAAGAAAATAATTTACTCTTTACTCCATACATTCTCCCTGACACCCAAAAGTTACATTTTGAATGCTTAGCAGGACAAGAAAATTGTCCAATTCACACACTTATCAAGAGAACATCCCTGGTCATCCCCACTGCCTCTGATCTGGCTGACTCACTAAACACGAATGCTTTGTATGTAAATTATATCTGCCATCTGTAAATTTAACAAACAAGAAAAGATTGTGCCGTCTGGTTTGCTTAATAAAATACATTATCAATGATTTATACTTTTACTTATGATACTTAAGTATATTTTATCAATTACATTTACATTTGAAACTAAAATATATTTAAAACCAAATACTTTTAGACTTTTACTCAAGTTGTATTTTACTAGGTGAATTTCACTTTTACCTGAGTCATTTTCTATTAAGGTATCTTTACTTTTACTCAAGTGTGACGATTGGGTACTTTTTCCACCACTGGCAAATTGAACAGAGAGCATGATAGCAAATTGGAATAGTTCCTACTTTTTCCTACTCTACAAATATCGAATTATTTTAAGTTTAGAAAAAACAGCAATTAAAAAGGTAATTGCTAAACAATGTATGTTTAGTGGTACGGTAAATATGGTTGACTTCTTTCAGTTCAAATCAAATTCTATTTGACACATGCAGCAAATTAAACTGGTGTAGATTTTACTGTGAAATTCTTGCCTGCGAGCCCTTCCAAACAATGCAGTTTAAAGATTACAAATATAATAGTAACACAAGATACACAACAATGGAGCTATATACAGGGAGTACCAGTACCAGATCAATGTGCAGAGGTACGGTGTATCTGAGGTAGATATGTACAAGAATGCAGGACAAAAGTTTCTAGAATATCATTAGTCAAAATCACAACATGTTTCATGCTTGCATGCCAAATCCCTTGTGTGTAAGAGAGAGAAAGAGGGAAGGTGAGAAAAGAGGTGAGTGAGAGAGGGAGCAAGACAGAGAGGCTTCAGAAGAGGGGAAGCATTCCATCTCCCTCTGACTGAAGGCTGAGCACCATGAGTGATGACATCGCTGTGTTGATATGATATTTGTGTTCTTTTATCAATTCAAATCACCCCCTCATTCCACATACACACACACACACACACACACACATCTTCAGCCTCCACACATACACACGCACCCCATAGAGTCATCTGTGTGACAGACAGACGAGCAGGCACGGGTGGGCCCACTCGATGGCTCGCCTCGATCACCTGTGACAGTTTTGATTTGATGTCACTCCTTGGGCGCCTTTGTGCGGCACCTGTCTGAGCGGTTAAGAGGTAATTGTATGACATTAGGAGAGGGGCGCTCTCGCTTTGCCTCGCCGCCACCACCAATGCGCCAAACTGGGTGTGGGGGGGGGGGGGGGGGGGGGGGCAGGACGCAAGCGCCAGGCAGTTATAAATGGCCCCCATTTCCCCAACCTCTCCCTTCCCCATCGTGAAGCGTGTGTCGCCCTAGGGGGGGAGGGTGGGGGGGGGGGGGGGGGGGTGACATGGAGTGAAGACAAGGAGATGCACCTATAGATAGTCTGGTTATCCGTCCTACTCACCGTCAGGGAACCCTGTCCTCGCCCATGTAATACTGTATGTGGGGGGGGGGGGTTGTCTACGCCGTTAGCGAGTGGTCGTACGACGTCGTTTCCTATGAGTGTGTCACTGTGCTTGTGGAGAACACGGTAGCGTTTATCTTGTACTGAAGTTGACACTTTTTAGTCGAAGAAGTTCAGCGGGCACTTCACAAGTCAGTTTGTGTTTCTGTTCATATACCTCGAAATGTGGGGTTGGAACCCACCATTACCTTTCTTCACCACTTATACACACCAACTCCTCCTCTTCATGTTGTGGCCCCTCCATTAGTGTGCATAGCATATCTACATCTCGTCTCCCCACCACCATAGACCCTTATTCTAAATATTGATGACTGTCAATAGGCTGATGTCTCCTCTCCCCTGAGGGCAGACTGGCTGGTGATCTAGGCCAGTCATTAAGCAAAACACGGCGTGTGAACAAACATCTCTAATCACAGCCTCTTAAAGACTCCTAATGAGTCTGAGCTAATTAGCCTGCCCAGAGTCAATCTTTTCTCTCCCCAATCTGTTTGCCTGCCTAATTTGGCTGGTATAGATTAGTGGATGAAGGGGGAAGCATGGCAGGAGGTGTTTGTGTGTGTGTGTGTCACTGGTCATTTGTCTGTCATTGATCCGAAGGGAAAACAAACAGCGCTTTCCTTATGCCACATGCCTTTAAACCTGTGGTCTCTCTTTTTCGAACACATTCCAAAATCCTCACCCACCATCTACTGTATTATCGCTCCAACTTTCTCTGGATAATGTTCAGTGCAAAGCTATGTATGTATCTATCCGCTGCCTCTGTTATCGATAAACGGCATTCCGAGCCACGACGCAACGTGACGAAATATCCCTCTTTCGACCTGTCTAGTTGATTACAGGCCCTACTCAGCCTCTCCTAGCAACCGGCTAAAACCCATTTCAATAATCACTGAATTCCCCCACCGTCTCAAAGTTTACCACTGAGAGAGCTCAGGCTCGGGCTGTAATCCCCAAATCTGTGACTTAAATCTGCTAAGAGTCCCGGCGCTATTGTGAGGAGATTTTCCCCTCGGAAGTCCAGCTATGATCCCACATTTTCCTGAGTCCTTCCACTATATTTCCCGACCGGTGTGGATTGTTGCAATAAAATCCAATCCTCCGTTGTTTTAAAAATTAATTTCAGCCTGCACTTCCTCCCCTGGCTAGCTGGTAGTGCTGCAGCAGTGCGGTGCTGAGGTACTTAGAGGCCAGCAATGAATGCTGCATGAAAGACGAGTTGATCCATTTGTTTGTTATCTCAATCCGGGATTTGGAGAGATACAAAGCTGATTAGGCAACAAAAGCATATGGGGAAGAGAAAGAACACTTAGGTAATGGGTTTTGACAACCTATTTTGCATGGCAGAAAACGTATCCTCTTTCTCTCCTTTCTCTTCTCCCTGCTCTAAATATGTGTGTTATTCTTTTTCCTCCACCAGACACTTTTTAAGAAGGGAGGGAAGGAAGGGTTAGGACCAGGAGGATGGAAGCATCTTTAGGGAGCGCTGTTCAGAAGTCTATAAAACAACTGTAATAAAAAGTGCCACATCTCTGCTTGACGAATGCGTGGTGGTTTTGTGCCTTCATTCAAACTTATGCATTCCAGGGTGTGGGTATACTGCAGGCAAACAGATTTGTTTTTTTTGTCTTTGTTTTTTAACCTGTATACAATTAATGTATACTAGCAGGTAGCCTATTTGTAATTAATGTAATGACAATGCAATTGTCACGTCTTACCCAGGGGGCGTAGTAGTCAGGCGGTTGTGCATCAGCAGTTTCTATCTTGTTATGTCAGTCACTGACAGTCACTCACTCAATTAACCATGTCAGCTAACATTTTTTAGATTGGTAAATTAGTCTAGCCAGCTATCTGAACTTGTTGTAATCATGGTCGAATTACCGACCGGGGGCCACCATTTATTATGTTAGTCACTATCAGATATCATATTAAAAACTGCAAATTTTCCCCTCTGACCAATGGCAAAATCTGTACAATTGCATGAAATTAGTGATTCAATTTCTAAATCTTCTCTCAGCCCAAGGCAAAATATGTAGAATTGCAGCAAACTTGATATAAAACTGCAATATTTTCTCTCCGCACCATGGCAAAATGTGTAGAATTGCAGGAAATAAGCTGTAAAACTGCTCACTTTTCTCTCCGCCCCATTGTAAAATGAATAGAATTGCATGAAATGAGTTATAAAATTGCTCAATCTTCCCCGGCCCCCATGGCAAAATGTATAGAATTGCAACAAACTTTATTTAAAACTAGGGGCCTCCCGGGTGGCACAGTGGTCTAAGGCTGTGCCACCAGAGACCCTGGGTTCGAGCCCAGGCTCTGTCGCGGCCGGCCGCAACCGGGAGGTCCATGGGGCGATGCACAATTGGCCTAGCGGGTTAGGGAGGGCTTGGCCAGTAGGGATATCCTTGTCTCATCGTGCAGTAGCAACTCCTGTGGCGGGCCGGGCGCAGTGCGTGCTGACCAGGTCGCTAGGTGTACAGTGTTTCCTCCAACAGATTGGTGCAGCTGGCTTCCGGGTTGGATGTGCGCTGTGTTAAGAAGCAGTGCGACTTGGTTGGATTGTGTTTCGGAGGACGCATGGCTCTCGACCTTCGTCTCTCGGGAGTTGTAGCGATGAGACAAGACAGTAAATACTAACAATTGGATATGACAAAAAGGGGGGTAAAAAACAAAAAACAAACTTGATTTTAAACAGCAAAATGTGTAGAGTATACACCCCCAGGAATATATATATATATTTTTTACATTTCCTGACAAGCAAGCACTTTAGATATGGTAATGTTCTTGTTTTCTTACTGTACTGTGAACGGCGTAGACTGGAAACGACGTAGAGTAAGGCATTTCTGAAAATTCTATTGCAATATCACTGCAGTAAATAAACCCTAATAAAAACATCTGTCTTTTACAGGACACAATTCTACATGGTATAGCCAATCAGAGCCTCTCAGCTTGTAGTTGGCCGTCACTGATAAACGATGGGGAATAGCAGACTGTTGGCCCTTCTGCAGGCTGCCTGCCAATGCATGCTTGTTGCAACCCGTGTTTTGACAACTCAATGGGAACTTGCCTGCCTGCCCGCCAATCTGAATGATGCCAAATACATTTGATGGACAACTAAGAAATATGCTAACTGTGGATAACAGTCATTCAAGTTCAGAATAGCTACCTAGCAAAGTGATTCACATTTCTTGTTAGGTAACCAAATGACACCTGCATCTCCAGCAGTAGAACCGAAAAAAGATATGGAGGTGAAAAGTAATCCTCTCACCCACTTGTACAATGACTGGACGTCCTCCCAGCAGCTAGCTAACATTAGGTGCCGTGTTTTAGCTTGCTAAATAAACAACTACATAAATAGATAAGCTAGCCTATTAGCCCCGTTTTGACTGACTTGCGATCATTGCCCTTGCTAGTTTGATTGTATTGATATTCCCAGCCTTCAGTAACATTTGTCAGTTTTTGTCCACAATATTGATTAATTGAAACTGAAACTGCATCCTGAATGGCTGGAGGCAGCAATGTACCAGACCAGCTGTGCTTTACAACCTTATAGCAATATTTGTTAGACTACTAAGAAATGTATTGGTGAATTGTATTAAACTGCATATCCATCTATTCTGCCAACAATGCCTTACTCTAAGTCATGGAATTTTGAATCAAATATAACCTATTTTTAAAACCCTGTAAAAAGTTAGTTTTGTAGCATAATTACTGCACTTGGCCAAATCAGGGTCACACAGAGTGATTCTTGGTAGTCATCAACAAATCTACTTAGAAACATAAGTATTGACCTCATACATAGTAATGGGCTTAAAAAAAGAAGACACCTGTAGATGAAATGTTGAAATCTATTAAACAACACTTTATATACATCACAGAAGACTGAAAAATATTTTTCAAAAATTTGATTAAAAAATAATCATAATGCTTATTCATTATTAAATTATGAAAAATATTAATAACATTCCACCCATGAGGCCACGGGGGATTTCAGATTTTTCTATTAAGATTGTCTGTTTGTTTTATATCTGCAAAGTAGTCAGTTCTACAGGGTATATTGCATGTGTTAATTTCATGCAGGAGAGAGGCAGCCATGATGATATATATTTTTCATAATTTTGTAGAGTGGAGATTGATTGATTTCAGTTTGGCCAAAAACATTTCATTGACATCTAAGAGATATGAAAAAAAAATATATATATATCTAAGAGATATGCTAACTGGATGACAATCGTTCAGCATAGCTACCTTAAACAGTTTTTAACTGTTTACGTTGGTGATTATTATTACAGTACAATAACTGTATTATAAGTTGTAAATATTACATTAAGTTTCAAACCATACAGTATCTAGAGCAGCGGTAGTAATAATCAGACATAGGGGAAGTGAGAAAAATACTAGGAAATTAATCATTCAGTATATATTGTAATGTTTACACATTCGAAAGTCTCTCAGCCTATCACACAATGTTATGCAAATTAGTTGCTGTATGTGAGGATACGGGAGGCATGCTGAGAGAGAGTTTTTGGGAAGGCATTTTGTGGGGCGGGTCAGTGCTGGCGTGCACTGTCTGTTCATCCAAATAAAATACAACTTGATTGTTTCATGGGAAATCAGTGTCCTAGACTGTTTACGCTAGTCAACAAACAAAATTGGTGACAGCGGTGGGATCAGCTCATCAACTAGCTAACAGCAACTTGTGAGCTTGGCTAACTTTAGCTGGTTAGCTGCGTGGGGAAAATGGAGAGAGATGTCGAACGACCCGGGAACAGCAATCAAAAACCACCAACCGACCGACAGCCAGGTGGTGGATCAGCCGGATGCCATGGACAGGCGGATTGACCGGCCGGTGTTCATGCCAGAATCTTTCGAAGGGAAAGAAGGTGAATGGACTGTTTGGATTGAACAATTTTAGTTAGCAGCGCAAGTGAATGGAAGGCGTGAGGCAGATCGTTTGAACTTTCTCATGCTGTTGTTGAGTGGAAATGTGCTGAGATTTTGGAGTACTTTACCTCAGGATACCAAGAGCGATTACAACAGTGAAAGTTGTTTTGTAGAGGCCTTCTGAGCCAGTGGAATCGTGCATTTTTTCAGGAAAGAAAACGTAAAGTGGGTGAGTACATTTGTCACTCCGGGCATGATTTAAACAGGCTAGCTTCCAAGGGTTATCCAGATTATAGTGCGAGCACACGTGATTTGCTGGCACGAGACCATTTTAATACACACACGCAAGGTAGGACCAAAAAAGCTGGAAGAGGCAATTAGCATTGCTACAGAGCTTGATCAGCTAGATTTGCTGGAAAGCAAAGACACTGCACAATACAAAGTGCACGTGTGGGACAGGCGAGGTTACTCTGCCTCCAGTTGGAGACAATGTCAGAGTTCCAAAAGAGATGTTCGAGTCATTGTGTGAGAGCGTTGCGTAGTTGCGGACTGAGGTGCAGTATCTGGCATCAAGGTGGCCACATCGGAGGAAGACATACCAAAGCAGCAGAGCATTTCCAGGGTATTTTACAGTAGCAACAGCGGACGCTGCGGAAGGATACAGAAAGGACCAGGGGAGAGGGAGATCTAGGTTCCCCAGAAGCGACAGAGGACAACCTACGTCGACCAATAGCAGGGCCTGCTGGCACTGTGGTTGCACATTGCACATGAAAAGAAACTGTCCTTACATGCAAAATGACAGTGCAGCGTGGGCTTCAACTACATGCACAGCTGACCAGTCCACAGCGAGGATTACTTCAAGTGTTGTGGGGAGTGGGGTTTACATGGAGTGCAAATTGTCTGACTACGAGTGTGAGGTCATGGTGGACTCGGGGGCCCAGGTTTCAATGGTACACAAACAGGTATGGCGAAATGCTACTGGAGGTAAGAGTGGTACACTGCAACCATACCACAGTACAATTAAAGTAGCAAAAGGACCGTTTCTCTCAGTCCTGGGGAGCTGATCCACAGTCATGAACATTGACGGTTTGAATCTGACTTGCGATTTTGTAGTTGCTAGCGGTGCAAACCAGTGTGCACTGATAGGGACAGACTTCCTTGTAAAATACGAGGCTGTACTTGATTTGAGAAAGAAAACATGTTGTGTTTTGGTGAAGCAGATTTAGTTGATTTTCAGGGGAGGAGTGAAATGTTAATAATTGGTCAAATTGAGGGTATAGTAAACAATAACAAAACTGAGGGTCTTCTTGAGCCCTATGTTAAAATCACTGATACAAGTAACCTGTTGGCAGCATTTAGTGTGAAGGGGAAACTGCCAGTGTATTGAAGACACCTTCGTTGTGTCACACCCTGATCTGTTTCACCTGTCTTTGTGCTTGTCGCCACCTCCCTCCAGGTGTCGCCCATCTTCCTCATTATCCCCAGTGTATTTATACCTGTGTTCTCTGTTTTTCTGTTGCCAGTTCATTTTGTTTCGAGAAACCTACCAGCGTTTGTCCCCTTGCTCTTGTCTGTTCTTGTTCCTGTTTTCTAGTTTTCCCAGTTTTGACCTTTCTGCCTGCCCTGACCCTGAGCATGCCTGCCATTCTATACCTTGCCACACCTCTCTGGATTATGGACCCCTGCCTGCCCTGACCCTGAGGAAGGAGAGGAGATTCGATTTCACTCGCCCGTCCAAGTATTCCACCTCTCCTCCGAGGCATTCCGGAAGTCCCCGACCGCTCCGTTGCCAAGAGAACCAGAGACTACCCGAGTTCCCCCGAAAGTCTCAGAGGAGTGCCGATTCACTTCTTCCCAAGCCTATACAACTAGGCAGAGCTAGGCTGTCTCCAGCTGAACGGTTATACAGGCTTCACACTAGGAGTTGCCTGTATTTTGGGACGATGGGTAATTTTGTCTCCACCTGTCCACTAAAAGACCAGGCTCACTGGTTGGAGCGAGTACTGTGGTGGGCCATATGGATACATTTTCCTCTCCCCTTACTTGCACTCCTTTTCATGCCATGTTGCTGTGGGGGACCTGTCAAAATCTCTCCGGGTATTCATCAACTCTGGGGCTGGTAAGAGCTTTATGGATGCTACCCTGGATTCCGAGCTGGATATCCCCACTCAGCCCCTCTCCATTCCCAT
This sequence comes from Oncorhynchus kisutch, assembly GCF_002021735.2. Lineage (NCBI taxonomy): Eukaryota > Metazoa > Chordata > Actinopteri > Salmoniformes > Salmonidae > Oncorhynchus > Oncorhynchus kisutch. Next base: position 10,395,947 of record NC_034203.2, read on the forward strand.
GGACGTTAGAGCACTGGAGGGGTGCTCTATAGGCCGGGTCACCCACAATACCACCCCCATCAACCTACGTGTGTCAGAGAACCACAGGGAGACGATCCAGTTCCTGCTCATTAAGTCTCCTCAGAAGTCTCCTCAGGTTCTCCTTGGCATTCCCCTGGCTCCAGCGACACAATAACCTCATTAACTGGTCTGCTGGTGCCATCATAGGCTGGAGCCCCTTTTGCCATGCCCATTGCCTGAAGTCAGTGCAGCTTTCCCCGTGACATCTTCCTGGAGGCTCGGAAGTTGGCCCGGACCTATCTGCCATTCTCGCCGAGTACCAGGACCTCCGGGAGGTGTTCAGTAAGGCCCGGGCCACTTCGCCGCTGCTGCACCAACGATATGAATGTGGGATTGACCTTCTCCCAGGAACCACTTCTCCCAGGGTCTCAACAACATCACGGTAAAGAACCGCTACCCGCTACCTCTCATCTCCCTGGCCTTCGAGCCGCTCCAAGCTGGACCTATGGAATGCCTACCACCTGATGTGGATACAGGAAGGGGACGAGTGGAAGACTGCCTTCATCACGGCCAGCGGTCACTACAAGTATCTGGTCATGCCATTTGGCCTTACCAAGGCCCCTGCTGATGTTCTCCACGACATGTTGAACCGAATCATCTTCCTCTACCTCGATGATATCCTCATCTTCTCCCGCTCCAACCAAGAGCACGTGCTCCACATCCAACAGGTTCTACACCACTTCCTGGAGAATCAGCTTTTTGTAAAAGCAGAGAAGCGTGAATTCCATCGCTCCACCATCCCCTTTCTGGGTTACATCATCGCTGCAGGGAGTGTACAGATGGATCCCAGGAAGGTGAGAGCAGTGGTGGATTGGCTGCAGCCTGCGTCCAGAGTACAGCTGCAACATTTCCTGGGATTCTCCCACTTTTATCGTCACCTTATCAGGTTGCTGGATCGAATCCCAGAGCTGACAAGGTAGAAATGTGTTGTTCTGCCCCCGAACATGGCAGTTAACTCACTGTTCACTGACTTGCCTAGTTAAATAAAGGTTACATCACTGTGCCTTCTTCTCCTACCGCCTCAACGCCATGGAGAGGAACTACGATGTGGGAAATCATGAGCTTCTTGTGGAGGCACTGGCTGGAGGGGGCAGATCAGCCGTTCATTGTGTGGACTGACCACAAGGACCTGGAATATCTCCGCACCGCCAAGTGCCTCAATTCCAGGCAAGCTAGGTGGGCCCTACTGTTCAACCGGTTCAACTTCTCCCTCTCGTACCGGCCGGCATTCAAGAATGCCAAGCCGGATGTGCTGTCATGCCGCTATAGCCCCACGGCTACTACCCTGGAACCTGAGACCATCCTTCCCATCTCGTACCTGGCGACAGCACTCAGCTGGGAAACAGGTTCGTGAGGCGCAGCATTCCCAGCCAAACCTCGGGGGGGGGGTTTGTTCCTGATGCGGTCTGCTTCTCGGTCCTGGAATAGGCCCCTCCTCCAGGCTTGCCTGCCACCCGGGCTCCCATTCGGACCCTGGCCTTTGTTCAACAATGCTTTTGGAGGCCTACCATGGTTCCTGACGTCTCCACATTCATCACCACTTGAATGGTCTGTGCACAGAACAAGACCAGGTATCGACTTTTGTTACTTCGACACTGTCTACATCTGGGTCATACCTGAAACCTGATACGTTGCTAGCCTACAGGATTCTAACCAGCCGCCATACTCTCCCACCACAGCAAAGTGGGACATAGAACAGTTAATGCAAGAGCTGGGCATAGATTGTAGCCAGCTAACTGAGGTACAGCTGAGAGCTGTGAAGGAAATGGTGGGAATGTATGTGGGAGTGTTTAGCACGGGTGATTTTGACTTGGGCTGCACAAAACTAGTCCAGCATATGATTGACATAGGGGACATCAGGCCTATCAAACAAGCATTGAGGTGGGTGCCTGTTCATCTGCAAGCAGAGTTTGACAAGCATTTGCGGGACATGTTAGAAAGGGGAATAGTTAACCCATCCAGCAGTCCATGCGCAGCACCAGTGGTGTTAGTAAGAAAGAAGGGCTGCTCAATCCGGTTCTGTGTAAATTACAGAAAGTTAAATGAGAACACTGTTAAAGATGCATATCCACTTCATAGGATCGACGAGACCTTGGAGTCGCTTGCCGGTGCTCAGTGGTTTCCCACTTTAGACTTAGCCAGTGGGAACTGGCAAGTCGAGATGCACACCGAGGATCGTTGCAAAACTGCTTTTGTGACAAAGAGAGGGCTTTTCCAGGTCATGGGGTTTGGGTTGACAAAAGCAGCTTCCAGCATCACATGGACCTGGTTTGATTTACAGTGAACAACATGTTTGGTGTACTTTGACGACGTCATAGTGGTTGGTCTTACATTCCAAGAGCATGTGAAGTGTTTAGACAAGGTTTTCAGCAGATTGGAGAAGACTATCTAAGTGCCATTTGTTCAGGTCGCAGGTGAGCTACCTGGGACACATCATCTCGGGCTGAGGGAGTGTCCACTGACCCCATGAAAACAGAGGCAGTCAGGTCATGGCCTAGCCCCAAATCACTGACAGATGCAAGAAGCATTTTAGGCCTGGCGTCATACTACAGGAGGTTCGTACCAGATTTTGCAGCTACGGCGGAGCCATTGTACAGATTGACAGATAATGGGACGTAACGTGTGAAGTGGCCTTTCATGAATTAAAGTCCAAGCTTACGACATCCCCCATACTTGCTTTCCCAGACCCAAATCTAGATTTCATAATGGATACTGACGCATGTGACACAGGCATAGGGGCAGTTCTCTCCTAGAAACACCAGGGTAGAGAGAGAGTAATAGCATATGCCAGTCGGGCACTGTGAAAACAGCAGAGGAAGTATTCAACTACCAAGAAGGAGCTTCTTGCTGTGGTAGTGTTTCTTAAAAAACCTCAGACACTTTTTTGCTGGGGAGGACATTTCTACTGAGAACTGATCACAGCTTACTGAGGTGGCTGAGTAACTTCAAACAACCTGAGGGACAGGTGGATCAGTTTGACTATGATATTGTCCACAGGCCAGGGAGACTGCACAGTAATGCAGATGGTGTGTCACGTCGACACACACAGACAGAGAGTGTAGACACAGCCGTCTCACAGGAGGCCACTCAATCTGAGAGCCATCGTAAACAAGCCTCAGGATGTCACTACTGAGTCTGTAGTTAGAGCTCAAACAAGCCAGGCAGTACCCAAAAATGCAGCTTTCCTTTTGGAAGCACAGGATAGAGACCCACTGGACTCCCAGTTAAATAAATTGAAAAAAGAGGGTAGAGCAGATCCCTGTGGAGTTGCAATTGTCAAAGTGAAAGCCAAAGTGTATGCCTTTCAAACAAGTGTGGGGGGCATTACATGTGAAGAATGAGGTGTTATGCCTTGAGAGTCAAAACTATGAGACAGATGACACCATCTGCAGAGGGGTTGTACCAGATGAGCTCATACATGAGATACTCACCTTTATCCACAATGGCAGAACAGGAGGCCCTGTTCACCAGTAAAATCAGAGCAAGATTTTATTGGCCAGGCTGGCAGAGAGCCATTAAGCAGTGGTGTAACGGCTGTGTGCGTTGCATACAAGTTACAGGGTCCAGCCCCCAGAGCACCCATATCCATAGCGACCAGGGGCAAAATTTTGAAACTACCCTTTTTAGAGAGATCTAAAAAAGGGTATGGGCGCTCTTTTACAAGTGAACAAAACACAAACCACTCCGTGCGACCCACAATCAAATGGTGTAGTGGAAAGAATAAACAAAACTCTGATCAATATGCTGTCACTTTTTGTTGATGACAATCAAGGAAATTGGGATGAGATACTCCCATATGTGATGATGGCATGCATACAGGAGTAGTGTTCAATCTTCCACGGGGTTCGATACTGAAATGACTTTACTGGTTGATCTGGTTATGGGAACACAACAAAATGAAAGGAAACAGTATGTCTCTCAGTATGTACAAAAGTTGCAAGGGTATTTAAGCACTGTAAGAGAAGCTGTAAAGAGAAATCACCTAATAGCCACAGGTTAACAAAAGCAATATTATAATCTAAAGGTGACACTCCAGAGGTATGAGGAAAATGAATATATGTGGCTTAGAGACTACCAGAGGAAAAAAGGGTTGTCACGCAAACTGAGAAAGAAATTCAAAGGTCCTTTCAAAATTGCAAAGAAACTGTCAGAGGTGCTGTATGAAGTACTACAGTGTAATGGACTGTATCATGCTTTGGTACACTAAAACCAGCTCAAATCTTACTTTGGGGTTGTCTCAGAGCATGAGGTCACTGGCACGGGACAAGAGACTGAGTTGAGCCCTGACTCATTTGTGCCTAGTCAGACCTACTACCCCTCAAGGAAACAGGGTGCTCTGGGGAAAAAGCAATCAATGTGTTCAGTTTAAGAAGTGGGTAATGTAACGTTCACACATTCAAAAGTCTCTCAGCCTATCACACAATGTTATGCAAATTAGTTGCTGTACGTGAGGATGCGGGAGGCATGCTGAGAGAGTGTTTTTGGGAAGGTGTTTTATGCTGTGGGTCAGTGCTGGGGTGCACTGTCTGTTCATCCAAATAAAATACAACTTGATTATTTCATGGGATATCAGTGTCCTAGACTGTTTACGCTAGTCAACAAATAAATGTGCGACTTTCGGTGGCCTTTCCACATTATCATTCACAGTGGTATTCAGTACAGTAGGAATGGCCATGGCCCTAACACAGATTGGACTGTACCTATGGAACGCTGTTTGGGTCTTAGTGTGTTGAAAAAGATACACGTGAAATAACACTATTTGACAGGTCAAATAAGCTTGTTGACCAATTAGGACCTGAATATTACTGCACATCACATAATAATTTAACACCTTCATACATTTTTTACGTAGTTATTACACATTGATAACACTATGACTTGTAATTCATATATCTCAGCGATTCACCGATACGTATGCTAGCTATGATGCTGGTAATGTTTTGTCATGAGCAGTTGCCGCTGTCGCACAACATAGACACACACACACTTCCCAAATCTCTGGCACAGTGCTGGTCAGAAAAAAGCTAGCTAGCTGTTGAATGCAAACAATCTTCTCCCCCAAAAACAGCACATTGACATCATCTGTTTCAGCAGCTATAGTTAACTAGCTAACTATCTAGCTAGGCGTCATCATCTAAAATGTCCGGTCAAGCCACACTGGCCATGCTTATAAGGTTAGCTTGGGTAAACTAGGTAGCTGGTTAGCTTGTTTAGTTCATTATTTAGCTAGTTATTTTCATGAACTGAAAGGGAAAGGGGGATACCTAGTCAGTTATACAACTGAATGCCTTCAACTGAAATGTGTCTTCCGCATTTAACAAACTTAGTCACATGGATTCCTAAATCATTGCTAAGAATATTGAAAATGATTTCTGTTTCTGGTCATTGCTTTCAGGCTGGTTGCATTGGTGCAAGTTAGGTACCAAGCTACTCCAGAAGTTGCTTAACACATCTATAATCAAATATATTTGTGACTTTTTCATACAAAAAAATGAAGTCTAAGGAGACAGCCTAGCTCCAGTTTCCAAACTGTCATCAATGCTGACAAAATACTTGATTATTAGTCTGTATTCTGACTTGCTAGGATGAATCAGGTGCAACTGCTTGGGATATGGCTAATGCTAGCTGGCTGACCATGCTTTCTCCGTGGGGTCTAGTCTGGTTTCATTCTATAATCTAATTTTGTAATATGTTCGGTCAAATTAAAATGTTACATGCAAAGACCCAAACGGCGTTCCATATATACCAGCCGCCCTTAGCCTTAGCCTTGTAAATGTGCTCATTAGTAAGTTAATATTCGTCTGTATCCTTTTCTCAAACAGAATTAGCATTTAAAACCAGTTTTTCAACAAAAGAAATCTCCAGAACACTGTAGCAAAATGTGTCTCCTACAATGTCAGCTTCACTCCTATGCCCCTGCTCTTACCTCTCCCAAGAAACCATTCAAGTGAAAACAATATTCAACTCCATCCTTGTTCTATGTTCTAAATTCCAAACAAAGAGCAGTAGACACTTCTTGGGTGGCACGTGTCTAAATGAAGAGCTTAGCGGTGACTCCTGCAATAATAAAGATTGATGCACTGTGGCTTGGGATGAGGGCAAAGTGCAGAAAAACATACTTATTTGTCTTCTTATAGCTTTGGCATATCCTCCCCCATCCATCAGATATAACACTTGAGGTGCTTAGGCTACTTAAGCTGTAGAGAAATCTGAACTGACATGGATTATAGAGGGGCAAGGGTGATTAGGACTGCAGCGGGTGTGTGCATGTTTGTTTGAGCGTATGCATATTTTTGTGTGAGAATGTGTATGTACGCTGATATGAGTGTGTGTGTAGACATGAACAATCCTAGGTGAGGTGGATGGTTGGATGCATGGAGGGATGGATGAATAGATGGATGTGGAGAAAGAGAGAGAGAGTATCATTAATCCAGGCTTAGTGTGAGGAGGGAGGCCTTGGCCAGACGGCTCTACCGGGCTAGAGCTTAGGCAAGGCTGGGCCTCAGAGAAAGGCCTAAATGTTCACTTTAGCTCCCCGTCTTACTTCTTTCTCGTAAGCTCTTTTTCTAAAGGATCGCGCAAACAAACGAAGCCCCCCCCCCCCCCTGTCAACAACACATACACAAACTCTGCACATGCAAAAACACTAGCCCTTGTTAGCCTTGCACCCCTCTTTCTCATTCTCTCAATTTATGTCACTTTCTTTCTCTCGCTCTCTCTCTCTCCCTCTGTCTCTCACAAAAACATATATACCTACACGCATACATATACTCACACCTCAGAAGGGATTTGGAGTTAGAAATTGTATGTTATGATTTAACCATAGAAACAAGAGCAGAGTTTAGAGAGACATTAGTTTAGAGAATACAGACTTCTATTCCATGCTACTGTTGAAGAAACAGCTCAACTAAATTACATTTCATTAATGGTAACATCAACTCAAGTATTTGTTTACTTTTAGTATGATTGAGTTTAGATCTGAGTTTAAATAATGCTTGGGAAATGATCACAATTAATAGATTTTAGACAGAAGACATTATTTCATCAGGCTGTGGCACACATTTAGGCCTCGTAAATAACAAGTGAAATTACGACACAGCTTCAATAACCCACCTACTCAGAATGATCGCCCCATGCTAGTGGCTGTTTATGAATACAAATTGAATTTCCAAGGCGGCCTTGTAGCAGTCATGGCTCATTTCATTTATTCCTTAATGAATATTTCCCCTTTCAACTCCGAAGATGGAAAAACATTTCCCCACTAAATGAGACCCAGCTTTACAGCCAAATAGTTTTGTCCCAATGTTTGGCACAACAGCATTCTTACGGACGTGATATTGCATTGTTGTTTCGGATTCAACATAGCTTTCCACTGTTGCAAGTGATTGAAGACAACTTTGCAATCTAAAAAGCAGTGTAGAACAAACTGTTCTGTCTCTGTCTTAATACTTCGTTAGACTGACCAAATTAAATCCTAAATGAATCAAATAAGACTCAAGACCACATGACTGCATGAATGTTCACTTTACAGCATGGCACACACTGCCTCTTTTCCGTAGTCCCACTGCAGTAACTTGACAAGGAATGCCGACACGCAATTCATGTATTACTTTCCTTTACTTTCAACCTAATAAATAAAAGGTGTACAGCCATGTACAAACGTTACAAAACGCTACTGCAAAGTGATACAGCCCACTCAACTTGTGGTTCAGTCGCATTGAGCAGGTATAACTATGGGTGATGACATCTTCAAAGGGGAAAGGTCTTGTTAATCTTATGTTATCTTCTCACAGGGGGGATTGACACTATATAAATAATTACGTTGAATATGTTAATGTACTTACCTGCAGTACAGTATGATTACTATTCATGTGTTCATGGTTATTATTGGCATTGGCCAATAATTGCATTTGGCGAAAGGCTTGGCACACGCATACTCTGGCTCTCGTTCAGACAAATGAGAAATAAGTGCACTCAGGCTATCCGGACAGTCAACGTTAGTTACTTTAAGGAGCAGTTCTCTCTCTGTGGGTCTAACCCCAAGAAGTTCTAGAACACGTTTAAAGACCTGGAGAATAAACCCTCCTCCTCACAGCTGCCCATGTCCCTTGAAGTTAATGATGTGGTTGTTACTGACAAGAAGCACATGCTCAGCTCACCACTTCATTAAGTCAGGATTCCTATTTGACTCAGCCATGCCTCCCTGCCTGTCCAACATTTCCTCATCTCCCACCCCTTCTAATGTGACTATCCCCGATGGTTCTCCCTCTTTTTCCCCTGCCCCGCTACAAAGTATCTCCTTGCAGGCAGTCACTGAGTCAGAGGTGCTAAAGGAGCTCCTGAAACTCGACCCCCAAAAACCATCTGGGTCAGATGGTTTAGACCCTTTCTTCTTTAAGGTTGCTGCCCCTATCATCGCCAAGCCTATCTCCAACCTTTTTAACCTGTCTCTCCTTTCTAGGGAGGTTCCCATTGCTTGGAAGGCAGCCACGGTTCGTCCATTATTTAAAGGGGGAGATCAAGCTGATCCTAACTATTAAAGGCCTACTTCTATTTTGCCCTGTTTATCAAAAGTGTTGGAAAAACTTGTCAATAATCAACTGACTGGCTTTCTTGAAGTCTATATAGTATTCTCTCTGGTATGCAATCTGGTTTCCGCTGACCAGGTTAAGGATGTGTCACAACCTTAAAGGTCCTCAATGATGTCACCATTGCCCTTGATTCTAAGCAGTGTTGTGCTGCTATTTTTATTGACTTAGCCAAAGCTTTTGATATGATAGACCATTCCATTCTTGTGGGCCGGCTAATGAGTATTGGTGTCTCTCTAAGGGGTCTTTGGCCTGGTTTGCTAACTATCTCTCTCAAAGAGTGTCCAAAAAGAGAGTGTCCAAAAAGCTTTCTCTGCCCTTAACCTTGTTCTGAACACCTCCAAAACAAAGGTCATGTGGTTTGTTGAGAATGCCTCTCTCCCCACAGGTGTGATTACTACCTCTGAGGGTTAAGAGCTTGAGCTAGTCACCTCATACAATTACTTAGGAGTATGGCTAGACAGTACACTGTCCTTCTCTCAGCACATATCAAAGCTGCAGGCTAAAGTTAAATCTAGACTTGGTTTCCTCTATCGTAATCGCTCCTCTTTCACCCCAGCTGCCAAACTAACCCTGATTCAGATGACCATTCTAGCCATGCTAGATTACTAAGACTTAATTTATAGATCGGTAGGTAAGGGTGCTCTCGAGCATCTAGATGTTCTTTACCATTCGGCCATCAGATTTGCCACCAATACTCCTTATAGGACACATCACTTCACTCTATACTCCTCTGTAAACTGGTCATCTCTGTATACCTGTTGCAAGACCCATTGGTTGACGCTTATTTATAAACCCCTCTTTGGCCTCAGTCCCCCCTATCTGAGACATCTACTGCAGCCCTCATCCTCCACATACAACACCCATTCTGCTCTTCGCATTCTGTTAAAGGTCTCCAAAGCGCACACATCCTTGGGTCTTTTCAGTTAGCTGCAGCTAGCGACTGGAACAAGCTGCAACAAACATTCAAACTCTGCAGTTTTATCTCAATCTCTTCATTCAAAGACTCAATCTTGGACACTCTTAATTGACAGTTTGCGTGATGTATTGTTGTCTCTACCTTCTTGCCCTTTGTGCTGTTGTCTGTGCCCAATAATGTTTGTACCATGTTTTGTGCTGCTACCATGTTGTGTTGCTACCATGCTGTGTTGTTATGTGTTGCTGCCTTGCTATGTTGTTGTCTCAGTTCTCTGTTTATGTAGTGTTGTGTTGTCTCTCTTGTCGTCATGTGTGTTTTGTCCTATATTTATATATTTTAATTTGTTTTATTTTTAATCCCAGCCCCCGTCCCCGCAGGAGGCCTTTTTCCTTTTGGTCATTGTAAATAAGAATTTGTTCTTAACTGACTTGCCTAGTTAATTAAAGGTTAAATATAAATAATAAATATAAATAAATAAATATTTAAACAAATATTAAAAAAAAAAAAAACTTCTGCTAGTGTTACTGTAAATGTAAACAATCAAAAAATGACAGTCCTTATTTCAGATGGTGGAGGTGCTCCTCCTCCGTCTCCCCTGTAACCAGGATGTTGTCCAGGGACACTGCTACATAAGGGATCCCCTGCAGCAGATTGTCCATTGTCCTCTGGAAAATGGCTGGACTGGACGCCACTCCGAAAACCAAGCGGTTGTACCTGAACAAGCCTTTGTGCGTGTTGACTGTGACACACTCTTTTGAGTCCTCGTCCAGGAGGAGCTGTTGGTAGGCGTGACTCATGTCAAGCTTTGAGAATGTCTTGCCTCCAGCAAGCATCGCAAACAGGTCCTCCACCCGCGGCAGCGAGGAAATCCAGCTTAGAGGCCCTGTTGATGGTGAGCTTTTAGTCCCCACATATAAGCACCGTGCCATCACTTTTCAGAACGGGAACGATTGGAGCTGCCCAGCGGAAGAACTGAATGGGAGTAATAATGTTTGTTTCCTGCAGCCGCTCCAACTCATCCTCAACTTTCTTTTTCATGGCGTATGGCACTGTTCTGGGCTTGAAAAAGCGAGGCTCTGTCTGAGGATCCACAAACAGCGTAACTGCAGTGTGCCCGATTCATCTTTTAAAATCTCAGGGTACTTTTGAATGACATCCTCAGACACTCGTGTGTGTTCTATCTCAACACAGTTCAGTTGTATTTTGTTGAGCCAGTCACGCCCTAGTAGACTAGGCCCATTACCGTTTACTACCAGGAGTCGTGCTCTCGCTTAATGGCTGTTGTATGCAATGTCCACCTCCAGAGCTCCAGGCAATGGCATGGTCTCTCCGGTGTACGTCCGCAGTCTGATTTTTACATTACTAACGGCCATCTCCATCCCTTGAGATAGTTTTCAATGCTCTCTTGAAAGTCAGTGTGGCTTCCCCCAGCAAACGGCGCTGTATGCTGTCCTCATTAATGCCACAGACTAATCTGTCACAGAGCATGTCCTCTAACATAGCCCCAAACTCACAATGTTCAGAAAGCTCAGGTAATTCAGCAACAAAGTTAGCAACAGACTGACCTGTTTTCCGAAAATGGCAGTTCAATTTGAACCTCTGGACAATCACTGAAGGCTTTGGATTGTGGTGAGTCTGAAGGAGAGCAACTAGATCCACAAAAGGAATTTCTCCCGATCTCCGTGATGTAGCCAAATTCCTCATTAGCTTGTAGGTTTTAGCCCCACACACACTCAAGAGAATAGAGCGCTGTTTAGCCTCATCTGGTCATTCCATTTGCCAAGAAAAAGTGTCCCAACCTTTCCACATATTCCGTCCAGTCCTCGTTGTCTTCCACAAACTTAATGATAGTCCCAAACATTGCCATTCTAACGCCAACTTGTCCTTGATCCTTGTTAGCGATTTCCACGTTCTGCTGGTTGTCACCGTCGGTGTTGCCCTCCAGCGGCGGGTGCTCTCCGTCGCTCATTAAGCTAGCTAGCTAACTGACTACATCCACTGTTTCTTAGCTAGCTAGCACATTGCCCTGTACATGCTGATCCATTTTTATCCTTGTCGCCAAAAAGATGTAGTAACTTGACAAGGAATGCCGACATGCAATTCAATATTACTTTCCTTTACTTTCAACCTAATAAATAAAAGGTGTACAGCCATGTACAAATGGTACAAACACAGGTTTAACTCTGGGTGATGACATCATCAAAGGGGAAAGGTCACGGTCAAGGCCAATGCCAATAATAACCATGAACACATGAATAGTAATCATACTATACTGCAGGTAAGTACAATACCATATTCAATGTAAATTTTTATATAGTGTCCACACAACAATACCCACAATACAATACATACAGTAGTGATGTCATACATTAAGGATGCCCACAGGTGTCAAACCCAAACCCAGTACATGACAGCCCCCCCCTTTTCTGCTAAATACATTTCCAGTTTACAAACATATATATATTTTTGAGACCAAATGTTTATTTTTTGTAATTTTTTTGTTCGGGGGTTACAGGTACATTATCCATTTCAAATTATACATGTATAAAATCTGTACCAATAGGCTGCCTTTCAGAAGTAAACAAAACAGTAAGAAATACATTCTGAGTTAATAATAAATAATACATTCAGTATAAACATGAAGAAAAAAAAACAGCCAACATGTCTCAATGTTTTTTTTACTCACATCTGTCTCCCTGTGTTTCTGACAAAGTCGGAAAGTTAATGAAACAATAGCGAATGTTTTTTACTTTTGGGTGTCAGGGAAAATGTATGGAGTAAAAAGTACATCATTTTCTTTAGGAATGTAGTGTAGTAAAAGTAAAAGTTGTTGTCACGTTCTGACCTTAGTTCCTTTGTTTCAGTCTTTGTGTGTCTGCACCAGACAGAACTGTTTCAGTTGTTTCTTTGTTGTTTTGTTATTCAGTGTTCAGTTTGGATTATTATAAAAAATCATGAACACTTACCACGCTGCACCTTGGTCCTCACCTTCTCCTTCATACGACGACCGTTACAGAAACACCCACCACAACCGGACCAAGCAGCGTGGTACCCAGGAGCAGCGGGTTCAAGACTCCTGGACTTGGGAGGAGATCTTGGATGGCAAGGTACCCTGGGTACAGCCTGGAGAATATCGCCAACCCAAGGCAGAGCTGGAGGCAGCGAAAGCCGAGAGGTGGCGTTATGAGTAGGCAGCGCGGCTGGAAGCCCGAGAGGCAGCCCCAAAAATGTGTTGGGCGGGGGCACACGGGGAGTGTGGCGAAGTCATGTAGGAGACCTGAGCTAACTCCCCGTGCTTACTGTGGAGAGAGAGGGACCGGGCAGGCACCGTGTTATGCCGTGAGGCGCACGGTGTCCCCGGTGTGCAGGCATAGCCCGGTGCGTTACAGCGCAGCGCCTCGTATCGGCCGGGTTAGGTTGGGCATCGAGCCAGGTGCCATGAAGCCGGCTCAGCGCATCTGGTCTCCAGTGCGTCTCCTCGGGCCGGGGTACATGGCACCAGCCTTACTCATGGTGTCCCCGGTTCGCCAGCACAGCCCAGTGCGGGCTATTCCACCTCGCCGCACTGGCCTATCTACAGGGAGCATTCAACCAGGTAAGGTTGGGCAGGCTCGGTGCTCGAGACCTCCAGTGCGCCTTCACGGTCCGGTCTATCTGGTGCCACCTCCACGCACCAGCCCTCCGGTGGCAGCCCCCCGCACCAGGCTGTCTCTCCGTCTCCTCCCTACAGGTGCTTCCGCCTGTCCAGCGCTGCCAGAGCCTTCCTCCTGCCCAGCGCTGCCAGAGTCTCCAGTCTGTCCTGAGCTGCCAGAGTCTCCCGTCTGTCCTGAGCTGCCAGAGTCTCCCGTCTGTCCTGAGCTGCCAGAGCCGCCAGGAGCTGCCAGAGCCGCCAGTCAGCCAGGAGCTGCCACAGCCGCCAGTCAGCCAGGAGCTGACATTTTCAGTGGTGCTCTTTTAACCCTGTGAGGTCTGGATGTCTATTGAATGTCTGGTGGCACGGTGATGCCCTGGTCAGGAGCCTGAGTAACAGTGGGTTGTGTTTCAAAGCCTGTACTGTTCTCAGCCCCCAGTGTTCCATCCTGCTCAGTGAGTGTTTCACTTGTGTCACTGATTCTGTACCTTTTCACGCATGTCATGTTCCTTATGTAGCATGCTCCCATTAGAGACTCCGCGCTCAACCTGTTTCCAGTTTTGCTTACAACTTTGTGGGGTGTAGCTTTGAATGGCAATGTGAACTTATTGACCTTTTCTTGTTGTACGAGTACTGTGTCTGTCACAGCCACTTTGGAGTAGAATGCTCGCCGGCGTTCGTCTGCACACAGCATTGACTTTGTTTTTCTGCTTCGCATCTCAATCACTCAACCTCCAGCTCTGTTTGTGACTCTCGGATGTTTAGCAGTTTCCCCCTCCTCTTTCGATTGAAGAGTAGCTCGGCGGGACTCTTTCCTGTGACGGCATGGTCTATGCTTCTGTGCACAGTCACATACTTAGTTAGTGATTCCATTGCTTTCGCAATATTTTTTTCCTTTCAGTAGATTTGAGTTACGAGCCTCGGTCAGATTTACAGGTCACAGGGAGTCCATGTCTCCTGAATATTGCTTCACAGCTGTCCATCACCTTGTCTGTCGTTGGCGATTTCAGAATGTCATAGTAGCGACTAGAGTCTAGAGGGCCCTGTAAACAGGGGCCCTATTAAGTCCATGAAAACGTCCTGCCAGGGACCATCAGGTAATGGTGCAGTTCTCAGGGGTTCTGGTGCATCAGGTCTGGTTACTGTCTGACAACCGTGGCAGGATTTGCAATGTCTCACGGCTGCCCTTTCCATGCCAGGCCACCAAACCTTGGTTCTGAGATGCTTCTTTGTGCCCACTATGAAGTGTCCTTCATGAGCTAGTGTAAATGCTTGTGCATCTCGCAGCGTGTTCCGCGGAGAACTAGGTATAGAACTACACATAATACACACATTCATTCACTTGGGCCATAAGCTTTACAGTTCTCAAAATGTCCACTCGCAATCGCGTTTATGTACCTCTCTCAGCTCTGTGCCTTTGGCTGAGGCTTCCATTACCTCTCTGGTAGTCAGTGCCTTTGGGTGTAGCGTTCACTTCTACAAACCTCACACACTCACCTGATACGTGTGAGTGTTTTCCCAGCTGTGCTGTCGCTCCCAGCAGGCATCTTCTCACCTCTGAGGCGTTCTCTGGCTCCCTGGCCTCCGTCACAGCTCTCACTCTCTCTGCAGTCGGTCCGATAGCTTTGGACTCATCTACTGTTGGGATAGGATAGTGTTCCAATAGCCTGTCCCAAGTCTAAGCACGTTCTTATCTCATCCTTTGTATTTGGTACAATAATGACCGATGTCTCTTTGCCAAGGAATCAGTTCCCTTGATTACAATGAACTCTGCTTGCTCAGTTCTACTGCTGATTGTGATTTAACATTTAAATGCCCCCTTGACTGATAATTGTTAACTAGAACAATAAGAACAATAAGAGTTTTCAGTTTCAGTTTTCTCTCTGTTTAAGGGACAACAGTTATTTTTAACAGTCTTTCCTATGTAATTCTCATCTATCACATTGTTAGTTGCACCAGAGTCAATCAACATTCAACTCCCCCTAGACAAAAGGTAAGTCTATCTGACACGTCATTCTCATTAACAACAACTGCAAAGTCATATTGTTCCTCAATATTATTCACTATCTGTCTCTTGGACCCCTTTGTGCGACACGCCTTTGACAAATGCTCCTTCCCATTGCGCTTGTGACACGTCTGCCCCGGTGCGGGACACTTTGGGTCTCGCCCAATGTGATCTGTGTGACCACATCTAAAACACTGTCTTTCGTTATTTCCCTCCTCCTTCCACTTTGAAGTTTGCACGTTTCCCTCCTTTTTGTGCAAACACGATTTACCGTCTCTGTCTCCGCCTTAACTGTCATTGACATGGCTAACATCTTCTCCTCGATTCTCTCACACTGAAAGGCTAGTTCCAATGTGCGGGTAGCGTTAGCCTAGCACCTTCCTCTAGTAACTTTCTGCGAACATGATGTACATTTGCTAGGAATAGCATCCCTGATCTGATTCTCAGTGTCACCAGCAAAATCACAGTCTCTTGCAGCCTGCCTAAAGTGAATGTTAAGTTGTTGTACAGTCTCACCTTCCTTTTGTGCAATTCTCTGAAACGTTTTGCGGGCAAATGCTGCATTGACTTGTGGAACGAAGTAGAGATTCAATGCTCTGATCTCGGCGCCATAATGTGTAGCCATCCCGGTCTCTGGTAGCGTTAAAAAATATCCTGAACATGGTCCAGTGAGAAATAAAAGTAGAGATCTCTTCCTTTGATGAGTTGCATCCGTTGCTTCTTCGTCGAAAATGTGTCCTTTGCCATCGGTTTTGTATCCAGCTTTTCTCCATACTAACTAAACACACGTAAATGTGTCAATCCTTGCAGTCATTGTTCTGTTTCCGTGTTAATACTTAATTAGACTGGCTGAATTAAATCCTAAATGAATCAAATAAGACTCATACCACATGACTGCATGAATGTCCACTTCACCGCATGGCACACACTTCCTCTTTTCCGTAATCTCCCAATACAATACATCCAGCAGTGATGTCATACCTTAACGATGCTCACAGGTGTCAGACCCAAACCCAGCACAAGACATAAACTACTTTCTTTATTTGATTTCTTTCACCTTCATTTAACTAGGCAAGTCAGTTAAGAACAAATTCTTATTTACAAACCCGGACTATGCTGGGCCAATTGTGCGCCGCCCTATGGGACTCCCAATAGCTGGTTGTGATACAGCCTGCAATCGAACCAGGGTCTGTAGTGACACCCCTAGCACTGAGATGCAGTGCCTTAGACCCGCTGCGCCACTTGAGAGCCCCCCCCAAAACTGCATGCCAACATGGGTTTCCAAACATAGGCTTTAGTCAAAGGTTACCTTTTGCTATCTAAACAACCGACTGTAGGGGCAACCCACATGATCTAACTTGTTTATAATAACACAACTTTTAGTAAGACACTTTTTCACTGTAATTCTCAAATACCCAGCTGCACTGTACATCAGCAGAGTTGGGAAGAGAGACAGGAGGAGAGATAGGGTTGATAGAGAGCTGAAGAGGTCTCATGCAACTAAAGCTACATCACTAACTGGCTAATAGAGACGCTAAGGCTACATCATTTACCAGCTCATTTTATACAGATAATGTGCAATTGACCAGAGGCCTTGTAAATAATGCAGACCCGGACTTGGGCCATGAAGAGTATTTAATAGTATTGATAGACTAATCTGCCAAGGTGTATAATGTATTCAGTCACAAAACCCTCTGCCGCTATTGATCAAAGAGTGGGCTTAAACTGGAGTAGCTCAGAGTTTGGAAAATAATAAAATACACAATGAGACAGAAGAATGGTAGGATGAGAGGGGAAGAGGGTGTGACTGGCGAAGGGGGTAGAGAGAAAGAGAGAAGAGAGCGTGAGATGAAGGGATGTGCTGTCCATCCATCCCCGGCTCCCCGTATCGCCAGGGACCACCGGAGGAGTAAAGATGTTAACGAGCTCATCGACAGCGCTGTCATACAGAGGAGAGGTCCATCAGGGGAATGAGACGCGGGCTTCTCTATGTCCTGAGGTGCATTGTGGGAGGACACAGAAACTTTGGGGAGACAGATTATGCACCAAACACATCCATATCCACTCACAGGTGCCTGTGAAATGGAGAGGCATAGTTAAGAAGAAGAAAAGGTGTCTGCACACTATCACTCCTCAAAAAGAAAAGAGTTATAGCGCAATCAAAAAGACTATTAGCTCAATACGATTTCCTGTGTGTACCATTTGGTCTGCAATTCTCCAGTTTGTGTGCGTTTTGTGTATAATGACTACTTTTCTTCAGTGTAATAATTGGAAAAGGCTATTTTCATATAAATTCCATAGGAATGCCATTACAATCGAATCTCTAAGCGAGACGTTCATAACACATGAGGCTGATGTGATTTACATGCACTTTATACTTCTCTTCTGTGGACATGAATTGTGATAAGGATTGGCCGGTGGATTGGTGTCAGAGCGTCTACTGGCAATTGACCTCAACATGATGAGATGAAACATATTTATTTCAAAGTCAACATTAGAAAAAGAGCAATGAAATAACAGGTCACGTCAATACATTTTTCATGTCCACATCTTATCAAATAACGAAAATCGATGTTGTTGAAGACATAATCCGGAATTATCAGGACTGAATGTCCACCAAAACAACTGACAAGATACCCATCTTACTTATTAAGGAGAGACTATACGAGTAAATCTGTTATGATCATGATGAGGATCAGTGTTAATGAGGAAGAAAAACATGTTTCTCTCAACAGTAGTATGTATGTAGCCAGTCCAAGGCCTCAGATGTTTAGTCTGGATTGTAGAGGGATTTTTTGTTGTTGTCTGGATTTAGAGGGATTTTAAGGCGGCATGAGAAAACCACTGTTACCAGTCTAATGCTGACACAGAAGCCTCAGCATACGCACAACAACTTTCGAATAATTCCGTAATGTGTCCAACTTGAATAACAGAATGATGCCAGAATCATATGTGACGAGACAATCAATGTGTTTGTCGCTCCAAAACGCTTCCATTGTGTTTGTACAATAAGGTGCCTAAACTCAACAAAACAATATACTTGAACAAAGATGTTTTATACCATTAGTAATTACCCAAATGATTTGGATACATTTCAAATGTAATGAGTTTCCTCTACCTTTCATCTCAGAATATACCGATGGATAATCGGTTTATATTTCATTTCCAATATTCTCATATCCATTTGAGCCCTCCCCTCTTAGCCTGTGATGTTCCCTTTTTGCATGAGAAAGGGCTTTCCAGCGCAAATATCAGCCTTAAGAATATTTATGTGGACCATATTTATTCATATGTGCAATATGTGAGAGCAGAAAATTTTAAGGTGGAAAAAATAAATTATTAAACTAAACAGTGAAAAATAAATAGCTACAGTAATAAGGTTAACTATTTTGGCTTTTGATATTGATGTTTGCGGGAGGGCTGGCATGGCCCCAAATTAATAACAGTAGACCTAATGCCATTTGGGTACTTGGGAGTGTGTCCAATACTTTAAGTAATAGCATTAATGGCGAATTTGAAGGAGATTGATTTGAACATCAAACAGGACCTTAAAGGGAGCACTTCCTTCATGGCCGTGGGTTTTAGAAGTTCTGAAGTAACTTCCTCTCTGAAGGAAGGAAATCATCTTTGGCCAGCTCGGCTCAGCTCCAACCAGAACAGCCTATGCTGGGACTGGGGGAGTGACGCTTGTTAGGGAAAGGCCCAGAAGAGAGAGAGCGCCCAGTAAGTAAGGTTATTGGAAAATAATTAGCCTAGCCCTGGAATCAGCAGGGATATTAAGCCCACTGGGTCCAAATGTTGGCCCCTGGCCTCCTTTCTACAGCTAATTAAGTCTGAGAAGGACCCATTAATAAGGTTTCTTCATATAGTGACTAGTGCAAATGCAAGGGACACCTTTTATTGAATTGCAGAAACTAAATATTCTTTGAGTGTACACGGTAAAAATGGAGCTAATGTAATAACGAGAAGGTCGCTACACTTTGTTTAAATGCTCTGGTCTTTTGCATAGTGAAATAATATGGGACAAGATACAGATCTAAACAGTTGGAGATGTTTCCTGATTATTTTGTAGGTGCGTATGGAGCACATGGGGATGTGTGAAACTTACTCCTTAGTCTGAAGTGTCCCGACTTGCGCCAAAAATTAGCCAGTGTTTTGCGTGCTGCCGACTGGTAAGACACTTCAGGAAGGAGGTCACCTGTGCTATCAAGGCAGAGGTCCAGAGTTCGTGCCATATATGGGACAAATTGGGAGGAAGTGGCACTCACAAAGCAAGCAGCTTGACGTCCTTTACACGTACATTGTTGGGAAAAGTAGGACTCTTTGTTGTGGTGTGACTGTTGGGTTTTCTCATTTAGGCATAAGTCCATCCTCCGTCCTCTCTCCCCTGTGACCAGGAAACTGAGGAGTGTGTCAATTAGTTAATAGGCAAAAGGAAGACAGTCCTCGATAGCCTCCTTTTGTCAAGGAAGCACAAGTACATCCTACCTGAGTCCTTTGCAGAAGTGTTTTGAAATATGGCACCCCCCTTTGAATCACCTATTGTTCTCTTGAAGGAGAAAAGCATGCAAACATTTAGAAACGATATGCTACTTAACTTATCCTTTTATAAAATGTCTTGCAAAAATGTGTTTTTTTCACTTTATACATTGATTTTGGAATTAAATGTAATTTGCCTGATGATGCGCGATTGGAGAAAGAGAGTCTAATTTCATAAAAGTGCATTTTCGTCCACTTTCCCTCTCCTCGTTGCCTCTCTTCGATTACCTTTGACCTTTGTCAAAAGGAGGCCAGAGAGGACAGAGGAGAGAGGACACAGGAGGTGAGCAAATCTAATTGATAAATGGCCTGTGAGACTTTTAGGGCTCGATTCAATCAGATCCGCTTTAGCCGACATCTGCATGACAGTTGTATTTCCGGTGTCAGGGGTGGAACTACGTTAGAGCTGTCTATTCCACATGTGGCTCACAGCATTATACCTTAAGCATTGGCTTCACGGAGTTGCATTAAGAGAAATCCCATGCAACCTTGTTTACAAATTCAAATACTGGAATGTGAGATTTAATATATATCTTAATTAGGCTGATAGAAATCCTAATAATTTCAGTTTAATGATTTTAGATGGGTGTGACTCCGTGACAATGATCACAAGAGCAGCTGACTTGACAGCTCCAATGCAGTTCCACCTCCGACACTGCAAAAACATCAGCTAAGCGGGTGATACTTAAGTTACTCACAACTGCAAACTCTGGAGAACTGAAAATGTCCCTTATATCGGCTACTATGGCAACTGTCCCTTAATCAAAAGCAGCTTGTGTTGAGCCTACTTTCAATGGCGCAGAAAGGGGGGTGGGGAGGGACTTATCTCTATGGATATTGGATACTCAGTTTCCTGTCATCCCTCTCCTCCCCTCCCTCCATCTTTCTCCTTCTCCAGAACTCTGTACTGTTCAAATCCCCCCCAAAACCTTTTAGTTGTTCACAAACCCATAGAGATGAATATGTAACCTGGTCCCCACTCTCCCACTCAGTGAACGCCATCCCCAAGTGAAAAAACAACCCCTCACTTGTCAGCCCGGCAGCAGCTGCTACCTATACCCAGGTCTGGGGCTGCTCACGAAATCTAGCCCCAGGCTGTGAGGGAGCTGTGCAGGCCTCAGCGCCTAATCACCCCCTCCCAAGACAGCACTCATCAAGAGAGCAGCTCCAACAAATCAATCTTCCTCTGACAGTTCATTTAGACTGAATTAATTTGGAATTAGAGGCCATTACGGCAATTGGCAGGCGTGGATATTCCCCCAACGAGGGCTGTTATCCCTTCTTCTCGGAAAAGGAGAGAGAGAAGCCTTTTTTTTCAGATCGACTGGATAAGGTGTTTTCCAGCTCTGCTCAGGGGCGCTGTGGGACAGATTGGATTTTCAGTTTAACAAAGTCATCACTGCTCTCAATCAACAGAGAAATATATATATTTTTTCTGTCTTCTAAATGTGTGTTTAATTAGGGTCATTGGTCTATTGACTATCAAGAGCCAATGTTTGAGTTTTTCCACTCAAAATGTTTGTATGAGTTTAATGAGAGATAAAGTCTGGACTTGAGGTGTGCAGAAATCAATAAGGCTCAATGAGGAAGTACGAAGTTCACAGGCTCAAAATGTGTATAATTTAAGGATCAATTCCATCTCTTATGACCGAAAATAACTTCTGGACATCAGGACTTCGATTACTCACCACGGACTGGCAGAATCCTTTTTTTCCTTTAACGAGTCTGACGAAGCCGATGCAAACGATGTTACTGCTTTCTCGGGATCAGGCCCAGATCCATGTGATTTGCGTGAAGAAGAGAAGGAGAAAAAGGGTCCGGAGTGCGGGCTGCCTTCTGTGAATTCGTAGGCGATCATATAAACCCCCGCTTCCTTCCATTCTGCTAGCAAATGGGTAATCTTTGGACAATAAAATAGATGACCTATGCGGAGGATTAAACTACCAACGGGACATTCAAAACTGTAATATCTTATGCTTCACTGAGTCGTGGCTGAACAAGGACACTATCAACATACAGCTGGCTGGTTATACGCTGCACCGGCAGGATAGAACAGCGGCGTCTGGTAAGACAAGGGGCGGTGGACTATGTATTTTTGTAATTAACAGCTGGTGCACGATATCTAAGGAAGTCTCGAGCTATTGCTCGCCTGAGGTAGAGTCTCTCATGATAAACTGTAGACCATACTACCAACCTAGAGAGTCACCCAGAGGCGGCGCTCCTAGTAGCCGGGGACATTAATGCAGGGAAACTTAAAATTGTTTCGTTTTTACCAAATTTCTATCAGCATGTTAAATGTGAAACCAGAGGGGAAAAAACTCTGGACCATCTTTACACCACAGACAGAGACGCATACAAACCTCTCCAGCGCCCTCTTTCTGGGTAAGTCTCTAAGAGCTGTCCACACCTGGATTGTGCAACAATTAGCCCATTATTATATTTTTAATTCTTCAAGCGCTTTTAAATTGTTAAAATTGTCTAGCAATGATCAACAACCAATTTAACAGCGCTTTAACAGAATTAAAAATATAATAATGGGCAAATTATTGCACAATCCAGGTGTGGAAAGCTCTTAGAGACTTACCCAGAAATACTCACAGCTGTAATCATTGCCAAAGGTGTCTCTACAAAGTGTTGGCTCAGGGGTGTGAATACTTACGTAAATTCTATTTTATTTTCAATACAGTTACCAACATTTCTAAAAAGATTGTTTTCACTTTGCCATTATGGGTTATTGTGTGAAGATGGGTGGGGGGAAAAAAACAATTTAATCCATTTTGAATTCAGGCTGTGGAATAAGTCAAAGGGTATGAATGCTTTCTGAAGACTCTGTACATACACATGCATACACAGACGCACGCACACACACACACACCCGGTTACACACAAGCACACGCACACACAGCGTAATCTTTCAGCCAGGCCGGTCCAGGGATTCCCCCATGCCTGTGAATGGAATGGGGTGGGGTTTGTCTGAATATCTCCTCTGCCATATTTCAGTCTGTGCCAAAAAGAAAAACCCTTGGATATCTGAGCAGTTAGGCCACTGTGGCTATTAGGGATCTGGCTAGCTGTTCCTAATCCATGCAACCCCTCCTCTTCTCACACCGTATAGTCTGCTGCTACCTCCCCTTTCTCAGGTGAGCAATCTAGGGAAAGGGAACAGGACCATACTTAAACTCGTTCTAAATATAAAATATTTAAAAAATAATGTAAAGGATTAGAATATATATTTGAAAGAAAACTGTATTTATAGTGAATTTTGTCCACATTCTTTTCAGAAAAAAGTAAAATTACAAATGTTGAATATTTTCTCTGAATCAGGAACATAACACACTGCTTCCAGTGACTGGCAAGATGGCCGAGAAGGTGAGGGAGAGTGTGAGAGCCCTTCTCCTGTTGAGCTGTGAGAGCAGGGTCAATATTAACACTGACACACTCCTGTAGAAATACCTCACAGACTTACAGGGGCAAGAGGAGGAGGAGGGAAGGGAGGAGGAGTGGACACAGACAGTTTCATAAGGCAAGAGGTAAACGCTAGGCTACTCTCCCTACACACACCCATGGGCCCACTCCCACCCCCCATACACACTTGGATCCCAAAACACTTCCAACCCTTTGATGACATGCTCCATCAACACCTACCCAATATTCCTACAGACTAATACAGCCAGCACTTCAGCTGACAGCTTGACCTTTGTCCCCCCCCCCCCCTAAACCTACGAACACATGCATACACTCACACAAGCACACACACACTGCATAAATGAGGTATGATGGTTAGGATTGGAACTCAAGTGATGATATCCAACATGGACGTTCTCGCCTCTGTTACACACACCATTCCGTCATTATACCACGAAAATAACAACGGTCACATTATTACGTCAACCACATCAAAAAATGCTCTGTATTTTCAATGTTGACTTGTTCTTATTCCTACTGCCATCTCTTACGCATAAGGTTCACTCTGCCAAACTATATCCCAGGGGGAAAAGACGTGAACATGTGAGTAGCTGATCAAAGCACTGCTTATCGGTTGAGAATTATCATATTACAAATGACTGTTGAAGTTCAGAGTAGACAGAGCACGTCTCTATTTATTATGCTTCCAGGCCTAGGCAGAATGTTCCATCGACGTGAGAAATATGACAGGGATTTCACCAACACACTCTCGGGTTTCAGTGCAGGTCGGTAGGGGTGAGTGTGTCTGTGTGCACTAATGTGTGTCTTTGTGAACGTTAGAGGGCAAGAGGGCAAAAAGAGAGAGAGAGCCGGGGCTAAAGGAAGTTCATTCCACGTATTTGTAGTCGGAGTGCAACATTTAAACACAGGCCTGATAATAGAGTACACTACACAGGTTTCGGGTTTGACTGATGTATACGAGGCATGTAGAATAGTGTCAAATAAAAACCACAAACTGCACTTTACAATATTCATTCACCTTAATGTTTTTTTAAAGCAGTACACAATCCTGTACTATGCAAGAAACAAAAGATATTGCACATAGATATATAATTTGGCCTTCGGTGCCCCCTCAAAAATATGTTGGTGCGTGAGGGCAATAGTAACAGGACTTACAATGTTACCTGATCTAACAAACTATGTAATAATGTTTATTAGCAGTCTATAAGCCCTTCAAGTAAGGTGTAACCCACAACCCTCTAAGCCCCTCTCTCTCTCTCTCTCTCTCTCTCTCTCTCTCTCTCTCTCTCGGTTGCCCTGTTGACTTTGACAGTGTGCTGAATGCAGTGATGTTTTTCCTCCACGGAGCCTCTTAAAGGGGTCCCCTGCTGCCTGAACACTGCAGCAAGCAAACGCACACAGTGACGACCACACAGCCCGTAGGGCCTGAGAGTGGGTGTGGTCGAGAGCACTGGAGGGTCTTCGTGGATGAGAACAAAGCAAAGCGCAGACAAGCTCAACCAGCCATGACCAGATCACCAGATAGAGATAGATCAATGCTCCCGCACAGCAAGTGGTACCGGAGCGCCTAGTCTGGGACCAAAAGGATCCTAAACAGCTTCCTCCACCCCAAGCCATAACACTGCTGAACAGTTAATCAAATGGCTACCCTGGCTATTTTAATTTACCCCCTTCAGACCAATGCTCCCATTCCACACGTCAATGCAGGGTGTCCAAATAACCATGAAGGCTGTGAGCTAGAGCCCTGAGTGGTTTTTATTTTTAATAAAAGGATGATACTGCCAGTGTCAGTGAGGGCATGCATGGCCAGTGTGGCTCCCACACAGGATTTGAGACTAAATCGTGGCTAAATTCCCAGCATTTCCCATGACAAATCCAACGATTAGCCGGTAAACACCAACTCTATCGCTCTTAATCTTCAAAGTCTTGTTTGTCAAGAGAGGGTGACATCATGATGCCACTGGAAAGCCAGAGAGGCAATACTCTCCATCGGTTTATATCCAAGGGGGGTTCTATATTATAGTTTTTGATGGGTTTCTCAGTATATACACTCCTCTTCCGCCAATATTTCTTTTTGCTGCCACACACACCCTTTACAAGCAAAGCAATGACGATACTTGGCTTGTTACACACAGGAAGGATGTTGGCTGAGTCACAACTTTTTCTGGCAAATAGAAATCGTATTCTAGTGCAGGTGTTAAGGATTTTGTAGGTGGTAGAACTACCCCGAAACGGGTTTCCTTTCCATAACCACTACTCATAGAAACCACACTGTTTTCACCCATTCTAAGGTAGTGGAATTCCTGTCCAATTGAACCCTTGCTCACATGGCCTAGTCAAACTCCCAGGGTGACGCCTGTTGACTGCCGACTCTAGGGAAAGGTGGCAGGGGAAAAGGGGGAGGAGGTGAGGGAGGGATGGATGGAGGCGTTCTCCATTGAGAGAACAAAACATAAGAGTTAAACTCTCTGTGGGAACAGTGTGGAACCCAGTGGCCTCCAAACCGTTGAATAATATCAATTAACAAGGAACTGGGGGATTGGGGGTTAATCTGTCCCCAGAGAGAAAGAGAGAGAGAGTGAATCAGATAAAAAAAGAACGGGGGAGAGGGAAACTGGGGATTGGAGGGGTGGGGATGGTTGGATGGAGAGGATGTTAGGTGAAAAACATCACGTTATCATGTGCAGATCATTTCAGTTGACTTTTTCCACTTTGATGCCAGTTTGTTGGACAGACAGACCTGATTTAATTTAACAAATTACATGAATCTGGAACTGACGCACAGTGTAATACTTAAAGTGGAACCGACAGTGTTTTAACTACTTTGCAGATATGAAACAAACAGACAATCATAATATCAGTCAAAATGATCAAATTCCCAGTTTATGCTTCAAAACCAACTTTATAAGAGGTTTTAAAAACAGGTTCTATTTGACTCAAACTTCCATGACGTACAGTAAGGCATTGTTGGCAGAATTGATGTAGTTCAGTGCATGATTCATATATTTCACCAATACATTAATTGGTAGTACAAAAAATATTGCTATCAGGTTGTAAATCACAGCTGGCATAGTACATTGTTCGCTGCCTCCACCCATTCGGGATGCACTGTTTCAGTTTAAATTACTCAATAGTTTGAACAACAAAAAAAAACGAATGACTGTAACTAATCAAATTAGCAAGGGAAAAGATCACAAGTCAGTCATAACATGGCTTATAGGCTGAGTGCACATGTGTCAAACACAAGGCCCGCGGGCCAAATAAGACACACATTAAATCACATCACATTTTGTTGTTCACATTTTATTGGTCACATACACGTGTTTAGCAGATGTTATGGCGGGTGTAGCAAAACGCTTGTGTTTCTAGCTCTGACAGTGAAGCAATATCTAACAAGTAATATCTAACAATTTCACAACATATACCCAATACACACAAATCTAAGTAAAGGAATGGAATTAGGAATATATAAATATATGGACAAGCAATGTCAGAGCGACATAGGCTAAGATACAGTAGAATAGTATTGAACACAGTATATATCTAGCTCTGACATCTATATATATATATATATATATATATATATATATGAGATGAGTAATGCAAGATATGTAAACATTATTAAAGTGACATTATTAAAGTGACTTGTGTTCCATTTATTTAAGTGGCCAGTGATTTCAAGTCTGTATATATAGGCAGTAGCCGCTCTGTGCTAGTGATGTCTCTTTAAGAGTCTGATGGCCTTGCGATAGAAGCTGTTTTTCAGTCTCTCGGCCCCAGCTGTGATTCACCTGTACTAACCTCGCCTTCTAGATGGTAGCAGGGTGAACAGGCAGTGGCTCGGGTGGTTGTTGTTCTTGATTATCTTTTTGGCCTTCCTGTGACATCGGGTGCTGTAGGTGTTCTGGAGAGCAGGTAGTTTGCCCCTGGTGATGCATTGTGCAGACCTCACCACCCTATGGAGTGCCCTGCATTTGTGGGTGGTGCAGTTGCCGTACCAGGCGGTGACACAGCCCGACAGGATGCTCTCAATTGTGTATCTTTAAAAGTTTGTGAGGGTTTTAGGTAACACGCCAACTTTCTTCAGCCTCCTGAGGTTTAAGTGGCGCTGTTGCTCCTTCTTCACCACACTATCTGTGTGGGTGGACCATTTCAGTTTGTCAGTGATGTGTACGCTGAGGAACTTGAAGCTTTCCACCTTCTCCGCTGTGGTACCATCGATGTGGATAGGGATGCTCCCTCTGCTGTTTCCTGAAGTCCATGATCGTTTCCTTTGTTATGTTAATGTTGAGTGAGAGGTTATTTTCCTGGCACTACACTCCCAGAGCCCTCACCTCCTCCCTGTCTCTTGTAGTTGTTGGTAATCAAGCCTACTATTGTTGTGTCGTCTGCAAACTTGATGATTGCGTTGGAGGCGTGCTTGGCCACGCAGTCATGAGTGAACAAGGAGTACAGGAGGGGGCTGAGCATGCACCTTTGTGGGGCCCCTGTGTTGAGGATCAGTGAAGTGGAGGTGTTGTTTCTTACCTTCACCACCTGTGGGGCGGCCCAACAGGAAGTCCAGGACCCAATTGCACAGGGCAGGGTTCAGACCCAGTGCCTCAAACTTAATAATGAGCTTGGAGGGTGCTATGCTGAGCTATAGTCATTGAACAGCATTCTTGCAAATGTATTCCTCTTGTCCAGATAGGATAGGGCAGTGTGATGGCGATTGCATCGTCTGTGGAACTATTGGGCCGGTAAGTAAATTTAAGTGGGTCTAGGGCGACAGGTACGTAGAGGTGATGTGATCCTTGACTAGTCTCTCAAAGCACTTAATGATGACAGAAGTGAGTGCTATGTGGCGACAGTCATTTAGTTCAGTTACCTTTGCATTCTTGGGTACAGGAACAATGATGGCAATCTTGAAGCATATGGGGACAGCAGACTGGGATAGGGAGAGTTTGAATATGTCCATAAACACACTAGCCAGCTGGTCTGCACATGCTCTGAGGACGCGGCTTGGGTTAACACTTAAATGCCTTACTCACGTCAGCCAAGGAGAAGGAGTGCTCACAGTCCTTGGTAGCGGGCTGCGTTGGTGCCAATGTGTTATCCTCAAAGCGGGCAAAGAAGGTGTTTAGCTGGTCTGGAAGCAGAACGTCGGTGTCCACGATGTGGCGGGTTTTCCTTTTGTAGTCCGCGATGGTCTGTAGACCCTGCCAAATACATCTTGTGTCTGAGACGTTAAATTGCAACTCCACTTTGTCTCTATACTGACGTTCTGCCTTGACAGATTGCCTTGCGGAGGGAATGACTACTCTGTTTGTAGTCGACCATATTCCCAGTCACCTTGCCATGGTTAAATGGGGTGGTTCGCGCTTTCAGTTTTGCGCGAATGTGGCCATCTATCCACGGTTTCTGGTTAGGGTAGGTTTGAATAGTCACAGTGGGTACAACATCTCCTATACACTTCCTAATGAACTCAGTCACCATCTCAGTATATTCGTCAATCTTATTCTCGGAAGCTACCCGGGACATGCGAGTATAAATGAGTCACCAGTTGAGCCATGTAGTAATTACAGCCTGATACACTCACACCGGTGATTTCAACTTCAATTGCGCTGCTTTCGTGCGCAACGTTTACATCGCGTAGTGGAGGGAGCCATAGTCCTAGCTAGGCTACTAAAATGTTGTGGTCTGGCTTCGGTTTTTAAAGCTTAACAATGAATAACCAAAAAACTAAACCTGCAGCAAAACACCATGTAAAGGAGAAACATGTAAGCAACAGCTACAGCAACATTTGAGCAGTAGCCTATGCTCAACTACAATACGTTTTGAATGCACCATGCAACAATGCTGCATTCAGCTGCACCGATGATCCATGAAGTCCAAATAAAATGACAAACATGTTGCGCGTTTAAATGTTACACCACCTATAGCTATGTTATTAAACTATTTTTGATTAGTCGCAGTGTAACCGGTGTGAAATGGCTAGCTAGTTAGCGGGGTGAGCGCTAATAGTGTTTCAATCAGTGACATCACTCGCTCTGAGACCTTGAGGTAGTTGTTCCCCCCCTGCAAGGGCCGCAGCTTTTGTGGAGCGATGGGTAACGGTGCTTCGAGGGGGGCTGTTGTCGATGTGTGCAGAGGGTCCCTGGTTCGAGCCCAGGTAGGGGCGAGGAGAGGGACGGAACCTAAACTGTTACAGCAGAATGTTATGCACATCTGCAAGCATCAAAGGCTGGACAAATATTATGTATCTCTTTTGTTTTAATGTGTTAAAAGGCTATATACAGCATCCTACGTACAGTGCATTCGGAAAGTATTCAGACCCCTTGACTTTTTCCACATTTTGTTATGTTCCAGTCTTATTCTAAAATGTATTAAATTAACATTTTCCCCATCAATCTCTGCAGATCCTCTCAAGCTCTGTCAGGTTGCCTGGGGAGCATCGCTACACAGCTATAGTAAGGTCTCTCTACTCTCTAGAGATGTTTGACTGGGTTAAAGTCCAGGCTCTGACTGGGCCACTCAAAGACATTCAGAGACTCCTGCGTTGTCTTGGCTGTGTGCTTAGGGTCGTTGTCCTGTTGGAAGGTGAACCTTCGCCCCAGCAGGTTCATCAATGATCTCTCTGTACTCTGCTCTGTTAATTTTTGACTAGCCTCCCAGTCCCTGCCACTGAAAAACATCCCCACAGCATGATGCTGCCACCCCCATGCTTCACCGTAGGGATGGTGCCAGGTTTCCTCCAGAGGTCATGCTTGGCATTCGGGCCAAAGTGTTCAGTCTTGGTTCCATCAGACTAGAGAATCTTGTTTCTCATGGTCTGAAAGTCCTTTAGGTGCCTTTTGGCAAACTCCAAGCAGGCTGTCATGTGCCTTTTACTGAGGAGTGGCTCCTGTCTGGCTCCACTCTGCCATAAAGGCCTAATTGGTGGAAGTCCTGCAGATATGGTTGTCCTTCTGGAAGGTTCTCCCATCTCCACAGAGGATCTCTGGAGCTCTGTCAGAGTGACCATCGGGTTCTTAGTCACCTCCCTGACCAAGGATGTGCAAAGCTGTCATCAAGGCAAAGGGTGGCTACTTTGAAGAATCTAAATTATAAAATATATTTTGATTTGTTTAACACTTTCTTGGTTACTACATTATTCCATATGTGTTATTTCTTTTTTTCTTCACCCCCTTTTCTCCCCAATTTCGTGGTATCCAATTATTTTAGTAGCTACTATCTTGTCTCATCGCTACAACTCCTGTACGGGCTCGGGAGAGACGAAGGTTGAAAGTCATGCGTCCTCCGATACACAACCCAACCAAGCCGCACTGCTTCTTAACACAGCACGTATCCAACCCGGAAGCCAGCCACACCAATGTGTCGGAGGAAACACTGTGCACCTGGCAACCTTGGTTAGCGCGCACTGCGCCCGGCCCGCCACAGGAGTCGCTGGTGCGCGATGAGACAAGGATATCCTACCGGCCAAGCCCTCCCTAACCCGGACGATGCTAGGCCAATTGTGCATCGTCCCACGGACCTCCCGGTCGCGGCCAGTTGCGACGGGGCCTGGGCGCAAAACCAGGGTCTCTGCTGGCACAGCTGGCACTGCAGTACAGCGCCCTTAACCACTGCGCCACCCGGGAGGCCCCCATATGTGTTATTTCATAGTGTTGATGTCTTCACTATAATTCTACTACGTAGAAAAAAAAGAAAAATCCTTGAATGAGTAGGTGTGTCCAAAATGTTATTTTCAGTATACAAGCATTTGCCAGTGGCATAACCAAAAGGAACATCAAAGTACAACATGATATGATAAGATACAGATTCCCCTCCAGCAATAATGTCAATGAGGAGGCAGGGATTAGAACAACACAAAATGGGAGATAATCCAACAATTTAGCCCTGCCTGGGGGGGGTTTGATTGAAATGGAATACACATATCACCCCAAAAAAAGGGAATATTCCTGACATTCTGGGGGTCCCCCCCCCCCCCCCCTATTTAAAGTCTATGGAGACTGCTGGGGAATAGGAGCAGAGAGGTAAGAGGATTGTGATCAGTATTGGGCTGGGGCTGATAGCGGCTAAAGGAAGAAGAGAGAGAGGGAGGGAGAGTATCCCTTCCTCCTTTCTCATCCCTCCTTCTCACTAGCAGGGCCCGTGGACTCAGGAGAGATCATTGGGATAGGCTAATCAGGGTTTGGGGGCTATCCCCTCTCACTCTTGCCCAGAGCCCTCGGCTCTGGATCACCCTAATAGGGAGCAGAGGGATGAGGGCCAGGCTGATACAGGGATAGGGCTGCCATGGGGAGCCAGCTGGGGCTCACTGACTCCATCTCCATCCCCCAGTGATGTGTTAGGTGGGGGATTGGGTGGGTAGTGGAGGGGGTCAAATCCTCAGCTCTGGGAGGGGAAAATTGGGGAATCCAAAGGTGATGGAGAGGGATTGAGAGAGGAGGGGTGGAGGTGGTGATAGAGTGGTTTATGGGACAGAAGGCCTCTTCAGTATGGTGAATGATTGAGAAGGCTAGGGTGGAGATCCATAGACATCCATAGACATTCAAGCATCTTGGTTTGGGTTTGGAGACCTTTAAACTCAGCTAGCAGTCTAGAGGAGCAGGTTAACTGGAGACTCAGGCCCAAACTTGAACCAATAATCTTTACTGAACCTCCTCCTCCAATAAACAGCCACCTTCAGGAACCAACCCCACCATGTCGTTGGCTCACAGAAATCCTTCTCTTACCAAGGCACATTCCGTGAGCCAATTAACTGCTATCTCGGAATCAGGCTTGATTCTTATTCGTCAGCCAAAGGAGGCTCAACTTCTCGACCCCGGCGTCTTGAACCCACTCCCCTCGTCGCCCCATTTACCCAAGCCAACCAAATTCAAAGTCTTTTCACCCCCCTTTAATTGAGTCGCTTTGAAGTACCCATGGCTGTGGCAAGGAAGGCACATAATCAATTACAAATAAAATAATCTCTTTATGATATTCCAAGGTTTTCTTTAAGTGGAGGCAAAATGCGGGGTGAGATTACTGAGCCCAAATCAGTTTTTAGCCACATCTAAAGTGACAGGAGGAGAATTAGTGGAGGCGATGCTGGGAAATTAAAATAAAATAAAAAAGATTATGCCTAACTGTGTCACCGCAAAACCCCTAACCTGATCCGAGGCAAGAGAGGTGAAAATGGATTATTCCAAGCCCCATTGAAAAGGACCCAGGGTTATTTAAAGGCGTTAGCCTGCCAGAGGAGAAAACACACACACATAGAAAAACATCTGTTTAACCTATCTATGTGTGACATATCTATGGAAATACACAGGGCAAAAACAAAAGGGGGCATCTTGTTATGGCTTTGAACCCAATGTTACTCAATGCACACACATGTCCTCTGTATCGCTCTTTCTCTCACTGTCACGCATACAGTACACTTACACACTCTATATCTCACACAGGCATAAACCCTCTCCAAACGTACTCAATCACACTCCTGTTATATGTGTCTCGCACGGACGCGCACACACACACACACACACACACACAAACACACGCACACCTATTCCTACACACAAGCCAAAACTGAAGGCGGCAGGCCGTGCCCTCTGGAGCAGCGGGGTGTCTGTGGGCTCTAGAGAGGCAGTAAATAGGAGCTCAGGAAGAGCAGTATGACACTAATAAGCCTCCGTGCTGCATTTCCCACATTTCCCACCGAACCGCTCCGACTCAGATTCGGCTGCCTCGCCTCTCACTGAGAAGGGGAACGAGGAAGGGAGTGGAGAGGAGGGGCATGACCAACAACCGACGGATCGCACGACCAACCCATGCCATGTGACCGCGACGAGGAGCTGGCATTGCTGGAATTCAACAGGTGTGACAATACCGAAAGAGGCTACAGTGAAGTAGAGGTAGAGAGAGAGGTTGATACGAAGAGTGTTAGAGAGAAAGAGAGAAAAAGAGTAAAAGAGAGGTAGACATAAAGAGAGAAAGAAGTGGTAGGCTAACTCAGTCTCGAGTGTGTGATCTCGGTCTTGAGACAACATAAATGCAATCTGGGTCTGGCCCTTGGATTTTGGCATCAAATATCTTGGTCTGGGTCTTGTTTTCCAATAATACACAGTTTCTTGGTAGGTCTGGGTCTTGAGGGCTCCGGTCTTTCCTTCATCTCCTTCATGGCGTAGAGTGATCAGTGAGATCATTAGTGACCTATCCAGTAAACCCAGCGCTGTCGGGCAGCCCTCATCACAAAACAAGCTATGGCCTCATCGGCATTGAGTCTCTCTGGTCTCTGGCCTCTCTAGCTTCCACTCAGGCACTATTAGTGTTCACCTCTCTGGCCTGAAGCCCTTATTTCCTCGTGACGGTTGTTTCTGCTGCTGCAAGCTCAACCATCACTCCACATT
This sequence comes from Oncorhynchus kisutch, assembly GCF_002021735.2. NCBI lineage: Eukaryota > Metazoa > Chordata > Actinopteri > Salmoniformes > Salmonidae > Oncorhynchus > Oncorhynchus kisutch. The sequence continues at coordinate 10,429,488 of NC_034203.2, forward strand.
GATCGGCCCTTCATCCCCAAAGTCCCTTCTGTATACCTGGCTAATGCTGCCTCGCACCCTCTTCATCCAGATTGAGAGGGGCGAAGGGAGAAATCAATAATGGGGCCAAGTGGGTGGGGTCAGGGGTCGACGAGGTCCTTGACAAGTGTGTCGGGGGAGGGAGGTGTGTGTGTGTGTGTGAGAGGGAAAGGGATTGACCAAGGCTCTTGGGCAAGCGACAGTCTTGTCAAGGAAAACCCGCTATGACCATTGATCGGGCTAAGGATGTGTGGGTGTGTATGTTGTAGGGGCTATCTGGTGAGGAATGAGTACATGTTAGCATTTGAGCTAACACTTTACTTGGATAGTCCGTCCGTTGACTTTTTGTGTGACTGTCCTTGTCTGTCAGCGTACCAGTGTTTTGTAACTTGTTATGTTTTGTGTGTTTTTTTGTGGAGCCCTCTGCAAAAGCTAATGGGGATCCAGATAAGCAAATAAAAACAAAGACAAACAAACATCTGTAGATGCTCTACAGGCTATCTAACTGACAGCGTTTTAACTATTTGACAGGTATGAAACAAACAGGCAATCCTAATATCCGTTTTAAAAAATGATCAAATTCCCAGTTTATGCTACGAAACCAAGATCATAAGAGGTTTTAAAAATAGGTTCTATTTGACTCAACGTTCAGTGACGTACACTAAGGCATTGTTGGCAGAGTAGATGGATGCAGTTCAATGCATGATTCATATAATTCACCAATACCTATCTTGGTAGTCCCAAAAACATCCCTATCAGGTTGTAAATCACAATTTGGGACACACTGTTTCAGTTTCCAAGACTCAATATTTTGGACAAAAACATGAGGAATGTAACTAAGGCTGGGAATGTCCATACAATCAAACTAGCATGGGCAACGATAATAAGTCATAACGTGGCTAATAGGGTAGCGTATCTATATGTAGCAAGCTAAAAACACAGACCCTAACGTTAGCTAGCTGCTAGGAGGATGTCATGTCATGTCATCATTGGAGGAGTGGTGAGTGACTTACTTTGTCACCTCTCTAGGCTATACACAGCCAGAGATGCAGGTATCATTTGGTTAGCTAGCAAGAACATGAACGACTGTTATCGACTTAGCATGTCCCCGTGCAGAATAACTGATGAACTTAAAAACATGCAACACCGGCTGAATATGACCGGTGTCAGTAAACTTTTTTTTTTATATAGTTAGTCACAAACGCTCTAGATAACATGTAAACAGCCTAGTTAATCAGCTCTGCTTAGAGGGAGTAAAATGGTCAGAGTGAGGTGTTCTTTCATTTATGTCTGGAAGTAGCTAGCAAGCGAGCTAGCCAACTTTAGCCAGTTAGCTTGTGTTCTTGTTTGCAGGCAAGCTGCAGAAGGACGAGTAGGCTACAATTCCCCGTCGTTTATCAGTGCAATTTTGACGGCCAACTAGCTTAAACAGTTTGAGAGGGTTTATCTAATGTTCCTTCGTTAGCTCATCTGGCTCTGGCTAGCATTAGTTGTTGATCTGGCTGTTGTTGATGTGCATAACTGAGGGAGAGAGAGCCTACCTTTTCATGGTTGTTTGATCAATAGGAATGAAAAGTTCCCAAATGTAAGAGGACTCCTGTGGTATTGACATAATTGAAGAAATCAATTCAGGTGTATTTTGTGGCTTTGGCAAATGTGTTCTAATGATCTAAAGTTGTGCTGTTGCTACTGCCTGTAAACACACAGTCCAGTTCAAAGTGAATGACAGCAGGCCTGTGTGGCAAATGGCTTGTTTGCGTAAAGGACTACTGTAGATCTGATTGGCTATTGTGCACCGGTCTGCGTAGACTCCGGTCCTGGAGGAGACAGATGTTTTTATTAGGTTTTATTTACCATTAATTGTCCAAATGCACGGCCGCTTTCCCACTCCATATTACTATATCATTTTCACAAATGCCTTAGTATACGTAATTCCAAAACATTCGAAGAATTTATGAAAACGTGAAAATTACCATATCTAAGTGCTCGCTTGTCAGATTTTTTTTTTCAAAGTGTCATATTCTTCCCAGGGTGGAAATGAACAGATTTTAAAATGATTTCATGTTGCTAAAATGCTGTCAATTCCACTATAACCATTATCCTAACCCAAAACTTAACCCTTATCCTCACCTTAATTAACTTAACCTTTATTCTAAATCTAACCCTAACCGTAACCTTAGCAACCAGTTGCTTATCAACTGATAGTTTGATGATAATATGACCATCTGTAGAGCAGCCAAATAAAGTGTGACCGTATGTGATTAAGTGATTAATAAAGGAATACCGGGTAGAAATTGAGCAGTCATACAATTCTCTGAACATTTCACTCCATTCATCGTGCCCTTGATTTCCACTCCATTCATCGTGCCCTTGATTTCCACTATATTCGTCATGCCCTTGATTTCCACTCTATTCATCATGCCCTTGATTTCCACTCTATTCATCATGCCCTTGATTTCCACTATATTCATCATGCCCTTGATTTCCACTATATTCATCATGCCCTTGATTTCCACTATATTCGTCATGCCCTTGATTTCCACTATATTCGTCATGCCCTTGATTCCCACTATATTCGTCATGCCCTTGATTCCCACTATATTCATCATGCCCTTCTTTTCCACTACAAAATTAGGAAATCAGGAAGATATAAATGGTAGTATACCATCAAAAAGCAATGCAAGTAGTTAATCTGTCCAGCCATGCAACCATCCAGTTCTCTCTGTAGTGGTGTGAATATGCTCTCTGCGATAGCTCGTCTGAGATTGCGTCAATTAGTGCTTAGCTTAGTGATCTCCCGTTGCTGCCCAATTTGGCCGCTCTTTTCCGACTGTTTAACTCCAAATCAGTAATCGTTCTCTGTAATATCCCCAGTCTCGCTTAATCACCATGCTTTTCTATCCAGGAATCAGCTTGTTTTCCTCTCGGAGGACTGTTATGCTGTGTGTGTGTGTGTGTGTGTGTGTGTGTGTGTGTGTGTGTGTGTGTGTGTGTGTGTGTGTGTGTGTGTGTGTGTGTGTGTGTGTGTGTGTGTGTGTGTGTGTGTGTGTGTGTGTGTGTGTGTGTGTGTGTGTGTGTAAGGGGGAGTTTTAATGGCCACAGCTAAATGACTGACATCTTCATGATGCGGGTAATTATCACTGATGTACTCCCAGAGAGAGAGAGAGAGAGAGAGAGAGAGAGAGAGAGGACGGAAGGTGAGGTGAGGTGAGGGGAGGGGAGGGGTTTTCCCCTCTTCCTAAGATAATGGACGGGGGAAGCCTCCCCTATTCTGCCCTACACGTGTATCTCACTCATGAATGAACACGCAGACACAGGAGAGTGAAATTGAGAGAGAATTCCACCATCTAGGAATATGAATGTGGGAGACAAAAACATATTTACAAACAGTGGCTTCATGATAGTAAATAAATCATTCCATAATTCTTCATCATTAGGCTAAATAAAATGGTCTTGCCAAAAGAAGCCAATATTTTATTTTCATGTTTATTTAAATGTTTAAAGCAGGTGTGTGCATGTGTGTACGTGTGCACTGCATAGGTGGTGCATGCACTACGGTAACGACGGAAGGGAGTGATGCTGGGGAGAAATCCATTTGCAATTTAAATGGAAATGTAATGACCCCATGGAGGCAGTGAATAAGCCTGGTAATCAATTGATCATGTCAAGGACAAATAGGTAAACAAACATGCCCATTAGCTCTGCACCTCCTCCTCCTTCCCCGATCTCTGGCGCTGGAGGATCACAAACAAGGGGGGTAATTGTAACAAGGCCCTGCCTCACTTCTAGTGGCTGAAAAAACACACACACACAGTCTCTCCCCACTCCCCACTGAGACGGACCTGCCCACCTCTTTATGCAGGCAGTTGGGCCCAGCAAGACTCCTTTGAGAGGCGGTGGAGAGGGATGGCAGAGGAGGGAGTGAGGGGGCTTCAGAGACACTAGAGAACAAGTGAGGAAGGTCCCAGAGCACAGCCGAGTGGAACCAGACCTGCTGCCTGGCCTCACCCAATCTGCCCCCCGAAACAGAGGCATCTGGGAGAGAATGAGGTGTGTGTGTGTGTGTGTGTGTGTGTGTGTGTGTGTGTGTGTGTGTGTGTGTGTGTGTGTGTGTGTGTGTGTGTGTGTGTGTGTGTGTGTGTGTGTGTGTGTGTCTTGGAGTGCCAGGGAACCCATGGGTATTGTTAACTGGTATAGAGGATGAGGTTGGTGCTCAGTAATTGTGGGCAACTGCCATGACGACATATGTCTTTCGGTTTGTTAAGAAGATGGACTCTGGGATTTATTGTGACAATTAATTATTGGACTAAATGTAAAAGTTACGCCCAATTCACATGTTTCACGGTTTTAAAAGGACAAGACAGCACTTGGATTTATTTAAATATTTCCTTAGCACTCCAGAACAAACTTCACTCCAGTCCTCCTCACCTGTCTTAAACAATGATGCCCAGATTTAGCGCAAATCAAAATATCAAATTTAACACCATTCAAATACACAATTAACTATGAAATGAGTAGTTTAATACACATATTGTCTCCTATTAGTCACAGTTCCTAAGTTCTATTGTCCTCTATATTTCCAGGTTCAGTAAAAACTCTTGGGCCGCTCAATATCTTAACATAATTTCCCCTAATTGGGAAACAGATGAAGACTTTCTCTGACTTGATAGGGTTTTTAATTCATTTTGATTACCACAAAATGGCCAAAGTCTGCATCTAGGACATTCTCTAGGACAGGGATGTGCAACTTTAAATCAGGGTCGGGGCCACAAAAAAATCTGAACTCACCATGAGGGGCCGCAGATTTAGAGTACATTTTTGTGCAATTCTACACATTTTACAATGGGGTGCAGAGACAATGTTGCAGTTTTAAAGCAAGTTTGCTGCAACGCTACACATTTTACCAAGGGGTAGAGAGAACGAATTGTATATTAAATGTCATGCAAATTCCATGCAATTCATGCACTACTACTAAATAAACAATCAATGGGATGCAATTGGACTCAACAGATAAGTTAAGGTTCTGAGGAACTTTCAACCTGTAGCTTTGAGAGTCGGCCCACCGAGTTCCTTATTTTGGGTTCTTGTGCTAAATCTCACTACCTCCAGGTAGCCTTTTTTCAGGTACCTGCTCAGCGAATAATGTACTGCATAATGTAATTTTACAAAGAGCCCACTTCTGAATAGTACCTCAGCCTTTGAGGGCAAGGACATATGGAACAGCATTTGAGAATTATAATAACTTGGATATTGACCTATTTTGGTTGCATTGCCAAGTTCTAAAGGCTAACTATTCTGCTACCACTACACAAGTTCCTTTGGAATGGTGCTAAAACCTTGCAAAACTACAGAGCTAGTCTCTGAAGCTCACCTTCACAGTATCTAACCTGACCACTGTCATAACACACCTGTAACACTGCTACGACACCCTATGACATGGCGGCATATGGCGCAGCTACAACGTCTCTAAACCACAGTGAATGAAACAAGTAACAAAAGCTAAACTCCAGAAAATTACGAGACAGTAGGTTAATACAGGATGAGATTCTTTTCACCCGATACAAAGCAAAAAAAGCTTTTTAAAAGGGCCATTTGTAAAACAAGGAGTTTAAACCCAGATTATAGACCCACAATAACACAATCCCTTATGTTCAGTCCCGTAATACGCTGTGAAGAAGCAGATTTATACTTATTACGGCAATGCAGACCATCAGGCAGCCTCACTGGGAAGCATTTGCTCCCAAAATAGGTATAATCCCTATGTGGGAAGACGTTGTACCTTGATGATCCAAAATGTCTGAAGCACTTACCACCAAGGGGGAAAAGTTGTTAAATCCACCAGTCTATCTGTGTTTGGGTGGTTCATGATGCTATTTTGACACTCCTCAACATCCCCCTAAACATTGGATTGCATTGGATTGGCTTAATTGACTCTAATGGATAAATCGTCCTCGCTACTCACTTCATTAGCTTAGCATAAGCTCTGTTAAAGTGGGAAGAACGCCAAAAGAAGATGGTAATTGTCTGAGTGTTAATGACCGCATCACACAAAGCAGCCGTCCAAATGTAACTCTTCTATGAGCGGACGATGCTGCTAAGGACGGCGGCAAATCTCCCAGAGTCAAGTGTATTTTTACTTGGAAGCTCTCCTTAGATGTATTCCTCAAGATCCTTTCAAACCTGACCGTTCGGCCAAATCAACTGCATGTGAGGTTATAACCAAATGGAGGCACCATGACTACCGGTATTTAGCTCATAACCAGTGATTAGTAGTGTGAACAACAGGTTCGGCTGAACAGTTTGAGCACAGGAGACCCAGACAAAACACCTAAGTGGATGTTTTGTCTGTGTGAGAAACGAGTCAAAATAATACCCACATCGCTACATACAAAAGTTTAATCAAGTACATACAATACACAGCAAAGGTCAATTCAGCACAACTACTAGTAATTGTATATTTTCCATCTGACTTCTTGCTAGATTTCCTTTGCTAAATAGTGTTTTTTAACCTCAAGGGATCTAACTTCCCTGGCTAAATAAAGGTTTAAAAACATAGCCTAAATTCTCAGAGCATAATTATCAGTCCCTTACCTAAATTGCCTCACTATCTAGTGCAGCAGGTAATACCAACTAGGCTACACCCTATCCTCAACAGCCCTCACTAAACCCCTCACCACATGAGTTTCCATTCTCTAACCCAGATTATGGGTTGATATTCCAAAGAGGAGCAGATACAAAGGGATTTGGGAAAGTAAAGACAGATGTTTTAGGCGATCGACAGGGAGGGATTTTACATCAGGGGAGCAGAGGGCTTTGCTGGGAATTGTCATCGCCAGGCAGATTGGCCCCTACCGAACCCATCCCGTTAATTGGGGGAGGAATTTGGGCAAATTAAGGGCACAGCCCTATCTGGCTACCCATATTAGCAGAGTGGGGAAGAGGGCAGACCTAGCATTAATTCCATATATAGGGTGGATATATGGTAGATCAGGGAGCTCATGAGGTAAATTCCTCCACTGTCTGTTATTGGGCTAAAGGTATGTAATAGGACGTGGTCTAATTAGGCCGCCATATGGATACTTAAACCTCTTGCCTAATATCTACTGAGATGTAATAATCGGCTTAAAATCTCTGCACTGGTCAGATCACACAGTTTCGATAAAAATCCAATAACATAAACCCTCAGTTTATGGGTGCTCAAAATGGCTACATTTCACTGCATTGAATGCCACAAATCAATAGGTCATCTCTCTGGGGATGCTGGTGTCCCCACCCTGTGGCCCACCACCACAACTTCTCCTCCCTGCTGGCCTTTCCATCATAAGCTGCTGATTCAGTACTAATCACCCAGTCAGTAATGAGGTTGAGCCCTGAGCTCTCCAATCATTCCCCGTAATGAGCCCTCTCATCCTACAGGACTAACTGGGAGTATAAAGGCTACAGCCGCTGAAAGGACCCGAACGAACAAGCCATTGTTATACATTGACTGGATATGCTGACATTTCCAACACTTTTGGTGACGCTGAAGTGAATAGTTCTAATACTTGTAGGCATGCCATTTTTGCTATGACAGTGCACGGGAACCCATTTAATTCAAACTCATAACACCTCACACACTTTGTATCAGAAATAATGTTGACTCAAAATGACATACCCAGGCTGTGAGTACATACTGGACACATCTTTCTTAACCCTATAGGAGCACTCGGTTGAAGCGTGTAGATACGAACAGCAATATAAAACTGCCCCCCCTGAATGACTGTAAGTGAAGTTGATCATTTTCGAGCAGATTCTCATCTCACTGCCTCTAAAAACTGATTCAGCAACATGCAACCATCTCTCAAGAGAAATGCAAACTGTAAACTACAGAAAGCATGCAAGCTCAATGCTTTTTTGTGGTTACCAGGGGCAATCTTATAACTGATGACAAAAGCTTGTCAGTAATGGTTAGTTTCTCCAGGAAATTCACTCCTTTGGGTCTGAGCTCCCAGTTCAACCCAAGAGTTGTGTGAGATTTTTTTTATACCCCTCTCAGTTTTTTTCCCCCCTTTCTTTTTTATTTTTTGAAGCGAAGGTGGATTAAGGCAGAGGGGCCTTTGTTTAGATAAAGCGAGGGATTAGGGAGAGATTTGCCCCCATAAAGTTGTGGGCTTGATGGGCCTTTTATCCCTCCATGTCGCTAAAGCTGTGTTGCCTCTGGATTAGGACTATACAATGGGGCCCCTTGTGCTGAGGGATCCGGGCCAGAGAGAGAGTGAGGGCGAGAATGGAGAAAGAGAAAAAAGAGAGGATGAGGGAAATAGAAGAGAGAGAGATAGAAAGAGAGAGAGGAGGAGAAGGGAACGAAAGAGAAAAGGGGGTGAGAGAGAGGGAGAGGAAGAAGTAGAGAAGGGAGATGGAAAGAGAAAGAGGGTTAGAGAAAAAAGATGAGAGTGCAAAACAAAATGAAAAAAAGAATGGGGTAAAAGGTACAAATTGAAAGAACAGAAAGGGTAGCAAAAGAGGTGAGAAGGATAGAGAGACAAGGGAGAAAAGTGGGGAGGGTGAGGAGAGAGAAGGGGATTGAGTGGAGAGAGAAAGAGGGGGAATTATACAGCTTTTAGAGAGAACTGACAGGTTGAAAACTTTTAGAGGGGGGATTTGTTGAGGAGATCCTGAGATCTTGTCACGAATAAAAGGATTTCAGGAGGATTCGGAGGCGTGGCGTTGACAATAAACCAAAAAGTGTCACTGTCCCTTTAACGCAGGTATCTAATTTGGAAAATACGGGAGTAAAAAACGGGTTTAAGCTAATAACGTGTCTAAGAGATGGCTCCTGGCAAATTGCTTTGTTATTCTTGTCAAAAAAAAGGTCTCCTGAAAGAAGTCGATTTTAAACTACACATCAAAATGATTAATTGCCCTGGGATGAACAGATGCTGAAATACCCTTGAATGGAGCTGCGGAGGCTAAAGCTGGCTGGATTGCAGACCTAATGTATTCATGAAGTTGCAGAAACATCATTAGGACTATTAATTAGCTATTAGCGAACAGTATTCACTGGAAGTGAGACATGTTTCCCTCTTCTGTTTTTCTCCCAAATCTAAAAAGTAGTCTATTTTCATTTTTATGTAAATAAAATTGAGGTCAGTCATCAAATAGACGAATTAAGTTCCCACGCGCCATTATCAATGTTTTTTTATAGGCTGCCATCCTAACCTAGGTTATTTCAAAATGAACTTCTATATGCGTTCAATTGTCAAAACACATAATATAGAGATCAATGAATAGGCCATAGGGAATTATTAATAGACGAATAGGCCTAAAGGCAAATCACATCAAAATGAGAGCTAAAATAACGCGTGACATGCCACCAAAAACCCAGGATAAACCTTGGAGTAGCTCCAGTCCCAGGACCGTGGGGTTATACATCGGAAAGGTGAGGACACTTGGCAGGGCTCGAGAGGTATTCTTAATGGGAAGCTCTTGTGACACTCGGGCCTTTAAACCTTTCAGATCCGCTGGACAGTAGTCGCGCTAAGCCCAGCGCAAAGCAGCTTTGGAGAAGAGGCGCTGAGAAGAACTCTTTCTCGCTTTAATTGCTTTAGAAACGGTTCTCACAAAGAGACATTGCCTAGATTTACCTCCCGTTTAAGTTCTTATTTCCATTGGTTCACAAGTTAATCCTCTTTCTTTCTCAGACCTCAAGAAGAAACCGAGTGATAGACGAAGGCGATGGAAACCGGAGAGGGACACGAGTTTGGTTGCGGGGCAGAGAAACAGTATAGCAAAACGTTTACTGTTGAAATTACTATAGTCTACCATAAACGGAATAGTCTATGCATGGACGGTATAATATCTGCAAATGCAAACACGTTTGATAAAATAAAATATAATTACATAATCATAATCATAATAATCATAACATTACTATTGTGGTGGTTATTATTAGGCACATAATATTAATGTTATTATAACGTTGAAATGACATTCATTGAAATGACATTCATTTCAATCACGCTCATTTAACCAAGTATAGGCTACATCATTTTGTTAACGAAGTGAATAGTTCTGAAGAGAACGAAGTATACAGTCAAAATCTTGTCATAATTCAACCCAAAACATAGCCTAATTTAAATCAAAGATTAGGACCAACTTCTAAGCGTGCAAATTGTGCATATGGACCATAAGGAGAAAAATGATACGTATACCACCAAATTGAAATCTAGACAATATGTAGCACTATATTATCTAGTGTCTAAAGATAATGTGTAAAAACTTAAAACTACCTTAACCCTATTTTGTTGGAAAATCGTAATCCTGTTTACTGCACAACAGTGCACCATAATGGTTCCAGTTTCTCCAATTTTTGTATACAAAAAAAACGAAGGATTAGGATTCATCCCATGCAAAATCATATTTCTTGTGGTTTAGCTTCAGACTGCAGATATTGACAGCAGTAGGCCCGCTTTCGAATAGAATTGGAATTAACTTTATAACATTATTTAAAGTGAAATCTGTGCGTAATACGTGCGTAATTTCTACACATCTTTGGGTATCTGTAAAACACCAACTCTCTCTCTCTCTTTCACACACACACGCACACGCACACACACACACACACGCACAAACACACACACAAACACACACACACACACTTGGACATAAGTGTACGTTTCCCAAAGAAAGTTTCTCCTTCAAAATGTAACAACTTGAATTTCAGAACAGTCTACACATTCAAAGTGCAAACATATTCATGTGCATACATATTTAAAAGGGGGAATTTGTGATATAGGGGGTGAAAATGCAATATTCTTCATTCCATAGGATCTTTTGTTTGCAATTCAAATATCTGTGGACGAGAAACATGGCCTGGGATAAAACTCCGGTTAGGGAGTTTCACGCTGCCCTCTTTCCCCAATAATCTTTTACAAAATATGCAAGCTTTACATTAAAAGGCTACTTTTCTCTGCCCTTAATTCCCACCTAAACGGTTTTGCTCTGCGAGAAGAAATCTTCTCTAAAAACCTTTCAAGAAGAGAAGGGCATTATTGTTTTAATCCTCTTACCCGCAGTCATTTTAAGACAGGGGTTTTTGGAGGCTGGAATGGCGTCTTGTCTTCCCTATCCTAGCCCAAATCCTTCAAGGCCGGGAGAGATTGTAAAGGCACTAGCCTGGCATCTATTAGCGATCTCTCTAAAGTCTTTCCACCACGCTCTCTACTCCAATTGCATGAGGAAAGCCGAAAAGCAAATAAAAACCCACCTATAAGGTATTCGGTTCGCCAAAACGCAAAGACTTGCATCCATGCACATCACTAATGTCAAAGTATTCTGAGAAGTAAACATTTAATTGCAAAAAAATAACTCATTCTGAAATGTCTTAAGAAAAATAAAATGTAAATATGGACTTTTAAGAATGTATTAAACTTCAACAAGAATGTCTGTCACTGGTCATTGGGAGAAAGAAAACTTTGTTGGCATCCACATTGAAATTAAAAAAATTCAACATTTTCCATTTATAAATCAATACCATTCATGTTTAGACAAGTGTTTAAAATATTAGAAAATAATTATTCAATCTTATTTTATTTAAGTTTAAATATAGTTTAACCGCGTTTTAATTCTGGATATGTCATCCATCTCCCAATTAAGGGCTACACAATATGAAAACAATTTATGTATTCACTGATATCAAAACTCCCTCAAAGGCAAGAAAAACATGAAATAGAATATTCATCATCTATTACAAACATCTTATAAAGGCCTACTTATTTTGTACACTTGTTTTCCAGAATTAAAAGGAGTTGGTATTCTTCTTAGTCCATACATTTACTGAATGTTTATCAATTCAAACACAAATGCAAAAAAAAACACAAGTAGACTGACATATGGGAATCTGCAAACATTATATTCTAAAGTTTATGATTTCGAATAGTATAGGGTCATTGGCCAAGCGCCTGCTACTAGTGGGGGAGAAATCGTCTCTTTCTTTGATTGACAGCTTCAAGGACCACTAGAAAGCTTACATGACCTCACAGAGCACGCTTTAAAATCCCTCTTCAGCTCGTGGCCTGGTAGATGGCAGCTTCCTATGTTGAGCGCGAGACGCAGAGGATTCAGTCACGCGGAAAGTAGCAGAGTGCGCGTTTCACATAAGACAGAACTGTGGACTTGCAATCGTTCCTCCCAAATCGCATGAACAGCACGAGAAAGGTGGACATTATAAACAAGGAGACATTGCTATAATAAGAATCCTAAGAAATCACTTTAGAACCGGGATACACTTCAGCATCAGAACATCCAAAGACAACTCGGCTGTGTTGGCGAGAGGTAGGAACTTTGTGGACATCTCTAGGACTGGGTCAAACTTGTAACTTGTTCATACATTGCTGGAAACAACAGTGTTGATACAAATATGGTGACAAAAATAATATATTGGTGCACACTCTATGCATACAATATACCTTATCGTAATTGCACGATATTATGTTTTACAAGAAGTCGTCGTTGTGCTAATATCGAGCGAGCATTTACAGTTACAGTAATTATACTTTGGGTGCAGATCCGGCAAGACTCGAAGGAACAAAGTAGAACTGTATTGAATTCGTACAGATTCATGTACATTTTTGTTGAATTGAAATCTGATGCAGTAAAACTATCCAAGACATTACTAATTTACTTTAAAAAAAATGTTTTACTAGCAATTGGCTAGGCTATTTCATGGACTGTGAGGTCATGCAAAAATGAATGGGAGTACTTGCAATTTTTTTATCTTAAAAAACAAAACAAATGAATATGTAGATGTACATTGTTTTGTGGAAGCACTTCAGCGATTTCCAGTTAGGAATCAAATCATCCTTATATTGCTTTTTTTTATAGCCATAACAGCCACAATTTAGCATCATGTACACTTAGAAAAAAAAAGGTTCTGGTTAGAACCAAAATAGGTTATATTGCTTGCTTCATATATGGCACCCCTAAAGGTTCTGTATAGAACACTCTTGTAGGGTTCTTTGATCAGAACCCCAGGAGTTGTTCTTCACTGAACCAGCATTGGTTACATATAGGGTTCTATATATAACCTTAAGCGGTGCCATATATGAAGCAAGCAATATAACCCGTTCTGGTTCTAGGCAGAATATATTTTTTCTAAGACTGTAGGCCTCAATTATCTTTCATAATTCTTAACATTCAAACAAAGTTTATTTTCCACCCATCAGTTCAGATTGAATGAACCCATGCAATTGTGTCAATATGAAATTGCAATTAAATGCTGTTTTAATCGTAAATGAACGAATAATAGTTTGGTTTAGGCTGTTGTTAACCCGTGTCACCTCCTCCTCACGTGAAATTCACCAATCAAACACTTGTCTCGCGGCCTTTGACAGTCTGAAATACAAAATATGTCTTACCCCACGGGCAGATTGTCGCTTGCCATACACGAGTCGCCTAGGGCCCAAGGGTTTTAAGCATAAACATTTTCCTAATTTAGTCAGATCATAGAGTTGCACTGTACATGCCAATTTACATAATGCTGTTTTAATAATCGAAGCAATGAGCAGCGCTGCCTGTGGCACTCAAACATACAGCCCGGAGCAAGGATAGGCGTATGAATAGACAACAATGGCAGCTAGACAGAATAAGCAGGCTTGTGTGGTAAATATGGTAGGCCTATCATAAAAGCGTAATGCTAATTATCAATATCAAAAAGGAAACACATGAAAAGCGTGAATTTAAAAATGACAGTATAAGCCTATCCCTAGTTTCCCTCTCTCTCCACGCACGCACACCACGCGCGCACACACGCAAGCTGTTGAACCGCACTGTACGTCCGTCCGTGTCACTGTTGATGATGAATGGAGGGCCTCGCAGTCAAACCTATTTGCACTTCCATTAGACGGGGAGCCAAATGGGGATCAACATGCATATTTTACCCGCCGAGAAGCCATACATCTCAGCCAAAACGTTGCCCCGGGGCGATGGGATAAGAGGCCGCGAGAGAGGGGAAGGAGGAAAGCGGGCCCCATTCAACTCAAATACTTTGGGGAGCAAAGTAAATGTTTAGCGAAGCACCTTCTGTCCAGGCGAATTAAACTATTCCCTCTTGCCCTGTGATCACATTCATCAGGCACTGCAGTGACTTAATAGGTTGGGAATGGACACTGCGGGCATAATTTACACACCCACAGCTCCCATTTGCACACACAGACTGCTGCGAAATGGTTACCAGCTTCATGGTGCTATGTCTGATATTATTGCTCAAATGATTAGTTGTTGCAAAAACGTTTCAAAATGCAACGGGGAAAAGGCAAATTCGTATTTATTTGGATGGAGTCTTTGATTTCAATTATTTAATTAGTAAAACCATTTCCATAGCTCAATGGAGATCTATATTTGAACTCAATCAAATATTGAAATACATTTTGTAATAACACAATGATCAATATTATTCATACTATAATTAGGGTATAACATTATAAAGTAATAATATAAATATAATCATAACTAATAATAATAATAACAACAACAGCAACAAATAATAGTTTATTATCAGGCCTATTCAATGTTGCGCAGGTTACAACTATAGCCTATAATTTATGGTCTTACTTTATCATAAATTAACATGATCATCGGATTAACTAATATTGGATTAAGTATTGTGAAGTGAATTAACTTCAAATAAAGGCTTACTTGTGAAACATGTTAGCAATTATATTTCATATTCAATTAAATACATCAATTTGATCCTTATCACAGACTGCATAAAGTGCAGCATCACGGTTTTCAGCATTTAATTATGTGTGGATGAAATTAATTCATGACTTAATTTGAATTACAACAGCTTCTTTAGCTTTGGGGCGAGACTTGAGGCAGTTAATTATGTTGTATAATGTTCTTATGTCAAATGTCAGATTTTTAACATGGGAAATAGACATTTCGAAAACGACAACCTTTTTGAATGACTGGAATACCGAATTACGCATGGACTTATACATTTTTGGTTTATCTTCATCCAAAACATTCATATTAGAAACATTTTGTCCCCTGTAACCAATTGGTGAACTTTCTGTATCGCAGATGCTGAGTGGGCCAATGAACATAGGCCTAAAGGAGCACAGACACCGGTGAAGAACAAACTTTCTAGGCTACATCCCAGGCCTAGCATGTCAAAATGCTATAGTGAGGCAATTTAAGACTAGGAACTCTCTCTAGCTTCCAAGTCCCCAGATGCCTGCCATGCATAGGAATATTCATTTCTTGAACCTCTCTGTAATAGTCATCACTGCTCGAGCCTCCAAGATATCCCTTCTTGTCAACGATCTCGATACTAATACATATCTAATCGTGTCCTGAAGCGTTTCATTTAAAGCGGGGAAGGACCTAAAAAAAATGGAGGATGAGACAGTTGCCCTCGGAGACCTATATATAAGGCTTTGATTCCTTGTTGTTAAGTTATTCTGTCCAATAAACTCAAGGCTAGAATTTGGGTATTTTGATTAGGCTAATGGTAACTTAATAAAAACCAACTGTCCAACAAATGGTAGTTAAAATGGAATAGAGTGACTGCTAAAATTCATAGGCTAACCAAAGGACATAATTCTAAAGCAAATGTATTGACAGAAGGTATTTCAATAGCCTATCATAACCGTTCAATATAGTCCTCTGTGCTTTCAGGTTACCATCCTCGCCCGTAAAACAAATCGTTTTACAGATCCTGGATCTTAATTTGAGCCAGTTTGCTACAACAGGAAAATAATCCGGCATCAACAGGAAATGTGAATTATTATGTGATTATAATTCAGGGAATTTTTTTTAGGGATGGATACATTTTTCGTAAGGGAAAATCAAGTCTGAAATTTCAGAGTGGAAATTACAAACTTTAAAAGCCTTTTTAAACCTGAAATACACTACAAGTTTAAGAAAGTTATCTTGCAACAGGGTGATCAAATTAAGATCCTACATCTGTATTTCATTACGAAAGCATTTGATCAACGCAATGATCTCTCAAAGCATGCAGCGCTTTCAAATGGGATTTGCACTTTTGCTGGGATCACCGGGAAATGAAGTGATTTAATTAATTTATAAGGCATCCGTCACGCTCCATTAAGTGAACGAGTGATAATTACCCCAATTAAAATAATTTTGTATAATTAATGGCTTGAACCAAGCAATAATTGGATGTTAATGGATAACGTCCAGATATTAAAAT
The DNA here is from genome assembly GCF_002021735.2 of Oncorhynchus kisutch. Lineage (NCBI taxonomy): Eukaryota > Metazoa > Chordata > Actinopteri > Salmoniformes > Salmonidae > Oncorhynchus > Oncorhynchus kisutch. Next base: position 10,445,698 of record NC_034203.2, read on the forward strand.
CTGAGCCATGTCTAGCCATGTCTTCCGTGGCGAAAGGAAATGTTTGTGTATCGGATACAAATGACCACCAAGGAGATACACTTTCAAGGGACATACAAGATGATTGGGCCTAGTATATTACAAGCGCCAAACGACATTCACATTTTAACATGAACAAATTAAGCCATGGTTTATCAAGGATCAACCAACCAGATAACACGAAAGGTCTGCAACTTTTCACAAGGTGATCAAATTATGAAATACTGTATGCATAAATTGAACGTGCCCCACTGTCTACTCTAGGCCCTAACTACACACAGTATCGAAAATATCATAAAGAGTCAGATAATTTTAGCCAACAGTGCATTTAGACCGTTCATTACGCGCGTATCCAAAATGGGTAGGTTAACTCACACATAAAATAGCATACGAACAGCCCGGACATCAGTCATTAGAGATAAACAAATAAAAACATGCAAGCAAATATTAACATGATTTATGTGTGTGTGTTACCACAGGTAGTGGACATCATGCAGCACTATGGAGTGAACGGCTACTCTCTCCACGCGATGAACTCCCTGAGCGCCATGTACAACCTGCACCAGCAGGCCGCGCAACAGGCGCAGCACGCGCCAGACTACCGACCTTCAGTGCACGCGCTCACCCTAGCTGAGAGACTTGCTGGTAATTGAGTCCAACAAACATACTTTTACACACTTACACACACAAACACACACACACACACACACACACACACACACACACACACACACACACACACACACACACACACACACACACACACACACACACACACACACACACACACACCTTTCAATTCATTATAACTTTCTGACATATTTCGCACTGCCCATTCCCCTGTCCAATTAATTAAACTTGCCGTGTCTCTTCTCTTCCAACGGCTGCACATTTCAAGACATCATCCTCGAGGCTCGCTACGGGTCCCAGCATCGCAAACAGCGCCGAAGCCGCACCGCGTTCACCGCGCAGCAGCTTGAGGCCTTGGAGAAGACTTTCCAGAAGACCCACTACCCCGACGTGGTGATGCGCGAGCGCCTTGCCATGTGCACTAACCTCCCCGAGGCCCGCGTGCAGGTCAGTGGCGGTTCTAGATAATTTCAACTGGGGGGGCCAACCTGGGGCCAGTTGTACTGTTAGAGGGGCCAGATACATTAGACCTTATTGTTGTCATATCGTTTTCTTCACTGCACTGCAGGCATTAGCAAGCAAAAGACCATGTTCATAATCATTCAACAATTTATTAGCATTTTCTGTCTAATAACAGATGTAAAAAAAGAATGATAGCAAAAAGGGGGTCCAAATTTCAGAATACATAGTACCATAGTCTGAAATACACAATACTATTGGTATATATATATGAAATATTTATTAATTGTATCTGGTCAATCATAATTCCTGAAGCATCTTTAACATTGGGCAAAAAATGCCAGAAAGATTACTTAGGTCATTTAATTTATTTATATTTTTATACAAATTCTCAAAAGACAAATAGTAAAACACACACACAGAACACACCTTTCTCAAGCACCTTTTTATAATTACCAGGGAGCATGCTTCTAACCGTCTCCCAACCTGGCCCATTTTAAAAACAGGTGTGGTTCAAGAACCGCAGGGCCAAGTTCCGCAAGAAACAGCGCAGCCTGCAGAAGGAGCAGCTCCAGAAACAGAAGGAGGCCAACGGAGAGGGAGGTGACAAGGAGGATTCTCCCACCACCATCACTCCAGAGAACCATCTCCCCCCATCCTCCTCCTCTTCCTCCTTGGCGGTTGAGGGTCCGCCCTGTCCGTTGGTGTCAGAAATTAGCATGGAGTTAAATGTGACCTCGGCAGAACAGTCAGGCTGCGAGTCGGCCACTGAGGACAACGCCACGGATAAGGAGGAGGAGTCTAAGCCACAGAGGGAGGAGCTCAAGAGTGAGAGGGCGATGACGCCAGGCAATGTCTCTCCACCCTGCAAGCGGCTCAGTCCCAAACCTGGTAAGGACAAGGTCTTAAATTATGACTGGCACTTGTGCATCTCTAATATACATAGCTTCACTGGGGGGAGGCGTTAGAAAACAGACAAAGTAAATCAAATTTAGAGGCATCCTTCAGGATAGTCAATTAAGAGTAAACATATGAAATGCTGACATTGTCGTACAACTTCAGTTCATTTCAGTCATAGTGGAAAATTAAGAGGAGGCACGACAGCTTTGCTGGTTCTTAGTAAGTTATACATAGGTCTGCCTCCCTGCCTGCCAGAGAAACTTAGTTTAAAGTCCTACGCCAGTCTCCTTTTCACCCGACTTAACACCCGATTTACTTAACAAAAGGCATATCTCAATAAGTGGTCCAGGTAACCTCAAGAAATGGCACAAGTGGGGGGCCTTTCCTCTTTTGTTCGCTATTGCTTCTCAAGCAAGGGGGGAGGTCGATTACATTACAATGTCACCATCGGACCAACTCCTTGAATTCCCTGCTCCTTGAAGTTTGCAGTTGTGTCTAAAAAAACAACACTATTTTGCCCTTCTGTGTGTGTACTTTACAGCAGGGGTATTCAACGGGGGGGGGGGGGGGGGGGGGGACATATGTTTAACAAAGTGCCACTTACATTTTCATTTCAATGTTTTTATGATTATCGCTAGCAACAACAGACGAAACCAATTTTGAAATATACCTACAGTAGAAAAGAGAATCATCTTTCAAATGATGTCAACTTTGTTTCTCAAATATTGAGCAAATTACACTCATTGGAGCTAATTACACTCACTAGAGTATCTGACATAGGCTTTGAAAAAGCACCTGTGAGAACCAGTTGTGGCAAGTGACACTGGCTGCTGGAAAGATTTCCTGACTTGGACATACATTTTTGCCAACACATTGTGCTTGTTATGAAGTCTATTCACATGATTTTTTAGCTGTATTGTTTATATATTGTCATTTAAAATTTGTATGACTGTCCTGTATCAGTGTTGTGTTACTTGTCATGTTTGGTGTTTTTTTTGTGTACCCCAGGAAGAGTAGCTGCTGCTTCTGCAAAAGCTACTGGGGATCCACATAAACAAAAAAACAACGAATAAACCAGCAAAAAAAAAGAGCTGCTATTAGCGAACAAGTGTTTGGAGTTGGGCTAGCACAATTATCGTATAATAATCGTCATAATGCATACATTTTAGAAGGGGGGATTCAACTTCATATTCTATATATTCATTTTTTAAACAGGGGTGTCACCAAAGCTGTGTTGTATTCATTAGATATGTCTGTCAAAGATGCATTATAAAAAAATGACAATTATGTCAATAACTGTTACCATTTGCATATAAATTAATCATTAACCCAAATTCCATAATTGTCACAGCCATAGTTTGGAGTTACTACCAAATCTATTCATTTTAAAATGTTGAGTATTTGTCCTTTCCATTATCATTCACTGGATGATAAGACAAGATATGTGGGAAAAAAACATGTTTTCCTACATGATGGGGGTCTCTGGTTTGTCTGGTGGGGGTCTCTGGGAAAGAAAAGGTAGAAGACCCCTGCTTTACTGCATTTATAATTGCGTTATCACTTTTCAACTGGAAAAGTTAAATAAAAAATCCCTGGAGGACATCTTTAATGTTCTTGACTCTTATCCGTTTTCTCCTTTACTCAGAATCCCCCATGGTCTCTCCGTCTGTGACGCCCTCGTCCATTGGTGTCAGTGGTGGCATCTCCCAGAGCCACTCGTACTCCTCCTCCCCGCTCAGCCTCTTCCGCCTGCAGGAGCAGTTCCGCCAGCACATGGCTGCCACCAACAACATGGTGCACTACCCTTCCTTCGACATGGGTACCCCCTCCTCCCTGCCCTACCTGGGCATGAACGTCAACATGTCCTCGGCACCTCTGGGCTCCCTACCCTGCCAGTCATACTACCAGTCCCTGTCCCACCACGCGGCCCAGCAGGTGTGGAACAGTCCCCTGCTCCAGGCCTCTGGAGGCCTCCCCAGCCACAACAGCAAGACCACCAGCATCGAGAACCTCCGGATGCGAGCCAAGCAGCACGCAGCCTCCCTGGGACTGGACACGCTGCCTAACTGAGCCAGAGGATCTGAGTGCGGCCTAGCCGGGGCATCAAGACTACATCCCACCCATCCTATGTCTGTAACCTCCGTAGCCCTATAGGAACCATACCCAGAGGGTTTCGGGACATTGGTAGCCAGAGTTTAGAAAATCTAAATTACATTATCTCACCCTGGATCGAGTTCTCTCCTGCTTCTTGCTTTAACAGTTGCCTAATTTCTGGGCTCCCCACACAGCAGATTGAAACACAACAAAGCAACGTATACATTTTTTAAAAACGTATTTGACCAACAACACCTGATGAGTTTAGGTTGTCTTTACTCTTATGCTGCTTTTTGACTGTAACACCAGTGTTACACTAGTGTGTACACCCTTATGCTATAGTAGGGAAATTGTGTTTCCGTAGCTAGGGCTGACAGTGAGGACTTTTTAAGCGCAGAATCCACAACCTCTGCATAATCAAAACAGTGGTCCCAAGTGAGAGCAGGTCTGCCGGAGCCATGGCCCAGTGAGACACGGGTGCCGGTCCACGTAGATGGAAACAGGAAAGTCTGAGCCTTTTGGGTAAAACACTGAGGCAAATCCTGTATGGAAATACACCATTAAAAACGGGAAATGGACTCTAAACCTGACATTGTGAACGACCAGGCAATACATAGGGTCTCCACAGCTGAGCGAATACACTTCCTTTAGGACTATTTACCTGTCTAGTGTTGCACTTGGTGAAAAAAATACTTTGCTACGTAATGTTTACAGAATAGAGGCACTTTTAAGGGAATTTGAGTCTTCAAGGGGAAAAATAAATCTGTGCCGACGTTGGTGCCATTGAGAGACTACTTGTACCGTGGGACCATTAACAATTCAATTAGGCCTTGTATGTACATAGCACGTTCTAAAAAAGGCAAGCACATGCATAAATATAAACTCAAGCCATGTTCTCCTCAATTGCTTAATTAGAAGTGACTAATTTACCAGCTTAATGGCCAGTATTAAACTACTTTGTATGGAGACTGGCTTGGTAATGAGAAAATGATTTCAGTGACTAAATGTGCAACGCTTTTAATTACATTTTGCTCTGGGCAGAGGGGAGGGAAGCATATGCAATTAAACATGTATACCATTTATGAGTCCCTTATATCCAAAGCTCTGAACAAAAAAACGGCCACAAAGGTAAGCAAACAATGTGTCTCAACTCAGTGTGTCCTGCTGCACCCCCGAAAGAAGACGATACTACACAAGCAGATACACACCTGGAGAAATTAACCTGCATATTTCATGTTAACACCTATTTTCGCCATCTACCCCTTCTGTTGTAACTTGGTAACAACATCCCCACACAAACTGAATAGGGGGTCCTTCAGGGCTGGGGGAGTAGTATACAGAACTTCCTATTGTACCAGGAAGTTACTCTTTAAGCGCTTGGAGGAGTGGCCAGTCTTTCAATTCTTGTCAATTATGTGTCTGTGGTTCTCTCTGTGCTGAGATCCCATCAAGTCCATCCACTCTGACAATGTACATGATTTCAATATGTAAATTAAGAAGAAGTTTATCTATTAATGTTTACTAGTAAGGCAAATGTAAAAGGTTCTCATGTTGTAAATGTATCATAAACCGTCCCGAGTCGGGGATTCCTGTAGTTGTCAGTTGTAACATTGTAATCAATGGGCTCCCGCCATTTCCTTACCGTCTCTTCCCTGGACTACCAAAGGTATACCGCCTGGTCGTCTGTGTGTCTCCTCCAGTTGAGTTCCATTGTGGCTGTGATATTTAAAAGTTCTACTGTTTCTCTCCAGCTGTCTCTGTCATACTAATTGGTCCAGTGGTAGATTTAAAATGACGGAGAGAGTAATACATAGGCATTATTATTTTTTATCTTAACAATGTAGGTTCGAACAGTGATGTTGCAAAATAAACCCTAAAATAAAGCAATTCTTGGAGATCTTTATACACGAGGCTTCCTTCAACATGTTTTGGTTCGCCTATGACAAAGCTAGCCACAGCTAACGATTAGCAAACAGTCTTCTTATTCTACTTTTGATCATAAACGACATATAGTTGCCACTACAACATTGAGTTTGTAATACAGCAAGAATGTTACATGGGATTGAACAATAAAGTTCAGGGGGGCATAGAAACGGTCAAAGACCGGCTAATATTAATATTGCAATAGGGCAAGACAGAGTGCAGTGTGGAAGGGAAATAAACATTTAGAGGACGAGAGAGAATGTGGGAAACAAGGGTGACGGATAACAAGAGAAAAAGACAGAAAATATATATACACGGGAGAATGGCAAAATTACACACACAGAGAGAGAGAAGGTAATCTGGAAGAAATAAAAAGCACGTGGGGGCATAAGCCATCCCCGATGAATAAGCAGCCCATTATCCTGAAGAATGACGGCCCGGGGCGGTGATTATGCTGCTATTGTATCTTAAACAGCGTGGTTTGTCAAAATGCATAAGACACCCCCACCCCCACACACACACACACAAACAATACACGACACACACACAGTCTAGCCTCTGGTAGAGTTCTAGGTTAGGATCACTGCCATCCTCCCCACCACCACGTTCTCTGTTTTGCCTTGCTTTGCCTACTAAACTGTAATGCCGAGAGCCTGGGCTGTGACATTGTTCAACTGCTAATTGATTTGGCCTCGTTAGATAAATCCTCCCTCCCGGTGGAAATACAAAAAAAATAAAAATGTACACAGGAGGTATCACCTACTGTAACGGTGTATTTCTCTGTTGTTACAGACGAACACTACCTTTAAAAGGGGACACGTGGGACGACAACACAGATTAGCATTGCGAACGTGAACGTAACACCTAACCTCAACCTTGTTGTGTTTTATTACATCGTTTGTGCTCTATTCCAAGGGCATCCATGCTACAACACTGACATGGTTCTAGATACGTAAAGCCGAATGTCCTTGTTATTCGGGTTAGCAATTTCACCCCTGGGATTTTAAACCAGCAAACACTAGTAAGTGGTCTTTATCACAGCCCCAAACACAGAAATGCATGGACACACACATACACACACCGGTGCCTGAGGGCCCAACGGGGATTGATGTGGTGTAGATTGAAATGCCGTAGGGTCAAATGTTCAGCCCTTGATGCAGGATAAAGTGTTCTTCTCTATAACATCCAGAGGAAAGTCTGCACATTGCCCAAATAGCCTACCTCCCAATCCCAACAATATCCCTGGACATCAATCTAAAAATGTATCTAGGTGGAATAAACCTCTATAACATAGCACACTGGATCATTGAGTTGAGATCTCCTCTCATCATCAGTAACACAAACAGGACTCTTATCCAGTCAAAATGCTGTTCCGAGGTCTTTTTCATTTCGTATCTGTGGTCCTAAAGGAGGGTCAAATCACAAAACATAAAGTTGACCATCATGCAGAGCTGGTTCAAACAGGACAAGTGAGTACATACTACCTGTTTGGAGTGAGTATTTGGGTTCTGCTTTATTTTACAGTCCTGGTCCACATCACTAAGGATCTATCATGATCCATACACACCAACACAGTTGTGAAGAGGGCATGACAACGCCTCTTCCACCTCAGGAGGCTGAAAAGACTTGACATGGGCCTTCATATCCCCCCCACCCCTTTTTTTTGACAGCTGCACCAACGAGCGCATCTTGACTGGCTGCATCACCGCTTGGCATGGCAACTGCTTGGCATCCGACTGCAGGGCATTACAGTGGTTAGTGCTTAGGGCCAAGTACATCACTGAGGCCGAGCTCCCGGCCATCCAGGACCTCTAGACCAGGCGGTGTCAGAGGAAGGCCCGAATAATTGTCAAAAGACTCCAGCCACCCAAGACAAACTGTTCTCTCTGCTACCACACAGCAAGCGGTATCGATGCACCAAGTCTGGAACCAAGAGGACTCTGAACAGCTTCTACCCCCAAGCCATAAAACTGCAAAATAGTTAGTTAAATAGATACTGTAGCTTCACAGACTATCTGCATTGACCATTTTTGGACTCATCACACACGCTGCTGCTACTGTTTATCAACGGTCACTTCATTCCTAGTTATATGTACATGCACTTTACATGTTTGTGTGTGTGTGTGTATGTGGACACCCCTTCAAAATGAGTGGATTTGGCTATTTCAGTCACACCCGTTGCTGACAGGTCTCAAAATAAAATCGAGCACATAGCCATGCAATGTCCATAGGCAGACATTGGCAGTAGAATGGCCTTACTGAAGGTGACTTTCAACGTACCACCGTCATAGGATGCCACCTTTCCAACAAGTTAGTTCGTCAAATTTCAGCCCTTCTAGAGCTGACCCAGTCAACCGTAAGTGCTTTTATTGGGAAGTGGAAACATCTAGGAGCAACACCAGCTTATCCGCGAAGTGGTCGACCACACAAGCACATAAAAATCATCTGTCCTCAGTTGCAACACTCACTACCGAGTTCTAAACGGCCTCTGGAAGCAACGTCAGCACAATAAATGTTTGTCGGGAGCTTCATGAAATGGGTTTCCGTGGCCGAGCAGCCGCACACAAGCCTAAGATCACAATGCGCAATGCCAAGCGTCGCCATTGGACTCTGGAGTGGAAACGCATTCTCTGGAATGATGAATCACACTTCACCATCTGGCAGTCCGACGGACAAATCTGGGTTTGGCGGATGCCAGGAGAACACTACCTGTCCAAATGCATAGTGCCAACTGTAAAGTTTGGTGGATGAGGAATAATGGTCTGGGGCTGTTTTCCATGGGTCAGGCTAGTTTCCTTAGTTCCAGTGAAGGGAAATCTTAATGCTACAGCATATAATGACATTCTAGACAATTCTGTGCTTCCAACTTTATGGCAACAGTTTTGGGAAGGCCCTTTACAAAGCAAGGTCCATACACAAATGGTTTGTAGAGATCGGTGTGGAAGAACTTGACCGGCCTGCACAGAGCCCTGACCTCAACACCATCGAACATCTTTGGGACGCCAATTGCGAGCCAGGCCTAATCGCCCAACATAATGCTTGTGGCTGAATGGAAGAAAGTACTCACAGCAATGTTACAACATCTGGTGGAAAGCCTTCCCAGAAGACTGGAGGCTGTTATAGCAGCAAAGGGGGACCAACTCCATATCAACGCCCATGATTTTGGAATGAGATGTTCGATGAGCAGGTGTCCACATATACTTTTGGTCATGTAGTGTCTCTATCAATTACCTCGTACCTATGCACATCGACTTGGTAATGGGACCTCATGTGCAAGTTCTCGTTACTCATTGTGTATTTAATTTTACTTTTATTATTAAAAGGTTTTTACTTTTTAAATATTTCTCTATTTTCATTCTCTCTGCATTGTTGGTAAGGGCCCGTAAGTATGTCCACACCTGTTGTTTACAAAGCATGTGACAAATAACATTTGATTTGTATACTTACATATATACACCAAATAGCTACACATTGCTTTCTTTGCTACTGAAGGAAATAATTGAAGCTGTTGATATCAAAGCTGAAACATTTAAGGGCTGACAACGTCCAAGAATAATTTAACAAGTAACCGATAGTGGGAAGACTGTTGATGCAGCTGAACTTGCAGATTGCTGATTCCTTCAGAAAAAAAAGGATGTTTGCCAGAAACGTTATTTTCGAGAAGAAAAATGCACCCTGGCTCTTTAATTTTTCTGACACGGCCTCGGCAGCGAGCCCTCCTGCACAAAAATCCCAGTGTATTCAATCAGTGTTTTTTTCTCACCCGCCTCTGTTCTCTTAAAGGTTTTAACCACGCAGAGAATGAAAAGTGCGAACGTAAGAAACCCAGGCCCATTGAGGTGACAGGCTCTGCCAGAATATGATCCTAATCCTGTTTCCAGCATTCTTTTAGCCCGCTGGCATCGCAATTTAGCCACATATTCTCTGAGCTGTCAACCCAGGGAAATCCCTCTAATAGCGCATTGCCCAGATACACATCAAAGTGCTCCTGGAAACCACCAGGAGCTTAGTGACACACACACACACACACACACAACTCTGATGTTCAACAGGCTTTCAAACATTGAAGCATTAAAAGTTTGAAGACTTTCAAGCAAGACCGTGCTCAGAATAAATGCATCACCTTTCCACATGTTTGTTGAGGAGAAAGTTCCTGATAAAGAAAAGAGAGGGGGGGAAGAGACAAGATCTAGAAACAGAGGACAAAGAGAAAGAGTGATGGCCAGAAGAGGACAACAGGTGGTTGAACTCTGCAGCCCGGGACACGCTTCTTTAGTTCCACTTGATCTCCCTTTCTATTCTTGCCCCCTTTTAAAACTTTTTTTTTTAAACACTCTCCCTGCAATCTCGTCCCAGGCTAATCCTTTTAGAGAGAGGAAAAACCCCTATTTTCTAGTGGCCTGGCCAAGGCCAGTGGACGCAGTGCATCGCCTGTCCCTGAGATGCTATCAGGCAGGAACACTTGCACATCACATACTCCCAAAAGTATCACGCACTACACAATCATTTTGATATTGCTCTGATTTGACATCAAATCCTTGCGTAGCCTACCGTAGTGTACAAATTTGTATTGTCAGTTAATAATGTGACAGCTTTTTTCGACGACAACAAAAAGACAAGGTCGTGTTGGGAAGATGCCTTCTCTTGCCTCAAGAAGGTAAGTGTTGGGATAGTTTTGGCAATTCATCCAACATTTACCGTAGAGCCTGCGAGAGATCAGTTAAGTCAGTTGATACCTAATAAAGCTTTTTGAAAAAAGTGGAATGACAAAGTAGTGCGAAGGGGAGGCCATGAGTAGTGTTTGAGCGCTGTGACGTGTTGGTTTCCTGCTGGGCCCACTATCCACGGTGCATCTGGAACAAAGACTCTCACCCTCTGGTGAGATCCTCTCACTCACAGCGGACAGGGCCGGACGTCTGATCCTCGCCTGTGGGCCTAGACACCCAGCAGAAGCATCTACATGAACACATAGATATGTGATCCTGTGACCAAGGCCAATCACAACGTGTTATTTTTTTTGGGGGGGGGGGGTGCATTTGCCCTGACGTCCATTCTGAGGGTTATATAAACTACATAGCTGATTAACCAGGCCTATATCCCAAAGGTTTCTGCTCCACTCTAAACCGCAATCGTTCACCCCAAACTGTTATTACATTGTGTGCTGGTATCATACCACATCATATGCTGTCTTCTGTGGACACAAAACTCCCAACACTCATTCACTTATCTTGGTTTTACTCTAAATCTTCCCCTCGGTCTCTCTCACTCACTCCCCCACTCTCATAAACAGAAACACACACAGAGAAACCTCATGATATAGACCAGTGTTTCCCAACCCTGGTCCTCCAGTACCCCCTAACAGTACACATTTACATTGTAGCCCTGGCCAAACACACCTCATTCAACTCATTGAGGGCTTGATGATTAGTTGACAAGTTGAATGAATGTGTGCTTGTCCAGGGCTACGATAAAAATGTGATCTGTTAGGGGGTACTGGAGGACCAGCGTTGGGAACCACTGATGTAGTCTACCTCTCCCCGACACATAGGCCTACAGCAAAGGAACACCATTGGCTAATTCAATAATGAACGGCCCAGTAGAAAGAGAAGGGGGGAGAAGAGAGGAGTAAACTCATCCCTAATAGTCTTTCATCCCCTGAGTGTTAAAACATGTAAATTTATGTAAAAACCCAAAGGAAACACATATTTACAATACGTTTAGGTAATCACAAGATGCGGGAGCGGCGTCCTGGGCCGCCGACGGAAGCAGTCAATACAGAAATAGTTTTTATGTCTCATTAATTCCCTTTGCATTCGCCGATACATCCTCTGTTACCGCGGTAATACAGTAATCACTCACAATCGGCCAGTGAAATTATCTGCACTCATCTGTGGAATAAAAAGGCGAAGGGGAAAAGGAGGTGAGAGATCCCATTTTGGCATCGCTCTTGCGTCCTTAATGTTCATCTGGGAGCCGCCGAGCAAACAGCCTCTCCTCTCCCTCGGTGGCACCGCACGCGAGCCGCTTAATGGCAGCGGGAAGTCGATGACACTCGGCGGCGCTCGCTCGTTAGCCGTGCGCACACCTCGTTCATGCTACATTGCCCGGCCAATGCAACAACAGAGAAGGTCATCGGCGGTGTGATGTGAGGAGGTTACTATACCTTTGCATTCACGTTAGGTATAAGAAAGACATTGCAGGCTGCATTTAAGTGACATCAAATAGGAAATTGAGAGAATTCAACCGTTGTAACAGAGATTCTCAGAGCCAATGATTATTTGAGTGTTCATTATGAAAATGTTTAGAATCTGAATGAAAATGTCCATGATGGTATTAAATGTAAACAAAATAAAAAATAAAGTTTAAACGATATGATAAAATCGTAAAGGTCACTATGGGACCACATCGAACAGACTTGAATTGTTTTTTTGTTCTACCTCAGTGGCTGGGATTGGTTTATTTGTTCAACCTCAGTGATTGGGCATAATGACCTAGAACAGGGCTCTCCAACCCTGTTCCTGTAGAGATACCGTCCTTTAGGTGTTCGGTCAAACCCTTACCTAGCACACCTGATTGTAATAATCAGCTGGCTGATCAAATTAATCAGCTTAGTTAAAACTGGGGTTGGAGAGAAAACCTACAGGATGGTAGCTCTCTGGGAACAGGGTTCGGAGGCCTGTGCTTCCGCAACGGCATTGCTTTCTCTTTTAAGGTTTAAGGCTGGGTTTCTTGTATAGCACTTTGTGACAACTGCTGATGTAAAAAGGGCTTCATAAAATCTAATTGATTGCTCTAGAACCAAATAAGCTTTCTTCTTTTCAACCATTATATCTATAACAACAGTGGGACAGAGCAATATTTTGAGTGAAGGTTGAGTTGATCCTCATGGGTCCAGTAACTTCGACCCCTCTGTTTTTGATACAAAGAGAGCACCGACTTATATAACTGTCTAATACTGCCAACTAGAGGCCAAAAGCAGCACTGCATAAAAATGTATAAGTCCACTGAAAATTGAATGTTGAAACAGTTATACATTTGTTTAGTCCATTAATCAATGTATTTATTTGCGGTGCTTCACATTAATACATAAATACGGAAAGTCGGATGTTATGACCGATTAAATCAGGTTGCCCCTGAAGAGATAAATAAAGTTGTATTGAAGGGAATTCAATTCATGTCCATCAGTTCTAGCTTAACCTCTGTAGCTTGCACATGTAGATGGGCCCAAAGTTAGCGGTGAGGTGAGGAAGGACCAGCTGTCCCAAGTGGGGGTCGGGGGCGAAGTGGAAAGTGTCCTTAAAGAGGCGTGTGATGGGTCGGAGGTCGACTACTTGTAGGCTGATGCCGTGTTCCTCCCGGGCCAGGTGCATGGCCCGCTCCACCACATACTCGTTCTGCAGCTGGGATAGGGAGCAGGTGGAGTAGAGCACCTGTCCCCCCGGACGAACCGCTTCAATACCAGCACTGGTGGAAGAGGAACAGGGAGAGATATTAACTGAAATTATTATCAGATATCACATGATCAAAATAGGACCGCCAAAATACAAAACTACCCATACATAGATGCAATGAATAGACACAATCAAAGAATGATGATATACTAACTTAAAATATATATATTTATTTTATGTGATTGTATTGCTTTAACAGTAACATGATAAGTTACTGAACACTTACAGGAGGAGTTCTGTCTGCAGCTGGGGCAGCCTCTGTCTCTCCTTTGTCCTGGCCCTCTTGAAAATGTTGTTCTCATCCTCCATGACAGAGTGTCTGTCTGTGGTGCAGGGAACATCAACAAGGACCTGGAGAGAAAAAGGACATCAGTCTAACAAACTTTAGAGCCCTGTAGAATTGGGATAAGCTAATAGCAGTAGGGCGATTCCATTGTAATGGAGACTCCCGATTTGTTTCCTTAAACTCTTAAATATCAGCTCCGAATTAAAATTCAACAATCTCTGCAGAAAGAATGGGGTGTCAGCTATGACATGACACCTTGACTGGAACTACAGTAAGTGAAGTGGATCAACACCCAGTAACAGAATTGCGGTAACAGAATTTCGTCATGTGTCCCTGATCTGTACTACACAGAAATACATAATTATGGATACGAATGTCATTCTCTTCATGGTGATGTATGCTAAATAGGTACACAAAAAGGCAGAAATATGCAATATCCTCCTTTGCATATTTGGGTAATATTCAACACACTGGCTATTATTTTAATGAGGTCCACCGCAAACAAGACCACATTTGTTGGACATCAAAAGTACAGCACAGAGTTCCGTACATTATAGCGTACTCAACTCTAGTGTGCTCTACTGTGTACTTTACTGAACTCTACTGTACAGTACAGAAGTGTACTGCATACCTGGGTTCAAATACTATTTCAAAAATCTCAATAACTTTCGCATACATTCAAAGTATTGAGATATCTTGTATTCAGAAATCACAAATTTGAAGGGGTGTCCACATACTTGTGTACATATACCCAGTACCAATCAAGTTTGGACACATCTACTCATTCAATGGTTTTTATTTTTTTTATACTATTTTCTACATTGTAGAATAATTGTCAAGACATCAAAACTATGAAATAACACATCTGGTTTCATGTGGTAACCAAAACAAGTGTTATATTTTGATTTATTTTAGATTCTTCAAAGTAGCCACCCTTTGCCTTGATGACAGCTTTGCACACTCTTGGCATTCTCTCAACCAGCTTAATGAGAAATGCTTGTCCAACAGTTTTGAAGGAGTTCCCACATATGCTGAGCACTTGTTGACCGCTATTCCTTCACTCTGCGGTCCAACTCATCCCAAACCATGTAAATTGGGCTGAGATCGGGTGATTGTGGAGGCCATCTGATTCAGCACTCCATCACTCTCATTGGTCAATTATCCCTTACACAGTCTGGAGGTGTGTTGGGTCATTGTCCTGTTGAAAAACAAATGATAGTCCCACTAATTGAAAACCAGATGGGATGGCGTATCACTGCAGAATGCTGTGGAAGCCATGCTGGTTAAGTGTTCCTCGAATTCTAAATAAATCACTGACATTGTCACCAGCAAAGCACCCCCATACCTTCTTCTCTATGCTTCATGGTGGGAACCACACATGCGGAGATAATCCGTTCACCTACTCTGTGTCAAAAAGACACGGCAGCTGGAACCAAAAATCTCAAATTTGGACTCATCAGACCAAAAGAACAGATTTCCACCAGTCTAATATCCATTGATCGTGTTTCTTGGCCCAAGCAAGTCTCTTCTTCTTATTGGTGTCCTTTAGTAGTGGTTTCTTTGCAGCATTTCAACCATGAAGGCCTGATTCATGCAGTCTCGTCTGAACAGTTGATGTTGAGATGTGTCTGTTACTTGAACTCTGAAGCATTTATATGGGCTCCAATCTGTTGTGCAATTAACCAATGAACTTATCCTCTGCAGCAGAGGTAGCTCTTGATCTTCCTGTCAACGGACCCCAATTTTTGGGGGGTTGCAATTTATATGGAGCATTCTACCACTCGCATTCATGGAGCTAAAGAAGACACTTTGAACCAAAGCTTCTTGCAGCTGAAACACTTTGTGATGTGTTGCTGTGATATATTTTGAACCATGTATGTTTGTTTATTTAACTTGATCTCGGGTGGTGTATGCATCATATCTAGAGGATGACCGATTATGATTTGTCAACGCCGATACCGATTATTGGAGGACCAAAAAAGCCAATGCCGATTAATCGGCCGATTTTCTAAAAATGTATTTGTAATAATGACAATTACAACAATACTGAATGAACACTTATTTTAAACTTAATATAATACATCAATAAAAATCCATTTAGCCTCAAATAAATAATGAAACACGTTCCCAATTTGGTTTAAATAATGCAAAAACAAGTGTTGGAGAAGAAAGTAAAAGTGCAATATGTGCCATGTCAAAAAGCTAACATTTAAGTTCCCTGCTCAGAACATGAGAAAATATGAAAGCTGGTGGTTCCTTTTAACATGAGACTTCAATATTCAAGGTAAGAGGTTTTAGGTTGTAGTTAATATAATATTTATAGGACTATCTCTCTATACCATTTGTATTTCATTAACCTTTGACTATTGGATGTACTTATAGGCACTTTAGTATTGCCAGTGTAACAGTATAGCTTCCGTCCCTCTCCTCGCCCCTACCTGGGCTCGAACCAGGAACACATCGACAACAGCCACACTCGAAGCAGCGTTACCTATCGCTCCACAAAAGCAGAGGCCCTTGGGGAACAACTACTCCAAGTCCCAGAGCGAGTGACATCATCGATTGAAACGCTATTAGCGCGCACCCCGCTAACTAGCTAGCCATTTCACATCGGTTACACCAGCCATTAGGCTGATAGGCTTGAAGTCATAAACAGGGCTGTGCTTGCGAAGAGCTGCTGGCAAAACGCACGAAAGTGCTGTTTGAATGAATGCTTACGAGCCTGCTGCTGCCTACCATCGCTCAGTCAGACTGCTCTATCAAATCATAGACTTAATTATAACATAATAACACACAGAAATACGAGCCTTTGGTCATTAATATGGTTGAATCCGGAAACTATCATTTCGAAAACAAAATACGGAACCATTCGGTATTTTATCGAATGGGTGGCAACCCTAAGTCTAAATATTGCTGTTACATTGTACAACCTTCAATGTTATGTCATAATTACATAATATTCTGGCAAATTAGTTCACAATGAGCCAGGCTGCCCAAACTGTTGCATATACCCTGACTCTGCGTGCAATGAACGCAGGAGAAGTGACAATTTCACCTGGTTAATATTGCCTGCTAACCTGGATTTCTTTTAGCTAAATATGCAGGTTTAAAAATATATACTTCTGTGTATTGATTATAGGAAAGGCATTGGTGTTTATGGTTAGGTACAGTCGTGCAACGATTATGCTTTTTTCAAATACGCTTTTGTTAAATCACCCCCCAGCGTTGCATCGATTATATGCAACGCAGGACACGCTAGATAAACTCGTAATATCATCAACCATGTGTAGTTAACTAGTGATTATGATTGATTGATTGTTTTTATAAGAAGTTTAATGCTACCTAGCAACTTACCTTGGCTTCTTCTGCATTTGCGTAACAGGCAGGCTCCTCGTGGAGTGCAATGTAATCAGGTGATTAGAGCGCTGGACTAGTTAACCGTAAGGTTGCAAGATTGAATCCCAGAGCTGACAAGGTAAAAATCTGTTGTTCTGCCCCTGAACAAGGCAGTTAACCCACTGTTCCTAGGCGTCATTGAAAATAAGAATGTGTTCTTAACTGACTTGCCTAGTTAAATAAAAGGTGTAAAAATAATAAATGTATATAAAAAAAACGACAAAATCGGCGTCCAAAATACAGATTTCCGATTGTTATGAAAACTTGAAATCGGCCCTAATTAATCGGCCATTCCTATTAAATCGGTCGACCTCTAATCATATCTGCTAGAGCAGGGCCGGGGTCTTGGCCCCTGGGGCGGTACAGACGTCCAGCACAGAGTGTCCTTCCTGGACATCCAAAGTTATGTTTGCTGACAATTATTACACTAAATAAACGTTTGATAAAAAAAGAAAATCGGTTCAGATTGGGTGGACCCAATCTGAACCAACCATGGACGTCTATGTTTGGGTCAAATTAAGGTCAGCCCGGACAGTAAAAAAAAAACATGCTGGTTACAGTAGATGGAAAGAGAAGGGATTGTCCAGACTATTTTCACACTTGCTTTGACCACCATATGAGAGAAAGAAAAGTTATGAGCTGAACATAACAGTATGCCAGTGGAAGGGAGAACTGTAGCAGGTTACACAACTGGTTTGTGACTACTTACATTTCCCATTGTAGTCAATTCAATTGCAGTAATTCCATGAGTGATTTTTCTTTTAACAATGTGGTAACATAATTGAGTTTTAATCACTTAATAAATCAAACCAAATTGATATCAGTAAAAACATGAACTAATTGGTAGGTCTACCTTTATGTGTTACTTCTGTGAACTTTCAATATCACGAGGAAGAGAAATGAGAAAATATCTTAAAGAATTTCATGGCACAGGGTAATGTTTCTTGAACTTACAAGGCAAATCATTTCTCCGAAACTACACTGAACAAAAATCTATAATTTTTATTTAATTTAAAAAAGGTTTGTATTTGGTGTGACCACCATTTGCCTCACGCAGCGGGACACATCTCCTTCACATAAAGTTGATCAGGCTGTTGATTGTGGGCTGTGGAATGTTGTCCCACACCCCTTCAATGAACGCGTGAAGTTACTGGATATTGGCGTGAACTGAAACACGTACACGTCGATCCAGAGAATCCCAAACATACTCAATGGGTGACACGTCTGACGAGTATGCAGGTCATTTTCAACTTCCAGGAATTGTGTACAGATCCTTGCAACATGGGACGGTGGATTATCATGCTGAAACATGAGGTGGATGAACGGCACGATAATGGGCCTCAGGATCTCATCCACGGTATCTCTGTGCATTCAAATTGCCATAGATAAAATGCAATTGTGTTTTTTTGTCAGTAGCTTATGCCTGCCCATAGCATAAATCCATTCTGTTCACAACCTTGACATTAGCAAATCGATCGCCCACACGACGCCATACAAGCTGTCTTCCATCTGCCTGGATCAGTTGAAACCGGGATTCATCCATGAAGAGCACACTTCTCCAGTGTGCCAGTGGCCATCAAAGGTGAGCATTTGCCCACTGAAGTCGGTTACAACGACGAACTGCAGTCAGGTCAAGACCCTGGTGAGGACAACAAGCATGCAGATGAGCATCCCTGAGACGGTATGACAGTTTCTGCAGAAAATCTTGGGTTGTGAAAACCCACAATTTCATCAGCTGTCCGGGTGGCTGGTCTCAGACGATCCCGCCGGTGAAGAAGCCAGGTGTGGAGGTCCTGCCGTGGTGACACGTGGTCTGCGGTTGTGAGGCCGGGTTGGACGTACTGCAAAATGCTCTAAAACGACGGAGGGGGATTATGGTAGATAAATTAACAAAATTCTCTGGCAACAGCTCCGGTGGACATTCCTTCAGACAGCATGCCAATTGCACTCTCCCTCTGTGGCATTGTGTTGTGTGACAAATCTTCACATTTTAGAGTGGCCTTTTATTCTCCCCAGCACAAGACAAACCTGTGCAATGATCACGCCATTTCATCAGCTTCTTGATATGCCATACCTGTCAGGTGGATGGATTATCTTGGCAAAAGAGAAATGCTCACTAACAGGGATGTACATTTTTTTTGCGAAAAAACATTTAGAGAAATAAGCATTTTGCACATAGGTAAAATTTTTGGGATCTTTCATTTCAGCTCATTAAACACAGAATCAATACTTTACATGTTGCATTTATATTTTTGTTCAGTGTAAATATAAGTGTTGATATTAGTTGGCAAGGGTCTTTACTCCAACATTACGGTGTTTTAAACCTTTTCAGAACTTTTCTGGTAGATGTTTTCCAAGACCCCATTTCCATCTATTTGCCCAGAAATCAAAGCCTTAGAATATTCCTAATATTTACGATAGAAAATAGTTTAAAATGTATATATATAGCTTAATTTCACAAATGTATACATCATAGTTCATGGGTCCTTTTAATGGAAAGGCCCAATGTCTTACATTTTTTAATATTTTATAAAAGCAACAAATGTTGGTCAAATAATCTCAGTACTTACATTCTGAATTTTTTATAAAACCAAGTAATGTGAAATAATCTCAGTACTTACTCTGTCAAAGGTGTCCCTTTCGATTTCTCCCCATTTCCTGCCGTCAAAGGAAGTAATGCGCATTCTTTCTTCTGTCAACAGCTCTTTCGGTACGTAGCTGTTGAGGACCCGCTGGAGGCGGTAGGTACGAGACACTGAGATGTCATTGACACACAGAAATCCTGAAAAACCCATGTCATTACAAATAAATACCAGGTCAATGCAAACTTAAATAGAACTGTAAAAAAAAAAAAAAGAAGCTTTACCAGTCTGTGAATTAGATAGAACTTCAACAATGTGTATGCATCATATCTGCTAGACCGTCTTACGGATGGCCTGTGTCTGGAGCAGGGCCAGGGTCTTGCCCCCTGGGGCGGCACAGACGTCCAGCACAGAGTGTCCTTCCTGGACATCCAGGGCCAGGGCAGGCAAAATGGACGCCGCATCCATGAGGTAGTACCCAAGCATCCCATACAAGTCGGGTCTAGGAGGAGAATGGGAATTTAAAAGTCATACAACTTGGCAATCAAACAATATCACAATATAAAACAGACTGAAGCCCAGATTTCATCCTTTTCTTCTCGTGTGTCTGTAAAAGAAGCGACGCAAATCTCACCTAGAAGGCTTGAATCTGGAGATATCTCCCCCGGGGAAAACAAAGCACTTGATATTGGTGCGGAGGCGAGGAGGAGCCAGATCTTGAATGACACCAACAGACTCGAGGGTTGAAGGGTTATCGTGGAGAGGAAATCCAGGCGCCTGCAGTCTCTCCAGAGCTCCTACACCAACTGGTTGGCAGATAAAGTCTCTACATCCTTGGGACTGCAGGTCTGCGATGACCCCTTCTGTGGTGGAGAAATTGTTTACCAGGGCCCCGTACTTCTGCTCACAAAGCATGCTGACGCGGACAGAGGGCCACTGCTCTCCCAGCTGTAAGCTGTAGGTGGCATCAAAGTTCTGTAGGGCCAGGTTTGTGGCAGGGTACTTGGGCTGAGAGCCAGCCTGTTGAAAGAGGATTTGGAAGAATTTAGAAAAATTGCGCTCGTCTTGTGCCATTGTCTACCAACCGGTGCATATTTTTATTTTATGGTGGCTGGCAACCAAAAAAGGTTAAGTGCATCCTTCCTTTATCCATCCCTTGAAGTAATCATTGATTAGACATGGTTGGACACGTGATCACTAGGGCTCCTCCACCACATGGCTTTCACCTGCCCACTCATTCCTAATTAGGGATAAGTCTACGAGGGAGGAAGCAAGGAGGGCCAAGCACTTCAGCACATTATTAGCTGGAAGAGTCACAGAGAAACGCAGATAAAAACCAAAGCTGCCATAACGATATTGGAAACCATCTCATCATCAAGCATCTTAGCGAAGAGATCCTCCGGCTGTTAGCTCGGCTGCGAGAATAGGAAAACCTGCTTTCTCAGTTTTAAATGCCTCCTACAAGGAAAGCTGCCTGAGTCGGGCAGTGTTGACCTGTCCCAATCAAACGGACAGATGTGAAGCTCAACTCTGGGGCCCACGGGAGACTGGACACTCGCAAGGCGTAGGAGATCACGAAGGCAGTCTGGGCACCCATCTATTCGAGAAGATCCAATCCAGCTATCAAACTGCTTTGCCCTGCCTGAGACAGACCTACCAGCACCAGGAGTCAGCACGGATCCTGGGTGTATACCAATAGCCAGCAGGCACCCACAGCCACCAGGTCATTTCCCCATCAGATTCCATCATGACCACCATCGTGGGCAGCTTGATGGTGACCCAGGATCCCGGTTCTGGCCAAATACTCCAATATTGACACTGTCACTTAAGTAGGTTTTAACAACTTTCATTTTAGGTGATCTGAGGTAGGACTACATTTGTTTTTTAAAGACCCTCACTAGCACAGGGAAGAGAATACTTTTCTCTGGCCCCCTCCCGTGCTACCAGAAGGGTTCAGAATGTTTCAGCCGACTCTTTGTCCTAAACAAGTAACCAAAGAAACTTTGCAATGACAAGAGTCTCTTTTTGTGACAACTTTGATTTGCCGTGGGAGCAACCAGCTCTTTTTAAAAGAGATGGGATTCACCCTAGCCGCCGGGGTTCCAGGATTATTTCCAGCAACATCGCAAACTATTTTAGACTGACAGACCGGGTCTGGTAATTCTCCAGTTCTCCCTGTCAGAATAAGCAAGAGAGGACTTGGAAACAACATCAACTCCTATAGAAATGGCACTATGGTTATTGTCAGATAACCTTATGTTCCTTTAACTCCGCCTTCTAGCGAATTTTTTCAAACTGTCATCTACCATTCTGATAGATTGGGTTCCTGAGTGGCGCAGTGGTCTAAGGCACTGCATCTCAGTGCAAGAGGTGTCACTGCAGTACCTGGTTTGAACCAGGCTGCATCACATCCGGTTGTGATTGGGAGTCCCATAGGGCGGCGCATAATTGGCCCAGTATCAGCCAGGGTAGGCCGTAAAATTGTCTAGTTTTACTAGATCTTTCTCGTGAATGACTTCATTACTGAGCGCAAAGTTGATTGCATGTTTCTCATTGAAATGTGATCATCTTCAGACTGTGGTGCCGCGCTGGACTCCAACTTTTCATAGGGCTCCTGAGTTGTACTTATTTCACCTTTATTTAACCAGGTAGGCTAGTTGAGAACAAGATCTCATTTGCGACTGCGACCTGGCCAAGATAAAGCGTAGCAATTCGACACATACAACAACACAGAGTTACACATGGAATAAACAAAACATACAGTCAATAATACAGTAGAACAAAATAAAACTAAAAGTATATATACAGTGAGTGCAAATGAGGTAAGTTAAGGAAATAAATAGGCCATGGTGGCAAAGTAATTACAATATAGCAATTAAACACTGTAATGGTAGATTGGCAGAAGATGAATGTGCAGGTAGAGATACTGGGGTGCAAAGGAGCTAAATAAATAAATAAATAAATACCCGTATGGGGATGAGGTAGGTAGATAGCCCATCTGTAAACAGCCCATCTATGTACAGGTGCAGTGATCTGTAAGCTGCTCTGACAGCTGGTGCTGAAAGCTAGTGAGGGAGATGCGAGTCTTCAGCTTCAGCTTAAGTGGTGCAGTGGCCTAAGACACTGCATCTCAGTGCTAGAGGTGTCACTACAGACACCCTGGTTCGAATCGAGACTGTATCACAACTGGCCATGATTGGCGCACAATTGGCCCAGCGTAGGCCGTCATTGTAAATAATAACTTTTTCTTAACTGACTTGCCTTGTTGAACAAAAAAATCATACTCTATCAGAAAATTCTCTCAGCTCTAAGGACATTGAATTTGACTTTGGGTCTTTTGAGCATCATGCTATACTGTTTAAATGTCAGCCACCAGCGCTGGACAAACCCTGCATACGCCACCAAAGCACTGCCCCACTTTTTTTATTGATATTTCTGAACTATTGTCTACTGTCCTTGAGAACTATGATGAAATCATTGTGTTGGGTGATTTTAATATTCATGTTGACCAAGTGACTGACTCTAAGGCCATTGAATTTATGAATCTTTTGAGCTCTATAGACTTTATTCAACCTGTTACTGGGCCCATCCATAACCGCAGCCATACTCTGGACCTGATTATTACCAAGGGGCTTTCTATTGACATATCCTCTATTGTTGATGTTGCTTTATCTGATCACCACTGTGCATTTTTTACTACCTTGATGCCCATAGCACAGGGTAATAATGAATGCATTAAGAGATGCTATCTTACCTCTGAAGTTGCTACAGATTTGATTGAGTTTATGAACAATACAATACTCCAGTCTGCTTTCCTTGTGATGATTTAGTTGATAACTTGAATAGCAAATTAAAGACAACCATTGATTCCATAGCTCCAGTAAAGTTGAAAAGGGCCATGTAAGAAAAAAGGGACCAATATTTCACATGTTGCGTTTGTATTTTGGTTACCCCTTGGCAGCGTTATCAGAAAGCACAGCATTGATTTTCACTGCTAAGCAGACAATACACAACTTTCCCTTTGTGTCACCTGAGGATTTTTAGCTCCACGGATAAATTATTAGACTGTATTAATGATTTAAAATACTTGGATGGCTCAACTTCCTCAAGCTAAATCAAGACAAAACTGAGGTACGCATTCTTAGAACTAGTGACGCACCGATATTACATTTTTGGCCGATACTCAATATTTTCCTTGCCAAAACAAAAGAACGATAACGATAACCGATAAATAAAATTTTAGCGGCCTTTTAAGCATTCTAGTACAGTTAAATAGTTAACACACACACACGGACGCAGCAGTCTAAGGCACTGCATCTCAGTGCAAGAGGCGTCACTAGAGTCCCTGGTTAGAATCCAGGATGTATCACATCCGGCAGTGATTGGGAGTCCCATAAATGCGGCGCACAATTGGCCCAGCGTTGTCCGTCATTGTAAATAACAATTTGTTCTTAACTAACTTGTCTAGTTAAATAAAGGTTAATTTGTTGGCATTTACATGTCCCGATTACCATTACCAGTAAAACCTAATCAAAAACCTGTTTCTTTCACTTACTTGCTGTGCTGCTTCGTTCATTTGTTCAGTATTTTCATTCTCAACCAGGATTTCTATGGAACGCCGTTTGGATCGTTGCATGTCAAAAAAGATATGTCAAATAGCACTATTTGATGTGTCAAATAATACAACATCTGTTTCCGTAGCTATAGTTAGCTAGCTAACTATATAGCTAGGTGCCATCATCTAAAATAACCCTAATTTATAAGACGGTTCTCATTTGATTAATGGTGGTCAGACCCATCTATGTGAAGCTAGCCACAATAAGGATTAGCCTTTAAAATAAAAGTATAGCATAATTCTAATATTTGTATTAATTTGCATTACTGTCAATGACAATTTTATTTTGAAGGCAAAGCGCAAATTCCACTATTCTGCCTAATCCTTACTGTGGCTAGCTTCAAAACACATAACCCGGTGCGGTCGAGCCTCACTAGCCAGATGAAGCTAGCTGGCTGCTTATAACTTTAGGTTTGGGCAACAGAGTTAAGTTGCTGACTAGCTATTTATTTTCATGAACTGAAGTTCAATTTCAATAGGTGAACAACAAGTGGCAACCTAGCTAAAAACTTTCTCACAAGGATTCCTAAATCATTGCTAAGAATAATGAAAATGACTGCAGGTTCCACTGGTCATTGTTTTCAGGCTGATTGTATTGGTGCTAGCTAGGTACCAACCTAAAGCTTGCTAACCCAGAAGTTGCGGTCGAACAAATAATGCTTTATTACCAACGCGGTATGAACTGGAAACGAACATTTCCAAGATACTTTTTACTGAATCAAGAAGGAAGAAAGTATCGCCAAGAACAGGTTAGTTCAAATCTATGTCGGCGGTTTGTATGGGGCTTTCCTGTAACACCCAGTAATAAATATTTGGTGAAATCACATTGTACGTCAGATAACGTAAACTCACTCACTTTTATACATCGCCTTGGTCCATACAATTGACCTTATTTTATCGCCCCCAAAAACGTAATACTTCCAGATCAACTGTAATGTTAATACCATTGTAAAGCACAATTTCTCCCCTTTCCAACAAAATAAATGACGAGACCTTCATGATGCCCGTTTCTGCATAATTCAACAAGGCAATGAGCTCCGTCGGGTCTTTTTTTTAATGGCAGGTGGGGAAGCTAAACTAATGCGTGATAGAAAACTGCCTTTTTTCACTCGATCTGTCCAATTTATCACCTTATCGCCTCTAAAATTTTAATAAAACACTATAAAGAGTTTATATAATGTGTCATTACATACCTATTTGAAGGTTTGTGTCAAATTTAAATCGGGTTTTTAGGGCTTTCTAAAGTGATCTTCAGAGGTAAACATTGTCTTTTGAGAGTCATGATCGCGTACAGTGACGACGCAAAAAATGACTAGGTATCCCCCTTACCCCCCAGTCACTGTCCATTTCTTGTTTTTAAAGGATGAGAGAAGTGCTACACCTGGTGGAGAGAGATTGTAAGACAGAAAGTCGCCATATGCGTGCTATACGTTACACGTCACGATGTAATGGAGGGCCCGTTTTTTCAACTTTTTTCCAATGCTTTAGAACCATTACTATGTCGATCAACGCTTGAATAGAAACCTAGTTCACATCCCCGATTTTGAAGTCAACACAGTCCCATTAGATTTCTTTGTAGCCTTGTTTGAATGTTACGGTTGCACACTTTTTTACGGAATGGGGTGAGTTTACGTTAATCTGTAGCTAAAGTCCTGCATGTGCGCAAGCAATTGAATCTGAAGAGGCTTACTGGGGTCTTCAGCAATTAGCACTCCCCTAAACATAGGTGCAGTCATTTGTGAGATGAAGAAATGCACCTGCTGCAGCAGACCTACATTTTGAGAAGGTTAATAATAGCTAGGTACCTTCGTTGTTTTCATCTAAATTTCACCTGCATATCTTCAGTTACTGCTTGCTGTTGCCAGTCAAGAGCTAGCTAGCTGCTAACCCATTCAAACACAAACTACCATTAGCATCTTCTGGCTGGGGGAGTTTTGTTAAGAGCCCCCACGCTCACTCAATGTTAAAACACATCGCTTGAGGTAGGGTTAAGAAATGCATCTTTCATATCAGTAAGGAATCATTTTCAAAAAACAAAGGATAAATTACTACACACTTTTTATAGTGTAAGTGTTCCCACACTGTCATATCGCCATGTTACAGCGCTTGTTTGCGTAAAACAGATGGAAGACATAGGTTAAGGTTCAAACTAGAGGTCGACCGATTAATCGGAATGACCGATTAATTAGGGCAGATTTCAAGTTTTCATAACAATCGGTACCGTAATTTCCGGACTATAAGCCGCTACTTTATTCCCACGCTTTGAACCTCGCGGTTTATACAATGACGCGACTAATTTATGGATTTTTCCCACTTTCACAAGATTCATGCCGCCAGAAAACTGAGCACCGTCACATAATGTGACGTAAATCGAGCGCGCCCAAACTTCCCATCATTCTGATTACGGTAGTAATTTTGTCACCCTCATCATGGCAAAGACACGGAGAAATGCATATGATGCAGCTTTCAAGTTGAAGGCGATCGATCTGGCTGTTGGAAAAGGAAATAGAGCTGCTGCACGGGAGCTTGGCCTTAATGAGTCGATGATAAGACGTTGGAAACAGCAGCGTGAGGAACTGACTCAGTGCAAAAAGACAACAAAAGCTTTCAGAGGGAAGAAAAGCAGATGGCCCAAAGTATTTGCAGCCACTCAACATCAGTGTAAATCGTGCATTTAAGGTGGCGCTCCTTGTTCAGTGGGAGGCTTGGATGACAAGTGGGGAGAAATCCTTCACTAAAACGGGCCCATGCGAAGAGCAACTTATGGTCAAGTCTGCCAGTGGGTCCTGACAGCGTGGAGCATTGTCAAAAAATCCACTATCATCAACGGGTTTCGAAAGGCTGGACTGCTGCGTGTTGAAGGGGCAGCATGAGCTCAGCGGGGTATTTGCCTCCGGATGAAAGTGACGAGAGCGACAATGAAAACGATCCAACATCGGATGAAGCAAATCTGAGGCTATTCAAGTCCGACACCGAAGGAGATGACTTCAGTGGTTTCAGTGCACAGGAGGAGGAAGATAGTGACCAAGTTAATTTGTTTCAATGTACCGGTAGGCACCTGCGGCTTATAGACATGTGCGGGCTTATTTATGTACAAAATACATATTTTTTAATAATTCAGTGGGTGCGGTTAATATTCAGGTGCGCTTAATAGTCCAGCAATTACGGTATTTTTGGACACCGATTTTGCCTATTTTTTTTATTTTTATATATATATTTTTTTACACCTTTATTTAATCGTTATTTAACTAGGCACGTCAGTTAAGAACACATTCTTATTTTCAATGATGGCTTAGGAACAGTGGGTTAACTGCCTCCTTCAGGGGCAGAACGACAGATTTTCACCTTGTCAGCTCGGGGGATCCAATCTTGCAACCTTACAGTTAACTAGTCCAACGCAATAACAATCTGCCTCTTGTTGCACTCCACAAGGACACTGTTACACAAATACAGTAAGCCAAGGTAAGTTGCCCGCTAGCATTAAACTTATCTTATAAAAAACAATCAATCAATCATAATCACTAGTTAACTACACATGGTTGATGATTATTACTAGATATTATCTAGCTTGTCCTGCGTTGCGTATAATCTGACTGAGCATACAAGCATACAAGTATTTAAGTATCTGACTGAGCAGTGGTAGGCAGAAGCAGGCGTGTAAACATGAATTCAAACAGCACTTTAGTGCGTTTTGCCAGCAGCACTTTGTTGTGCGTCAAGCATCGCGCTCTTTATGACTTCAAGCCTATCAACTCCCAAGATGAGGCTAATGTAATCGAAGTGAAATGGCTGGCTAGTTAGCGCGCTCTAATAGCATTTCAAACGTCACTCGCTCTGAGCCTGTGGTTGTTTCCCTTGCTCTGCATGGGTAACGCTGCTTCGAGGGTGGCTGTTGTCGTTGTGTTTCTGGTTCGAGCCCAGGGAGGAGCGAGGAGAGGGACGGAAGCTATACTGTTAC
The DNA here is from genome assembly GCF_002021735.2 of Oncorhynchus kisutch. Lineage (NCBI taxonomy): Eukaryota > Metazoa > Chordata > Actinopteri > Salmoniformes > Salmonidae > Oncorhynchus > Oncorhynchus kisutch. The sequence continues at coordinate 10,474,010 of NC_034203.2, forward strand.
ACTGGCAATACTAAAGTGCCTATAAGAACATCCAATAGTCAAAGGTTAATGAAATACAAATGGTATAGAGGGAAATAGTCCTATAATTCCTATAATAACTACAACCTAAAACTTCTTACCTGGGAATATTGAAGACTCATGTTAAAAGGAACCACCAGCTTTCATATGTTCTCATGTTCTGAGCAAGGAACTTAAATGTTAGCTTTCTTACATGGCACATATTGCACTTTTACTTTCTTCTCCAACACTTTGTTTTTGCATTATTTAAACCAAATTGAACATGTTTCATTATTTATTTGAGGCTAAATTGATTTTATTGATGTATTATATTAAGTTTAAATAAGTGTTCATTCAGTATAGTTGGAATCGTCATTATTACAAAAAAAAATGTTTAAATAACATGTTTTATTTTAAAAATCGGCCGATTAATCGGTATCTGCTTTTTTGGTCTTCCAATAATCGGCATTGGCGTTGAAAAATCATAATCGGTCGACCTCTAGTCCAAACACTTAAAAAGACACCCCCTATCCCCTCAAATTAAGTGGACACTTCTGATGACGTCTGACGAGTACACACATCCAGGGCAAGGGAGGAAAGAGTGATTTTTAAAATGGACCACCCTTAGCTGGAAATTTGTCACTCGTTCATCCCGTGATGATTGTGTTTTCAGCCACCAGTAGCTTGTGGGTGCTTTATATGTGATAGTCAATCATTTGTATTCTTATAAATATATAATTATGAATATACACCTACTGTATGATAGCTAGCTAACTAATATTAGCCTGCCTAGCTTGAACTTCTAAAGGAAAATGTTTTATTTCTACAATTTCCAAAAGATAAACAAACATTTACATTTTATGAGACTTTTGTGCCGTCATGTGCATTAGTAGCACAATTTCTAACTTATTTTAACTTACACTTGTATGTTGACTTCTCTATTGATGTTGTTTTTAAGTTCTCACAGACTTTTCTTTAACGGATGTACAATTGTCAGGAATTGAATTATGGGGAGTTTCAGGCCCCGGAGAGAACATAATTGTGCACTCGCAAAGCCGACCAGAAACGAGGGCAGAGGTGCTTACGTTGTAAACTTCCCTTGCTTGGCTAATCATTTGGACCGCCCTCCAAGATGGCGACGGGGATTCCCCCAAGGGCATAAGGCAAGCGTAAGTGGACGAGGGTGTGTCTTTTAAGTGTTTGGACCGCAGCTATAGTCTTTGGCCATTTGCCTAAATATCAGACTGTTACCATGGTTACTCCATGGCTTTGAGTCTGAAAGAAGTCGCTTTAAAAAAATATGAGTCTCTACAAGCCAGAGAAATTATTTGAGGTTACTTTACAGGTTCTACATGCTGTGGGTCCTTTTGGAGGTAGGTGGAGATAGGGTATCCACAGAAAAGCATTGTTTACCTGACATTTTGATCACCAGTAGGTTCTGTCAGTTATATTTTCAATCTCGGCTCATTGAATAATATGTAAACGAAGTAGACAACCAAATCACTTTTCGTCGTAATTAGCTGGAAGTGTTTGCCTTTTGATCTGTGGTTCAGTTAGGCCATATTGTGCAAGTGTTTGTCACGTGTAAATTGCAACAGAATTGAAAAATAAATAAACAGAAGTACAAATCGATATATAACGTTAGACTAGTGTACTGAAAGTCAGGTTAATAACACTACTTGGTGGATAGTCTCAATTTTCGAGCAGCAGAAGGACAAACTGCAGACAACCGGTAGAGAGAGTTTAAAAGTAATTAAGTCAACATTCTGGCGTGTAAGGAACAGTTACACAATTTTGCACACAAATGTCTTGGTCTGTTTTTTGCTTTTTCCAATATGCTGTGTGTTGTAGTCACGACAGACCAAGATATAAAGTTAAGCAAACTTTACTATGCATGTTGTAAACCAGCACATGCATAAGGTAAGTAACAATTGGTTTCTGTTTCCTGTGTAACATCAATATTGCTACATATACATCAATTAACTGTGCATTACTGCCTGATTAATCAGACTAGGCAGCCACTTGGGATAATTAGCCATTTAAGCGTGCTCTAAACACATGCGTAAGCCCATAACGGTGGAGGAAGTGTAGTTTGACAACTGGAGGCACACGCAGCTCATTGATCTGTGCAAAACTGCAACAGTACATATCTTTTAATTTTAAAGATGATTTTTTTGCGGATATGAAAGATATGGGGCATATCAGCATGTTTAGCAAGCGATGATTAACGTTTCTAAACGTTAAAACAAAGAATCGGAAATGAAGTTCACACGCAGCCAACCTTGGCCTGGTCGAAGCTAAACGCTGATAAGGGTTTTCGAGCGTTAGCTATAACCGCCAACTTTAGTCAACGACTGGTTGTCGATTGTTCCAATTATTGTTAGCTAACTACGTCGTACGTACCCATTTGGCTTTCACGCGATTCCGTCGGGGTGTCAGGCACCGTAAATCTTTAATTTTTCGAAGCAATATTCTCGTGTCCATGAGCGCCGCCATGTTGGTGTACGACACCCTTTCCAGTCCGTCTTTCCATCTGACAGAAAAGGTTCCCCCTAAAGGACACACTCTTCACACCACTTCGATAGAAAGTGCTTTTCGTAGCAGATTGGAATGCATTTTCGCAAACTCTAACTCATACTTTTTTGCTTACCTCAACCGAAGTCACATAACCTGCTACGTTAATTATCCTAACCTGCTATTAAAGTAACTTCGGTATCGAGGTGTTTCCCCCATCAGATGGGACGATCCCATACCAATCGTATGGAGATTGTTGGACTGCCATCTAGAGAAAATGGATGCATTCGTTCAGTGAACTCTATAGCTACGTTATTTCCTGCGTGTGACCTAACATCTCCAGATTCAAATCTTGTTAGCAAGGTCATTTTCCTTCAACCAGTATTGTCTAAAATCATGGTTTTCCAAAATGATAATGTATGGGGAGCCTGATGAGGTATTTTACAATATCAATCTTCATATTTCAATGTTTTCGCTGCTAATCCTAGCAATGTGTCAAGAGTGAAATTAGCATTACGCAGCTCATTAGCAAAATAGTGAGCCAGAGAATGCGAGACGTTGATGACAAAATGTGCCACGAAGGACTGCCTTCCTGTTCAAGTGAGCACAGCACAACATGAGTCCAAAAATGTATTAAATGCTGCTGCATAAAGGATGTAATATGCTAGGGAGATATGTATACTGTAGCTAAGAAAGTAATAGTAAATGTAAGCTGTGCCTCACCCTAATAATTTGGTCCCTTTTCCCCCTCATAATTTAGCCTATTGTTCTGACTTGGTGGTGCACATGTAGCCTATTAGCTTATATCTGAATATTGTAAGAGCTTTCATTGTCTGCTTATATGCCCCCTTTTTTATCCTACGGTTCTGACTTGGTGTACAGGGAGAATACTGAAATAACTGTTCAGTCGCTGTATATTTCAAAAGTGCTGAACAAAGTTATTGACTACATCCGTCATAGCTCGCTCATGTCTTAATCGAAATTACAGATTGCCTCTTATCCACTCTCTTATGCCATAGTTTGTACATCTCAATTGTCAGTAGAAACCACAATTGTGTAAGTAAGCCATATCAGCAATTAGTTTTTTTTAAAGGCAGTAAATGATTCTGAATGAACTGTTTCGTTGCCAGACAAGGCTCTGCTGATGACCAGGTGTAGCAGTGGTAAGGTGTTGGGAATCTACTGCTTTATGTAGGCTCTAACAGTTTGTGTGCACCTTTTGTCACTGGTATAGTCCAATTAATGTATTGTTTAGTGTTGTTGTGTAGTGGTATTGATGGCATGCATAACATTTGAGGGGAGTTTGCCCCACCAAGATTTACATGCTAAAATCACCACTGCACCTAGGTATGAAACATGGTATGAAAACTAGCTTTAGAAGTAGATTATTTGAAAAAATCTAGTTGCTTAACTGTCATCTGATCATCATTATCAAAAAAGAGTAGCTAATTGCTATTGAACCCATAACCTAATAAAGTTTACAATAGATCATTTTTGTCTCTGATTTCCCAAACTCATATTGACTTCCTATGTATCGAGTCAAATGTCACATTTTTACAGTTAAGGTGTATGCTGCATCCGACTAACATTGTCACTGAACAGGAGGAAGAGGCACAAGCAGAGGAGGAAGACATGGTAACTGTTGAATATATATTTCCATATGAATACATTTTTTTTCAAGAACTGTTTCATTCATTTTTAGACTTAACTCTCACACTTTTGTTAAACATTGAGAAGTTGTGTTTTGGATGCTGGTCGTCTGCAGTAGTTTGTCCCTCCCAGGATCCCTGAGACACAATACGGACAAAATGTGAGGCAACGGACCACTGCGCCCACTAAAGGAAGAGGCCGGAGGCTTGCGCAGCCTGAGTGGGCTCACGATCACACTGAGGAGGAATGCACAGAGGAACTTCCTACATGCACGGGACCACTAAGTGTATTCATGAGGCACAACCTGTGTGCGCACACTATTGCATGCAGAATATATGTAAAGTGAATGTGATAGCTGTTTATTTTATTTATCTACAGTGCATTTGGAAAGTATTCAGACCCCTTGACCCATACCCCATAATAACAAAGCAAAAACTGGCTTTTTAGAAATGTTAGTAAGTTTTAAAAAGGAAAAACTGAAATATCCTATTTACATTTAGACCCTTTACCTGATACATTGTTGAAGCACCTTTGGCAGTGATTACAGCATCAAGTCTTCTTGGGTATGACGCTACAAGTTTGGCACACCTGTATTTGTAGAGTTTCTCCCATTCTTCTCTGCAGATCCTCTCAAGCTCTGTCAAGTTGGATTGGGAGCGTCGCTGCATAGCTATTTTCAGGTCTCTCCAGCTCTGTCTGGGCCACTCAAGGACATTCAGAGACTTGTCCTGAAGCCACTCCTGCGTAGTCTTGGCTGTATGCTTAGGGTCATTGTCCAGTTGGAAGGTGAACCTTCTCCCCAGTCTGAGGTCCTGAGCTCTCTAGAGCAGGTTATCATCAAGGATCGCTCTGTACTTTGCTCTGTTTATCTTTCCTTCACTCCGGACTAGTCTCCCATTCCCTGCCACTGAAAAACATTTCCACAGCATGATGCTGCCACCAGCATGCTTCACCGTAGGGACGGTGCCAGGTTTCCTCCAGATGTGACACTTGTGACATTCAGGCCAAGAAGTTCACCCTGGTTTCATCAGACCAGAGAATCTTGTTTCTCATTGTCTGAGAGTCCTTTAGATGCCTTTTGGCAAACTCCAAGTGGGTTGTAGTGTGCCTTTTTACTGAGGAGTGGCTTCCGTCGGGCCACTCCACTATAAAGGCCTGATTGGTGGAGTGCTGCAGAGATGGTTGTCCTTCTGGAAGGTTCTCCCATCTCCAGAGGAAATCTGGAGCTCTGCCAGAGTGACCGTCGGGTTCTTGGTCACCCCCCTGACCAAGGCCCTTCTCCCCTGTTTGCTCAGTTTGGCCTGCTGACCAGCTCTAGGATGAGTCTTGGTGGTTCCAAACTTCTTCCATTGAAGAATGATGTAGGCCACTGTGTTTATTGGGACCTTTAATGCTGCAGAAATGTTTTGATACCTATCCACAGATCTGTGCCTCAACACAATCCTGTATCGGAGCTCTAGGGACAATTCCTTCGACCTGATGGCTTGGTTTTTGCTCTGACATGCACTGTCAACTGTGGGACCTTTTATATAGACAGGTGTGTGCCTTTCCAAATCATGCCCAATCAATTTAACTCCAATCAAGTTGTAGAAACATCTCAAGGATGATCAATGGAAACAGGATGCACCTGAGCTCAATTTCGAGTCTCATAGCAAATTATTTGAATACTTACAGTTGAAGTCGGAAGTTTACATACACTTAGGTTGGAGTTATTAAAACTTGTTTTTCAACCACTCCACAAATTTCTTGTTAACAAACTATAGTTTTAGCAAGTTGGTTAGGACATCAACTTTGTATGTGACACAAGTCATTTTTCCAACAATTGTTTACAGACAGATTATTTCACTTGTAATTCACTGTATCACAATTCCAGTAGGTCAGAAGTTTACATACACTAAGTTGACTGTGCCTTTAAACAGCTTGGAAAATTCCAGAAAATTATGTCATTGCTTTAGAAGCTTCTGATAGGCTAATTGACATCATTTTTGAGTCAATTGTATTTCAAGGTCTACCTTCAAACTCAATGCCTCTTTGCTTGACATTATGGGAGAATCAAAAGAAATCAGCCAAGACCTCATAGAAAATATTGTAGACCTCCACAAGTCTGGTTCATCCTTGGGAGCAATTTCCAAACGCCTGAAGGTACCACGTTCATCTGTACAAACAATGGTACGCAAGTATAAACACCATGGAACCACGCAGCCATCATACCGCTCAGGAAGGAGACGCTTTCTGTCTCCTGGAGATGAACGTACTTTGGTGCAAAAAGTGCAAATCAATCCCAGAACAACAGCAAAGGACCTTGTTAAGATGCTGGAGGAAACGGGTACAAAAGTATCTATATCCACAGTAAAACAAGTCCTATATCGACATAACCTGAAAGGCCACTCAGCAAGGAAGAAGCCACTGCTCCAAAACCGCCATTAAAAAAAGCCAGACTACGGTTTGCAACTGCACATGGGGACAAAGATCTTACTTTTTGGAGAAATTACCTCTGGTCTGATGAAACAAAAATAGAACTGCTTGGCCATAATGACCATCGTTATGTTTGGAGGAAAAAGGGGGAGGCTTGCAAGCCGAAGAACACTATCCCAACCGTGAAGCACGGTGGTGGCAGCATCATGTTGTGGGGGTGTTTTGCTGTAGGAGGGACTGGTGCATTTCACAAAATAGATGAGGTCATGAGGAAGGAAAATTGTGGATATATTGAAGCAAAATCGTTTAATTTGGGTCAAATGTTTTGGGTAGCCTTCAAGACATCAGTCAAGAAGTTAAAGCTTGGTCGCAAATGGGTCTTCCAAATGGACAATGACCCCAAGCATACTTCCAAAGTTGTGGCAAAATGGACAACAAAGTCAAGGTATTGGAGTGGCCATCACAAAGCCCTGACTTCAATCATATAGAACATTTGTGGGCAGAACTGAAAAAGCGCGTGGGAGCAAGGAGGCCTACCAACCTGACTTTCACCAGCTCTGTCAGGAGGAATGGGCCAAAATTCACCCAACATTGTGGAAGGCTACCCAAAACATTTGACCCAAATTAAACTATTTAAAGGCAATGCTACCAAATACTGATTCAGTGTATGTAAACTTCTGACCCACTGGGAATGTGATGAATGAAATAAAAGCTGAAATAAATAATTTTCTTTACTATTATTCTGACATTTCACGTTAAAATAAAGTGGTGATCCTAACTGACCTAAGACAGGGAATATTTACTAGAATTAAATGTCTGAGATTAAATGTGGCTAAGTTGTTTTACATGTATTTGGCTTAGGTGTATGTAAACTTCTGACTTCAACTGTATGTAAATAAGGTGTATTCTTTCATATTTTGAATATATTGCCAAACAATTTTTCAAAATCTGTTTTTGCTTTGTCATTACGGAGTATTGTGTGTAGACTAAGAATTGTTCTTTTTTTTTCATTTTAGAATACTGTGGAAAAAGTCAAGGGGTCTGAATACTTTCCGAATGCACTGTAAGTGTTAAAATATAGTTATCGTGTTTAACTAATTGATTATTTCTTATTTTCTCTCACTGGTAGCGCACAATCTCTTCCCCAACGTCAAATGAACCTCTCCTCCATTATCTGTCAATTCCAGTAGTTTATTGCAGCTGTGGAATCTATTTAAATACTACAGATTTGTAGTGTCAGGGAAGGCTTGAGACCACAGCCTGTGTTGTATCTATTCATGTTAATAAATCACAGATCTTGTTAATATTGTTTTTCTTCTGGACAAAATATTCTTTTCTGTATACACCAGCTACCTGAGCCATTAGACATTCAATATGTGCATTTGACTGTATATGGCTGACCTGCTGCTTGTATTGGTGATGGTTGAAAACTTATTTGATCTATTTTGTGGCCAGTGAATGAAGACAGGCCAGGTGACTAACCACTCTGCAGTTGGACTGTGTTAAAATTCTAAGCACTGCAGACCCTGTGTCCATCTACTTCTTCCAGTCTTTGCATTACAGTTCAGACCATGTATCTAGTTTATGGATGTTGAGTCAGAGAACATAGGCTATTCAGTACTTGATTTGACTCCAGGAGACCCTTACATGAATGATTAGCCTCAGTTGGTTACTACACTAAGTACTGTAGCTGTCAAGGAGCCCCAAAGTCATAGGATTGTATCCATTTTCCATATACCCAATGAATGGACACTTAGGCACTGTTCAAAGTTTGGACACACCTATTCATTCCAAGGTTCTGATTTATTTAAAAATATATATTTTCTACATTGTAGAATAGTACTGAAGACATCAACTATGAAATAACATGTAGTAAACAAAGTGTTAAACAAATCAATATATATTTTATTCTCCTTTGCCTTGATGACAGCTTTGCACGCTCTTGGCATTCTCTCCACCAGCTTCATGAGTTCCCACATATGCTGAGCACCTGCTGGCTGCTTTTCCTTCACTCTGCTGTCCAACTCATTCCAAACCATGTCAAATGGCACTTACACACACTGGAAGTGTGTTATGGGTCATTGTCCTGTTGAAAAACAAATGATAGTGGGACTAAGTACAAACCAGATGTGATGGAGTATCGCTGCAGAATGCTGTGGTTGCCATGCTGGTTATGTGTGCCCTGAATTCTAAATAAATCCCTGACAGTGTCCCCAGCAAAGCACAATCACACTTCCTCCTCCATCCTTCACGGTGGGAACCACACAGGTGGAGATCATCCGTTCACCTACGCTGTGTCTCACAAAGTCATGGCGTTGTAACCAAAAACTAAAATTTGGATTCATCAGACCAAAGGACAGATTTACACTGATTGAATGTCCATTGCTCATATTTCTTGGCTCATGCAAGTCTCTTCTTATTGGTGTCCATTAGTAGTGGTTTCTTTGCAGCAATTCGACCATGAAGGCCTGATTTGTGGAGTCTCCTCTGAACAGTTAATGTTGAGATGTGTCTGTTACCAAATAGGGCTATCTTCTATATACCACCCCTACCTTGTCACAACACAACTGATTGGCTCAAACACATTAAGAAGGAAAGAAATTCCACAAATGAACTTTTAACAAGGCACACCTGTTAATTTAAATGAATTCAGGTAATTTCATGAAGCTGGTTGAGAGAATGCCAAGAGTGTGCAAAGCTGTCATCAAGGCAAAAGGTGGCTACTTTGAAGAATCTCAAATATATTTTGATTTGTTTAATTATTTTCTGGTTACTACATGATTCCATATGTGTTATTTCATAGTTTTGGTGTCTTCACTATTATTCTACAATGCAGAAAATAGTTTTTTTTTTTTTAACTGGAATGAGTAGGTGTGTCCAAACGTTTGACTGGTACTGTACTTTGAACTATATGCTTCTAAAACTGCCAAAGTCCATTCCTTTTGGTTTATGACCTTACAATATAGGCCAAATATTAAGCAAAACCTTGAATTGAAACTGGTAGAAATGTCCAATATGCTGTCAAGAGTGGTTAATAAGTCATTTTTTTAATGTACACCAAGTAGTTCAACTTTTATTTGCTTAATCATTTCAGAAGTTCACACATGGTCAAAGTCATAATAAACAAAACAGTAACAGTCACAGAAACAGTTGCTGGCAGTGCAGGTCCTTGATGAATACGGTTGTAAAAATAGAGACCATCACTTGAAAGACATAAAACCATAAACAAAGGAAATGTTAAAATCAAGTGGTGTGGATACCAACAGAATCATGTGTGTGGTGTTGAGGATTTTCTCCTTACCAATAGTTCTCATTGTTATTTCTGCCCACAAACTTATCCACCGAGGCCTGCAGAGAGAAAGAGATCTGAGCCTTTTGCTTTGGACACAGAGTAGTGGAAGCTTGGACATGACACACATCATTAATGCCGGACCTGACCAACCCTCAACGGGGTGATTAAACTAGGCTGGATTTATGGACATCAATGAACCTTTTCTAACACAGGGTGGCAGTACACAGTAGGATAACAGTAAAGGTCACCTCAGACTTCGTCTGAGGTGCAAAGCCAAAAAATACACAAAGGAAGATGTGAGAAACTACTTGGACACTTCCCATTGCTTCAAAGGTTTGTATATTGAACAAATATATAAACGCAACATGCAACAATTTCAACTATTTTACTGAGTTACAGTTCATATATGGAAATCAGTCAATTGAAATAAATTCATTAGGCCCTAATTTATGGATTTCACATGACTGGGCAGGGGCACAGCCATGGGTGGGCATAGGCCCATCCACTGGGGAGCCAGGCCCAGAAAATCAGAATTAGTTTTCCTCCACAAAAGGGCTTTATTACAGACAAAAAGACTCCTCAGTTTCATCAGCTGTCTGGTCTCAGACGATCCCGCAGGTGAAGAAGCCAGATGTGGAGGTCCTGGGCTAGCATGGTTACACGTGGTCTGCGGTTGTGAAGCCGGTTGGATGTACTGCCAAATTCTCTAAAATTACGTTGGAGGCGGCTTCTGGTAGAGAAATTAACATAAAATTATCTGCCAACAACTCTAGTGGACATTCATGCAGTCAGCATGCCATTTAGAGTGACCTTTTATTGTCCCCAGCACAAGGTGCGGCTGTGTAACGATTATGCTATTTAATCACCTTCTTGATATGCCACACCTGTCAGGTGGATGTATTATCTTGGCAAAGAATAAATGCTCACTAACAGGGATGTAAACAAATTTGTGCACAGAATTGTAGAAATAAGATTTTTGTGCGTATGGAACATTTCTTGGGATCTTTTATTTCAGCCCATTAAATATGGGACCAACACTTTACATGTTGCGTTTATATCTTTGTTCAGTATAGTTTGACCATGTAGCCAAGTCTTAACGCATTCTGGTTCCTCGTTGTGTTTTTTTATTATGACATTTTCACAGACCAATGTGTTTCAATGGAAATGTTATACACACAGCCAGAAACGCTTACCTGTAGCAGTAATCACTCTTTCCTCCGCTTCCTGTAGAAGAACAGCAGGTCGGGGTCGGCTCGGACCACACGGGGATTAAAGTCCATGACCCTTAGGTCCTCCAGACTCCTGGCTTGAGACAGAACCAGTTAGGCCTGGCCTCTCTCGAAGACCCTCGCCAGGGAGATCTCCACACAGTCCAGCGTCTTGCCCTGACAAAACACACGCACAGAGTGGGTAAGATACATGCCCAAAATACAGAGACGCATAGATATACACTGAGAATGTGGTGGAAAACTGCCATACAGAGAGGAAGACCTATTTGATACACGTGATATGAGTCATCCTGAAGTGTAGTGAAAACCAGCTTTGTTTGGATAGCTGCAGAGAGGATGAGTCACATGAGTACCGAATCGAGATGTGTAGCTCTAAGCGATATATCTTCAATGCGAATATAGGCTGTAATTATCACAAGGTTATGATCTTGTGACATCACTCTGTGTCTGTTTCAACACCGCCCTCGGAGTCGAGGGGAGGGAAAGCAAACATGGATGACACTGATGGTGACCAATGAACTCAATTACCCAGAGGGCTTGGCTCATCTGTCTAGCCAATCATACGGACACATTTCAGAGCAATGAGAGCCAGTTCTTGGGGCAGGAGGAGAGCTGCAGAGTCGGTGGTGGGCTGACTAATAACATACAGGGTCAAACACAGCTGATAAGTAACCGGCGCTGTCTGGTGGTTTACTGGCAAGACGTGGGGTGAATGAGAATTTCTAATGAGAATCGCTAAATGGACATCCATCTTCTGAGGCTAGCTGGATTCCATTTCATCCAGAAGTATGTCACCTTTCCTCTCCCCTTAATAACACGGCCTTGAGTGGATATATAAAAGCAATATGGTGATTAGCAAGGTTAGCTGGAGTTTCAGAGATATTGCCTTTACCAACATAGTAACATTAGTTTGGCAGGGGCGATTCATCAAAGCCAAGGGGAGATGATAGAGTTTTCTAAATGTGATCAAAGGTATGACTCATGCACAGCCCTAGGTCCGTCACCATTGAGAGAGAGAGTGCGCATGTCTCTGTTTGAATGTTTTTAGGATGCATCCTTCCTTTCTCTCTTTGTGTTATCAAGGATCCAACACAATTGTACGGGACAAAGCAGGGGGTACACTGCATAGCTTGAACCAAATCGTATCAGATCACTGATTATCTCAAGGAAGTGCAGGGAAGGATGTATTTTATTTTTATTTGAATAAATGGCCCATGTGTGAAATTTCCACCATAGTCCCAGTCGGTATTAAATCTATTATTTCCCAGGCTGAAAGTCCACTACGACTGCTCGAGCCCCGTTGACCAGGCCCCTTTGGAAGTCCGGGTTCTTTGTGAGCATGACCTGGGGATACAAAGCAGCCAAGTCAGTGAGCCTACAATGGAACATTTATATTTACTTGACAATTATTAAATCAAGCTAGCACAACAGTTTAGAGATGCATTCACTCTTATGTAGTTGTGATCACTAAAGGAGTAGTCTCCATGCAGTGACTTGAACGCCCACTTTGAGCTGCAATAGCCCGCTGACTGGACTCTTGGTCTTCACCAACACAGGGTCGCTGTCCACTGCCTCAAACAACCACACTGACCCTGGGAACGAATGGAGGACCCATTTAAACTTTGCAAATATTTTCTCATCTCTGTCAAGTGGTATAATGACAGCAAACGGCTACAAACAGTTAAATTTTTTGGGGGGAGACACAAACAAACAGACTAAGAACATGTTCAGTCGGTTACCCCACAAAGGAGCACATTTAGATTCTGTTTTGAGCAATCAGGGCACATTCTTTCTTTTTTTTAACACCTGATGTTTTTTTTAGGTGGCAACCCTACTTTCAATTATCATCTCCCCATTCTCAATTTGAAGCCATGACCCTAAAAACCAGCATGTCACACAGAGATTGAACTCATTGTGGCTGGTGACAAAGGCTCACCACAGGTTGTCCCCAGTATCAAGGGTAGCATAAGGCTCACACACAGGGCAGCAAAAACAAAATAATTCCTTTCAATTGTTCTTCCCAGCTTAATCATGGGGTATGTTTGCTCGAGGTTGCAATTCATTGGTGAATTTTTTTTCTTTTCTACAAGCTGTGTGTAGGGGGTCTAACAAAGGAAATGCCAACAGGAAGTCAAGTGGGTTGGAACATGACTTCCTGGAATGGCCTGCTTATTGGGTTAGCACCCCAAAGCACATTTGTAACTGAGACCCTCAAGGTCCTATGGTTGTCAGGAAGTCAACAACATCAGTCAACAAATGACTCAAGCCTGTGACACACAGTACTGGCCAATCGTCACCTGCCTCAAGGCACTGGTTTGTCTCACACAAAAACGTAAGAACTGTGGGGATAACAGTCACAACAATGATTAAAACTAAAGAAAAAATGCCAAACCTGACAGCTGCTGGAGCTTCTTGTCATTAGTCATCTCCACGTCAACCTTGTGAGTGCACAGCCTGGTTACCAGGATACCGTCCAGCTCGATCTTGTGATAGGCGCTCTCCATCAGCATGGCAGTGACCTCCTCTGTGACTCTGTGGCATTTAATGATGGACATTGACAATACCATTACTTTGAATAAATACGTAGCTTATTGCATGATTACGATTGCATTCCAACAGATAGAAAAGTCAATTTTCTAATTAGTTCAGAAACTCCACTTGGTACAGTAGAACTGGCATTTTATCATGAAAGACCATGCATATCAGTTGTTGCACAGTGGATGCATTTCAACTGTCTATAAAGTGGCTTTGTCTCTTTCTTAGTCGCCTTTTGTAAAATAACTGGATAGGTGACAGCTCCTCTTTCACCCAACCCTCATTTCATTAAGAGAACAAGCATTAGAGAGGAAGCCACTTTAGACTATTGAGATGCACCCATTGAATAGTCCCAGTATATCCATTCCAAAATGGCTGCCACTGCTCAGCGAACCTGCCCACTCTCACTGCCTGCAGGAGGGAGATGAAGGACTGGTCCGCTCAGTCAGTTCCATGTTCAGCTGGATACACTTCCGCCAGATTCCCCCGCGATATGCAACTTTTCAGGGAAGTCAGGAACCAATATACTCTGTCAGTTTGGAAAGCTAAGGCTAGCTTTTTCAACAGAAATTTGCATAGCACTAATTCCAAAAGGTTTTGGGACACTGTAAAATCCATGGAGAATAAGAGCACCTTCCAGCTGCCCACTGCACTGAGGATAGGAAACACTGTCACCACTGATAAATCTACGATAATCAATCATTTCAAAAAGCATTTTTCTATGGCTGGCCATGCTCTCCAACTGGCTACCCCTACCTCGGCCAACATCTCAGCACCCCCTGCAGCTGCTTGCCCCCCCCCACTTCTCCTTCACCCAAATCCAGACAGTTGATGTTCTGAAAGAGCTGCAAAATCTGGATCCCTACAAATCAGCTGCGCTAGACAATCTGGACCCTCTCTTTCTAAAATTATCCACCAAATTTGTTGCAACCCCTATTACTAGCCTATTCAACCTCTCTTTCGTATCGTCTGAGATCCCCAAAGATTGGAAAGCTGTCGCGGTCATCCCCCTCTTCAAAGGGGGAGACACTCTAGACCCAAACTGTCGATAAGTCGAAAAAAGACAGTACTGTGCAGCCGTCTTCGTCGACCTGGCCAAGGCTTTCGACTCTGTCAATCACCGTATTCTTATCGGCAGACCCATTAGCCTTGGCTTCTCAAATGACTGCCTCGCCTGGTTCACCAACTACTTCTCAGAGTTCAGTGTTTCAAGGAGGGCCTGTTGTCCTAACCTCAAGGAGGGCCTGTTGTCCTAATACCGGCTACACCCGAAAGGGGGGGGGGGGGCACTCGTGCAGTTATAACTGTTCAGTATGTCTGGATGAAAATGGTCCGATGCAGCCCTTAAACCTGACCCCCTCTGCGGATTGTCACCGCACATGTCGTTCTGCCTACTGTTACGAAAAACACCAAATTGAAACATGGCACCACAAGGCCCGTAACTCTGTAAGCAGTTGTGACATTAACAAGAAATGTCCAAAATGCCATTCCAATTACAACCTTAAAATAGACAGCCCTAAACCTCATGTGTGTGGCTGAAGATGAACATTCAGAGAAATATGTGTTCAATGATTTTGAGACAAATCAGCAATCAGGGGTTAATTTGCCTATTTTTGTATCTACCATGACTTAAAAGGTGATAAGTGGTCGGGAGAGGGGCCCAATTGTGCACGGCTCTTTCTAAAACACTTTAGAAAACCCCAGTACAGAAACTTCACGTTTATAGTGCACAATTCTAGAGCCTATGACTCCTACCTTCTTCTGAATACAGCAAGGCGTTGCACCCAGTGTCATAGATCAAGGTAGTAAAATCTTGTGTTTTGTATACCCCGCCTTCAACCAGAGATACATTGACAGTTTAAGCTTCTTACTCATGAGATTGGCTCAAATACCAGAGGCCTTGGGTTTTGAAAACTCTGTGAAAGGCTGGTTTCCCCACTTCTTCACAACTGAGGAGATTCTACATTATATCGGATCTTATCCCAGCCCCGAAATGTACGGGTGTGATCAAATGTCTCCCAAAGAGCGAGAGAGATTCATGACGTGGTACGAGACAGTAAGACATAGCACATTTGATTTCCATAAAGAGATGGAATCATA